>NC_091981.1:231586705-231905872 GCF_044704955.1 Pristiophorus japonicus
TATCCACACCCCCATCCGATCTATCCACACACCCCCGATCTATCCACACCCCCGATCTATCCACCCCCCCGATCTATCCACACCCCCCCCGATCTATCCACACCCCCCCCGATCTATCCACACACCCCCGATCTATCCACACCCCCGATCTATCCACACCCCCCCGATCTATCCACACACCCCCGATCTATCCACACCCCCGATCTATCCACACCACCCCGATCTATCCACAACCCCCGGATCTATCCACCCCCCCGATCTATCCACACCCCCCCCCGATCTATCCACACCCCCGATCTATCCACACCCCCCCGATCTATCCACACCCCCCCCCGATCTATCCACACCCCCCCCGATCTATCTACACCCCCCCCCCCGATCTATCCACCCCCCCGATCTATCCACACCCCCCCGATCTATCCACACACCCCCGATCTATCCACAACCCCCGGATCTATCCACCCCCCTGATCTATCCACACCCCCCCCGATCTATCCACACCCCCCCCGATCTATCCACACCCCCCCCGATCTATCCACCCCCCCGATCTATCCACACACCCCCCTGATCTATCCACACCCCCCGATCTATCCACACCCTCGATCTATCCACACCCCCGATCTATCCACACCCCCCCGATCTATCCACACCCCCCGATCTATCCACCCCCCCGATCTATCCACACCCCCCCCCCGATCTATCCACACCCCCCCCAATCTATCCACAGCCCCCCACCGATCTATTCCCCACCCCGATCTATCCACCCCCCCAATCTATCCACACCCTCCCCGATCTATCCACAACCCCCCCCCCCCCGATCTATCCACCCCCCGATCTATCCACATCTCCTCCGATCTATCCACCTCCCACCGATCTATCCACCCCCCCCGATCTATCCACAGCCCCCCCGATCTATCCACAGCCCCCCCTCCGATCTATCCACAGCCCCCCCACCGATCTATCCACACCCCCCCCGATCTATCCACACCCCCCCCCGATCTATCCACCCCCCGATCTATCCACACCCCCCCCCGATCTATCCACCCCCCGATCTATCCACACCCTCCCCCAATCTATACACAGCCCCCGATCTATCCACACCCCCGATCTATCCACACCCCCCCGATCTATCCACCACCCCCCCCGATCTATCCACAACCCCCCCGATCTATCCACAGCCCCCCCGATCTATCCACACCCCCGATCTATCCAACCCCCCCGATCTATCCACACCCCCGATCTATCCACACCCCCGATCTATCCACACCCCCCCGATCTATCCACACCCCCCCCCGATCTATCCACACTCCCCCGATCTATCCACACCCCCGATCTATCCACACCCCCCCGATCTATCCACACCCCCCCCCCCGATCTATCCACACCCCCTCCCGATCTATCCACACCCCCTCCCGATCTATCCACCGCCCGATCTAGCCACACCCTCCCACAATCTATCCACACCCCACCAATCTATCCACACCCCCCCCGATCTATCTACACCCCCCCCCCGATCTATCCACCCCCCGATCTATCCACACCCCCCCGATCTATCCACACCCCCGATCTATCCACACCCCCCCGATCTATCCACACCCCCCGATCTATCCACCCCCCCGATCTATCCACACCCCCCCCCCGATCTATCCACACACCCCCGATCTATCCACACCCCCGATCTATCCACACCCCCCCGATCTATCCACAACCCCCGGATCTATCCACCCCCCCGATCTATCCACACCCCCCCCCCGATCTATCCACACCCCCCCGATCTATCTACACCCCCCCCCGATCTATCCACCCCCCCGATCTATCCACACCCCCCCGATCTATCCACACCCCCAGATCTATCCACCCCCCCGATCTATCCACACCCCCATCCGATCTATCCACACACCCCCGATCTATCCACACCCCCGATCTATCCACCCCCCCGATCTATCCACACCCCCCCCGATCTATCCACACCCCCCCCGATCTATCCACACACCCCCGATCTATCCACACCCCCGATCTATCCACACCCCCCCGATCTATCCACACACCCCCGATCTATCCACACCCCCGATCTATCCACACCACCCCGATCTATCCACAACCCCCGGATCTATCCACCCCCCCGATCTATCCACACCCCCCCCCGATCTATCCACACCCCCGATCTATCCACACCCCCCCGATCTATCCACACCCCCCCCCGATCTATCCACACCCCCCCCGATCTATCTACACCCCCCCCCCCGATCTATCCACCCCCCCGATCTATCCACACCCCCCCGATCTATCCACACACCCCCGATCTATCCACAACCCCCGGATCTATCCACCCCCCTGATCTATCCACACCCCCCCCGATCTATCCACACCCCCCCCGATCTATCCACACCCCCCCCGATCTATCCACCCCCCCGATCTATCCACACACCCCCCTGATCTATCCACACCCCCCGATCTATCCACACCCTCGATCTATCCACACCCCCGATCTATCCACACCTCCCCGATCTATCCACACCCCCCCAATCTATCCACACACCCCCGATCGATCCACACCCCCCCGATCTATCCACAACCCCCGGATCTATCCACCCCCCCGATCTATCCACACCCCCCCCGATCTATCCACACCCCCCCCGATCTATCCACACCCCCCCCGATCTATCCACACCCCCCCCCGATCTATCCACCCCCCCGATCTATCCACCCCCCCGATCTATCCACACCCCCCGATCTATCCACAACCCCCCGATCTATCCACCCCCCTGATCTATCCGCACCCCCCCCGATCTATCCACACCCCCCCCGATCTATCCACACCCCCCCCCGATCTATCCAGCCCCCCCGATCTATCCACACCCCCGATCTATCCACACCCCCGATCTATCCACACCCCCGATCTATCCACACCCCCCCGATCTATCCACACCCCCCCCCCGATCTATCCACACCCCCCCCGATCTATCCACACCCACCCCCGATCTATCCACACCCCCCCCGATCTATCCACCCCCCCAATCTATCCACACCCTCCCCCGATCTATCCACACCCCCCCGACCTATCCACACCCCCCCCCCGATCTATCCACCCCCCCCCCCGATCTATCCACCCCCCCGATATATCCACACCCCCCCGATCTATCCACACCCCCCGATCTATTCACCCCCCCGATCTATCCACAGCCCCCCCACCGATCTATCCACAGCCCCCCCATCGATCTATCCACACCCCCCCCCCCGCCGAACTATCCACCTCCCACAATCTATCCACAGTCCCTCCGATCTATCCCACACCCCCCCCCGAACTATCCACAGACCCCCGATCTATCCACAGCCCTCCCGATCTATCCACAACCCCCGATCTATCCACCCCACCCCCGATCTATCCACAACCCCCCGATCTATCCACACAACCCCCGATCTATCCACCCCCCCCGATCTATCCACCCCCCCCGATCTATCCACAACCCCCCGATCTATCCACACAACCCCCGATCTATCCACCCCCCCCGATCTATCCACAACCCCCGATCTAATCCACCCCCCCCGATCTATCCACCCCCCTGATCTATCCACATTCCCCCCCGATCTATCCACACACCCCCCCCCGATCTATCCACATTCCCCCCCGATCTATCCACAACATTCCCCCGATCTATCCACACCATTCCCCCGATCTATCCACGCACCCCCGGTCTATCCACAGCCACCCCCCCGAGCTATCCACGCAACCCCCGATCTATCCACACCTGCCCCCGATCTATCCACAACCCCCGGATCTATCCACCCCCCCGATCTATCCACACCCCCCCGATCTATCCACACCCCCGATCTATCCACACCTCCCCGATCTATCCACACCCCCCCAATCTATCCACACACCCCCGATCGATCCACACCCCCCCGATCTATCCACAACCCCCGGATCTATCCACCCCCCCGATCTATCCACACCCCCCCCGATCTATCCACACCCCCCCCGATCTATCCACACCCCCCCCCGATCTATCCACCCCCCGATCTATCCACCCCCCCGATCTATCCACACCCCCCGATCTATCCACAACCCCCCGATCTATCCACCCCCCTGATCTATCCGCACCCCCCCCGATCTATCCACACCCCCCCCCGATCTATCCAGCCCCCCCGATCTATCCACACCCCCGATCTATCCACACCCCCGATCTATCCACACCTCCCCGATCTATCCACACCCCCCCAATCTATCCACACCCCCCCGATCTATCCACACCCCCGATCTATCCACACCCCCGATCTATCCACACCCCCCCGATCTATCCACACCCCCCCCCCCGATCTATCCACACCCCCCCCGATCTATCCACACCCACCCCCGATCTATCCACACCCCCCCCGATCTATCCACCCCCCCAATCTATCCACACCCTCCCCCGATCTATCCACACCCCCCCGACCTATCCACACCCCCCCCCCGATCTATCCACACCCCCCCCCGATCTATCCACCCCCCCGATATATCCACACCCCCCCGATCTATCCACACCCCCCGATCTATTCACCCCCCCGATCTATCCACAGCCCCCCCACCGATCTATCCACAGCCCCCCCATCGATCTATCCACACCCCCCCCCCGCCGAACTATCCACCTCCCACAATCTATCCACAGTCCCTCCGATCTATCCCACACCCCCCCCCGAACTATCCACAGACCCCCGATCTATCCACAGCCCCCCCGATCTATCCACAACCTCCGATCTATCCACCCCACCCCCGATCTATCCACAACCCCCCGATCTATCCACACAACCCCCGATCTATCCACCCCTCCCCGATCTATCCACAACCCCCCGATCTATCCACACAACCCCCGATCTATCCACCCCCCCCGATCTATCCACAACCCCCGATCTAATCCACCCCCCCCGATCTATCCACCCCCCTGATCTATCCACACACCCCCCCCCGATCTATCCACATTCCCCCCCGATCTATCCACACCATTCCCCCGATCTATCCACACCATTCCCCCGATCTATCCACACCATTCCCCCGATCTATCCACGCACCCCCGGTCTATCCACAGCCACCCCCCCGATCTATCCACACAACCCCCGATCTATCCACACCTACCCCCGATCTATCCACAACCCCCGGATCTATCCACCCCCCCGATCTATCCACACCCCCCCGATCTATCCACACCCCCCGATCTATCCACCCCCCCGATCTATCCACACCCCCCCCGATCTATCCACACCCCCCCCCCGATCTATCCACACAACCCCCGATCTATCCACACCTGCCCCCGATCTATCCACAACCCCCGGATCTATCCACCCCCCCGATCTATCCACACACCCCCGATCTATCCACACCCCCGATCTATCCACACCCCCCCGATCTATCCACACCCCCCCGATCTATCCACAACCCCCGGATCTATCCACCCCCCCGATCTATCCACACCCCCCCGATCTATCCACAACCCCCGGATCTATCCACCCCCCCGATCTATCCACACCCCCCCCGATCTATCCACACCCCCCCCGATCTATCCACACCCCCCCCCGATCTATCCACCCCCCCGATCTATCCACACCCCCGATCTATCCACACCTCCCCGATCTATCCACACCCCCCCAATCTATCCACACCCCCCCGATCGATCCACACCCCCGATCTATCCACACCCCCCCGATCTATCCACACCCCCCCCGATCTATCCACACCCCCCCCGATCTATCCACACCCACCCCCGATCTATCCACACCCCCCCCCCGATCTATCCACCCCCCCAATCTATCCACACCCTCCCCCGATCTATCCACAACCCCCCGATCTATCCACACCCCCCCCCCGATCTATCCACACCCCCCCCGATCTATCCACCCCCCCGATATATCCACACACCCCCGATCTATCCACACCCCCCCGATCTATCCACACCCCCCCCCGATCTATCCACCCCCCCCCGATCTATCCACCCCCCCGATATATCCACACCCCCCCGATCTATCCACACCCCCCGATCTATCCACCCCCCCGATCTATCCACAGCCCCCCCACCGATCTATCCACAGCCCCCCCATCGATCTATACACAACCCCCCCCCGGCGAACTATCCACCTCCCACAATCTATCCACAGCCCCTCCGATCTATCCCACACCCCCCGCCGAACTATCCACAGACCCCCGATCAATCCACAGCCCCCCCGATCTATCCACAACCCCCGATCTATCCACCCCACCCCCGATCTATCCACACCCCCCCGATCTATCCACACCCCCCGATCTATCCACCCCCCCGATCTATCCACACCCCCATCCGATCTATCCACACCCCCCCGATCTATCCACACCCCCCGATCTATCCACCCCCCCGATCTATCCACACCCCCCCCGATCTATCCACACCCCCCCCCCGATCTATCCACACAACCCCCGATCTATCCACACCTGCCCCCGATCTATCCACAACCCCCGGATCTATCCACCCCCCCGATCTATCCACACACCCCCGATCTATCCACACCCCCGATCTATCCACACCCCCCCGATCTATCCACAACCCCCGGATCTATCCACCCCCCCGATCTATCCACACCCCCCCGATCTATCCACAACCCCCGGATCTATCCACCCCCCCGATCTATCCACACCCCCCCCGATCTATCCACACCCCCCCCGATCTATCCACACCCCCCCCCCCGATCTATCCACCCCCCCGATCTATCCACACCCCCGATCTATCCACACCTCCCCGATCTATCCACACCCCCCCAATCTATCCACACCCCCCCGATCGATCCACACCCCCGATCTATCCACACCCCCCCGATCTATCCACACCCCCCCCGATCTATCCACACCCCCCCCGATCTATCCACACCCACCCCCGATCTATCCACACCCCCCCCCGATCTATCCACCCCCCCAATCTATCCACACCCTCCCCCGATCTATCCACAACCCCCCGATCTATCCACACCACCCCCCCGATCTATCCACACCCCCCCCGATCTATCCACCCCCCCGATATATCCACACACCCCCGATCTATCCACACCCCCCCGATCTATCCACACCCCCCTCCGATCTATCCACCCCCCCCCGATCTATCCACCCCCCCGATATATCCACACCCCCCCGATCTATCCACACCCCCCGATCTATCCACCCCCCCCGATCTATCCACAGCCCCCCCACCGATCTATCCACAGCCCCCCCATCGATCTATACACAACCCCCCCCGGCGAACTATCCACCTCCCACAATCTATCCACAGCCCCTCCGATCTATCCCACACCCCCCGCCGAACTATCCACAGACCCCCGATCAATCCACAGCCCCCCCGATCTATCCACAACCCCCGATCTATCCACCCCACCCCCGATCTATCCACACCCCCCCGATCTATCCACACCCCCCAATCTATCCACCCCCCCGATCTATCCACACCCCCATCCGATCTATCCACACACCCCCGATCTATCCACACCCCCGATCTATCCACACCCCCCCGATCTATCCACAACCCCCGGATCTATCCACCCCCCCGATCTATCCACACCCCTCCCGATCTATCCACACCCCCCCCCGATCTATCCACACCCCCCCCGATCTATCCACCCCCCCGCTCTATCCACACAGCCCCCCGATCTATCCAGCCCCCCCGATCTATCCACACCCTCGATCTATCCACACCCCCGATCTATCCACACCTCCCCGATCTATCCACACCCCCCCAATCTATCCACACACCCCCGATCGATCCACACCCCCGATCTATCCACACCCCCATCCGATCTATCCACACACCCCCGATCTATCCACACCCCCGATCTATCCACACCCCCTCGATCTATCCACAACCCCCGGATCTATCCACCCCCCCGATCTATCCACACCCCCCCCGATCTATCCACACCCCCCCCGATCTATCCACACCCACCCCCGATCTATCCACACCCCCCCCCGATCTATCCACCCCCCCAATCTATCCACACCCTCCCCCGATCTATCCACACCCCCCCGATCTATCCACACCCCCCCCGATCTATCCACACCCCCCCCCGATCTATCCAGCCCCCCGATATATCCACACAACCCCGATCTATCCACACCCCCCCGATCTATACACACCCCCCCCCCGATCTATCCACCCCCCCCCGATCTATCCACCCCCCCGATATATCCACACCCCCCCCGATCTATCCACACCCCCCGATCTATCCACCCCCCCGATCTATCCACAGCCCCCCCACCGATCTATCCACAGCCCCCCCATCGATCTATACACAACCCCCCCCCCCGGCGAACTATCCACCTCCCACAATCTATCCACAGCCCCTCCGATCTATCCCACACCCCCCCCCCGAACTATCCACAGACCCCCGATCAATCCACAGCCCCCCCGATCTATCCACAACCCCCGATCTATCCACCCTACCCCCGATCTATCCACACCCCCCCGATCTATCCACACCCCCCGATCTATCCACCCCCCCGATCTATCCACACCCCCATCCGATCTATCCACACACCCCCGATCTATCCACACCCCCGATCTAACCACACCCCCCCGATCTATCCACAACCCCCGGATCTATCCACCCCCCCGATCTATCCACACCCCCCCCGATCTATCCACACCCCCCCCGATCTATCCACACCCCCCCCGATCTATCCACCCCCCCGATCTATCCACACATCCCCCCGATCTATCCAGCCCCCCCGATCTATCCACACCCTCGATCTATCCACACCCCCGATCTATACACACCTCCCCGATCTATCCACACCCCCCCAATCTATCCACACACCCCCGATCGATCCACACCCCCGATCTATCCACACCCCCATCCGATCTATCCACACACCCCCGATCTATCCACACCCCCGATCTATCCACACCCCCCCGATCTATCCACAACCCCCGGATCTATCCACCCCCCCGATCTATCCACACCCCCCCCCGATCTATCCACACCCCCCCCCGATCTATCCACACCCCCCCCGATCTATCCACCCCCCCGATCTATCCACACACCCCCCCGATCTATCCAGCCCCCCCGATCTATCCACACCCTCGATCTATCCACACCCCCGATCTATCCACACCTCCCCGATCTATCCACACCCCCACAATCTATCCACACACCCCCGATCGATCCACACCCCCGATCTATCCACACCCTCCCCAATCTATCCACACCCCACCGATCTATCCACACCCCCCCGATCTATCCACAACCCCCCCTGATCTATCCACCCCCCCGATCTATCCACACCCCCCCGATCTATCCACACCCCCCGATCTATCCACCCCCCCGATCTATCCACACCCCCCCCGATCTATCCACACACCCCCGATCTATCCACCCCCCCGATCTATCCACACCCCCCGATCTATCCACAACCCCCCGATCTATTCACCCCCCTGATCTATCCGCACCCCCCCCCGATCTATCCACACCCCCCCGATCTATCCACCCCCCCACCCGATCTATCCAGCCCCCCCGATCTATCCACACCCCCCCCCGATCTATCCAGCCCCCCCGATCTATCCACACCCCCGATCTATCCACACCCCCGATCTATCCACACCTCCCCGATCTATCCACACCCCCCCAATCTATCCACACCCCCCCGATCGATCCACACCCCCGATCTATCCACACCCCCCCGATCTATCCACACCCCCCCCCCGATCTATCCACACCCCCCCCGATCTATCCACACCCACCCCCGATCTATCCACACCCCCCCCCGATCTATCCACCCCCCGAATCTATCCACACCCTCCCCCGATCTATCCACACCCCCCCGATCTATCCACCCCCCCCCGATCTATCCACACCCCCCCCCGATCTATCCACCCCCCCGATATATCCACACCCCCCCGATCTATCCACACCCCCCCCGATCTATCCACACCCCCCCCGATCTATCCACCCCCCCCCCAATCTATCCACCCCCCCGATATATCCACACCCCCCCGATCTATCCACACCCCCCGATCTATCCACCCCCCCGATCTATCCACAGCCCCCCCCACCGATCTATCCACAGCCCCCCCATCGATCTATCCACACCCCCCCCCGCCGAACTATCCACCTCCCACAATCTATCCACAGCCCCTCCGATCTATCCCACACCCCCCCCCGAACTATCCACAGACCCCCGATCTATCCACAGCCCCCCCGATCTATCCACAACCCCCGATCTATCCACCCCACCCTCGATCTATCCACAACCCCCCGATCTATCCACACAACCCCCGATCTATCCACCCCCCCCCCGATCTATCCACACAACCCCCGATCTATCCACCCCCCCCCCGATCTATCCACAACCCCCCGATCTATCCACACAACCCCCGATCTATCCACCCCCCCCGATCTATCCACAACCCCCCGATCTATCCACAACCCCCGATCTATCCACCCCCCCCGATCTATCCACCCCCCCTGATCTATCCACATTCCCCCCCGATCTATCCACACACCCCCCCCCCGATCTATCCACATTCCCCCCCGATCTATCCACACCCCCCCCGATCTATCCACAGCCACCCCCCCGATCTATCCACACAACCCCCGATCTATCCACACCTGCCCCCGATCTATCCACACCCCCCCGATCTATCCACAACCCCCGATCTATCCACCCCCCCCCGATCTATCCACCCCCCCCGATCTATCCACACAACCCCCGATCTATCCACCCCCCCCGATCTATCCACCCCTCCACGATCTATCCACAACCCCCCGATCTATCCACACAACCACCGATCTATCCACCCCCCCCGATCTATCCACCCCCCCCCCGATCTATCCACACAACCCCCGATCTATCCACCCTCCCCCGATCTATCCACCCCTCCACGATCTATCCACAACCCCCCGATCTATCCACACAACCACCGATCTATCCACCCCCCCCCGATCTATCCACCCCCCCCCCGATCTATCCACACCCACCCCCGATCTATCCACACTCCCCCGATCTATCCACACCCCCCCCAATCTATCCACAGCCCCCCACCGATCTATTCCCCACCCCGATCTATCCACCCCCCCGATCTATCCACACCCCCCCCAATCTATCCACACCCCCCCCGATCTATCCACAACCCCCCCCCCCCGATCTATCCACCCCCCGATCTATCCACACCTCCTCCGATCTATCCACCTCCCACCGATCTATCCACCCCCCCCGATCTATCCACAGCCCCCCCGATCTATCCACAGCCCCCCCTCCGATCTATCCACAGCCCCCCCACTGATCTATCCAAAGTCCCCCCCGATCTATCCACAGCCCCCCCACCGATCTATCCACAGCCCCCCCACCAATCTATCCACAGCCACCTCACCGATCTATCCACAGCCCCCCCATCGATTTATCCACAGCCACCTCACCGATCTATCCACAGCCCCCCCATCGATCTATCCACACCCCCCCCCCCGAACTATCCACCTCCCACAATCTATCCACAGCCCCTCCGATCTATCCCACACCCCCCCCCGAACTATCCACAGCCCCCCCCCCCGATCTATCCACAGCCCCCCCCGATCTATCCACAACCCCCGATCTATCCACCCCACCCCCGATCTATCCACAACCCCCCGATCTATCCACACAACCCCCGATCTATCCACCCCCCCCGATCTATCCACAACCCCCGATCTATCCACACAACCCCCGATCTATCCACAACCCCCGATCTATCCACCCCCCCCCCCCCCGATCTATCCACAACCCCCCGATCTATCCACACAACCCCCGATCTATCCACCCCCCCCGATCTATCCACAACCCCCGATCTATCCACCCCCCCCCCCCCCCGATCTATCCACATTCCCCACCGATCTATCCACACACCCCCCCCCCGATCTATCCACATTCCCCCCCGATCCATCCACACCCCCCCCGATCTATCCACACCCCCCCCGATCTATCCACACACCCCCGATCTATCCACACCTGCCCCCGATCTATCCACACCCCCCCACCCGATCTATCCACACAACCCCCGATCTATCCACACCTGCCCCCGATCTATCCACACCCCCCCACCCGATCTATCCACACAACCCCCGGTCTATCCACAGTCCCCCCGATCTATCCACCCCCCCGATCTATCCAACCCCCCGGTCTATCCACAGCCCCCCCGATCTATCCACACCCCCCCACCGATCTATCCACCCCCACCGATCTATCCACCTCCACCGATCTATCCGCACCCCCACAGATCTATCCAACCCCCCCCCCCGATCTATCCACACTCCCCCCGATCTATCCACACCCCCCCCCGATCTATCCACACCCCCCCCCAATCTATCCACACCCCCCCGATCGATCCACACCCCCCCGATCTATCCACACCCCCCCCCCGATCTATCCACACCCCCCCCCGATCTATCCACACCCCCCCCCGATCTATCCACACCCCCCCCCGATCTATCCACACTCCCCCCGAACTATCCACACCCCCCCCGATCTATCCACAGCCCCCCGATCTATCCACACACCCCCAGATCTCTCCACATCCCCCCGATCTATCCACAGCCCCCCCGATCTATCCACGCCCCCCCAACGATCTATCCACAGCCCCCCCCCCGATCTATCCACACCCCCCCGATCTATCCACACCCCCCCCCGATCTATCCACACCCCCCCCCCCGATCTATCCACACCCGCCCCCGATCTATCCACCCCCCCCGATCTATCCACACACCCCCAGATCTCTCCACATCCCCCCGATCTATCCACAGCCCCCCCCGATCTATCCACGCCCCCCCACCGATCTATCCACAGCCCCCCCCCCGATCTATCCACAGCCCCCCCCCCGATCTATCCACACCCCCCCGATCTATCCACACCCCCTCCCCGATCTATCCACACCCCCCCCGATCTATCCACACTCCCCCCGATCTATCCACACCCCCCACGATCTATCCACACCCCCCCCGATCTATCCACACCCGCCCCCGATCTATCCACCCCCCCCGATCTATCCACACACCCCCAGATCTCTCCACATCCCCCCGATCTATCCACAGCCCCCCCCCGATCTATCCACGCCCCCCCCACCGATCTATCCACAGCACCCCCAACCCGATCTATCCACACCCCCCCCGATCTATCCACACCCCCCCCGATCTATCCACACCCCCTCCCCGATCTATCCACACCCCCCCCGATCTATCCACACTCCCCCCGATCTATCCACACCCCCCCCCGATCTATCCACACCCCCCCCCGATCTATCCACACCCCCCCCGATCTATCCACACCTGCCCCCGATCTATCCACCCCCCCCGATCTATCCACACACCCCCAGATCTATCCACACCCCCCCCGATCTATCCACAGCCCCCCCCCCGATCTATCCACGCCCCCCCACTGATCTATCCACAGCCCCCCCGATCTATTCACCGCCCCCTCCCCGAGATATCCACGCCCCCCCCCCCACCCGCCACCATCTATCCATGCCCCCCACCCCCCTCCCCCATCTCCCTTCTTTCTCTCCTGTGGCCTGGTTCCATCAGACAGCAGCTTCTCAAGCTGGCTGGCTGCCGGCCGAGAAATGGATTAAACATTTTTAAATGAGATCCTGTTGTTAAAATTCAGCAGGACCTCCGGGATCCCCGGGATCCCCAGCCGCTACACCTCAGCCATGTTTCCCCTCCGCTTCCCCCGTAACTATCGGAGCATTTATTCAATTATCCATTATGACCCTCACTGAGTCTCCTAAGTGCCTCCAGCCTTGTCACAAACAAAGCTGCCTTTCTCTCCTGTTGCCATCCATGTAAGAATACATGCCTAGAATTGCCAGTCCTGATTGCTATTCACTATCTTCTACCGAAAATAGTGAGGACATGGTTAAGCTTAACTGTGATGCCAACATAGTCAAATAGCATGTTGACACCCATCGTTTGTTTGAACATTAAGAATGGCCATGAGTGGGTTTGCAGCAGGTTGTCATTGTCACTGTCCATGGAACCAAATGCTAGCATGAGTCAGTTTCCTCAAGAGAAAAAGACAGATTATTCAAAGGGGGAAATAACAACAAAAGAAAATTGAAGAAATAGAAAAAACGCTTAAAAGAAAAAGCATTAGTATTGATCTGGTGCCTTATCATAATCATACCAAGTATCCCACATAAAGTCATTATCTTTTGAAGCACGGTCACATTTCTAAGGTAGGTAAACCTTTGTTCTGATCTTTCTACAAATCAAACGCAACATTCATTCTTCGTGAGGACTCAAACCATTCCCACTGAAATCCATTCTCTGATATCCTAAATGTTCTTAGAGTGATGTAGCAAGGTATGTGTTTGTGCATTTTCACTTTTCAGAGCATTAGAAATGTAGGCCAGGATTTTCCTTACCTCGGCGGGCAATGTCGGTGGCAGGTCACAGCCCCATTGCTAGCTCTATCCCTCTTATCACATTCCCATCCCTACCCTACACATCCTTACTCACACCAACTTACCTTGCACCCCTGCAAACTCACTCATGGCCACTCTTAGGGGTCAAGTTTCGGCCTGAGTTGCTCCAATTTTTTTGGAGCAACTGGTTTAGAATGGAGTATCTTAGAAATTGCAATTCTCGGCATTTAGTTTGCTCCAGTTCTAGTCAGTTAGAACAGTTTAATTTTGGAACAGATTTTTTGTTCAAAAGCGGGTATGTCCAGCCACTTACGCCTGTTTTGGAAGTTTAGGCAGTAAAAACTTACTCCAAATTAGCTTAGAATGGAGTAAAGCTGGATTTTTGTACGCTCAGAAAAACCTTGCCTACACTTTAGAAATCAGGCGTAGGTTACAAATCAGGCATAGGGAAATGGGCGGGGGTGGGGGGGGAAAGGGAAGTAATTAAATTTTACAAGCATTCAACAGTCTTAATTATACAAATAAAGAGCCATCCTGAATAAAAAATTATAAACAAAGCAAAGACAAAATATTGAATATTCCTACCCGTGTGAAGCAGCAGCAGCCTTCGAGCTGCGGTGCTTCAGGCAGGCCTTCCTTCCATGTAGGAGACAGGGGCGGTGCCAGTGACTCGATGGCAGCCAAAGACACAGCAAGCAGCCTTCGAGCTGCGAGGGAAGCTGAGGCCATTCGGCCACGGGATAGGGAGAGGCAGCCAGATAGCCAGTTTGAAACTTAAATTTGTAATTGCAGAATGGGTGCTGCATTATCAACACCACGGATTATGCAATAGTTCTCCATCAATTCACTGCATTGGAGAGAATTGATTAGAGCTCACCGCACCAGGAACGTCATAGCCCGTAGGCTGAAGGGCAGGAGGCCTTACCCACGTTGGCAATATCGAGCCAGGCGCTCGTACCTGGACATGAGCAAGGCTGATTGTGTCAAAAGGCTGTGTTTCCGCAGAGAAGTTGTCGTTGAGATCTGTGATATGCTGAGAGCAGATTTGCAGCCAAGAAGCAGAACGCCAACTGCCTTGTCTGTTGAAGTGAAGGTAACAGCTGCACTTGCCTTCTATGCCTCGGGATCATTTCCGTCTATAACTGGAGAATGACTTCATCAATTTCCCAATGACCGCACAAGCGATCCATGAGAGAGCTGTGGGCTTCTTCAGGATTGCTGGCTTCCCAAAGGTACAGGACTGCATTGATTGTACCCACATAGCCTTGCGAGCACCTGTGGAGGATTCCAAGCATTACAGGAATAGAAAAGGTTTCCACTCCATCAATGTGCACCACGTGTGTGACGACAAGCAGCGCATCATGTCAGTCGATGCGTGATACCCTGACATCACCCATGATGCGTTCAGCCTACGCGACAGCGTTATATCTGACGTGTTTGAGCAGCAGCCAGAAGGGCAGAGCTGGCTACTGGGAGACAAAGGGTACGGCCTGACCAGCTGGCTCATGATGCCCCTACGCGTGACACGGACAGCAGCTGATCGTCAATACAACATTGCGCACATTGCGATGCGCAGGATCATTGAGAGGACCATTGGCATATTGAAACAGCGATTCCGATGCCTGGACCATTCCGGAAGCCACTTGCAATGCTCTCCTCAGATTGTCGGGCACTTCACTGTTCTGTGCTGCATGCTCCATAACTTAGCCATCATGAGGCAGCAGGAGTTGGTAGTGGAACCAGAAGACCTACGTTAGGGTCCAGTGCATGATGATAGTATTTTGGAAGAGCAGGATGAGGATGATGACGACGACCAGGAAAGCATGCAAGTGCCTGATGCCGGAGCACGAGGTCGGAGGAGGTCCTTCCATTGTGCTCCTTTAACGATTGTTCGAGCCTTGCGCCAGCAGCTCACCCGTGAACGCTTCAACTACTGATGCCTGAGGGCTCTGCGACCACTGTTGTGCATGAACATGTTTATTCTTTGGAGTTATTCCTATGTTGTGTTGTGTTAATGGAAGATGATTCAGTTTTAATGAAAAAATATTTTATTGAAAAGTTAACGTCACTGTAATAAAATATTTGTTGTATCAAACTTTAATTTTTAATATGACTCTTGAAGATCACTTAAAAACTTGTAAAGTTACAGAACAATTTCAGTGTGAAAAATCTTACACTCTGCAGATCACTTAAACTTCAAGATCACTTTTAGGTGCAAAATTAAATAAGATAGAAAATGTGAGAGCATTTACACTTTAAGATCACTTAAAAACCCTAAGATCACTTATAAGTTGTAAAGTTACAAAACTTACAAAACGATTTCAATTTGAAAAATGCAACTACATCTACATCAAGAACAAGAACAAAAGCAGCAAAGAAAGGCTGCAACCATCTCTCATCTATATCTCAGTGAATGTTCACTTCTTCATGGGGGTGTCATTTGATTGGCCGGGCTGTGTGCCCTTATTGCATCAGCTACCTCCACGAGGGCCTGTGCCGTCACTTACATGCCCTCCCTGATGGTCTGCGCCGTCGATTTCACTCCCTCGGACATTCCCTCCCTAAGTTCCCATGTCATTACTGCTATTTCTTCCGTCAGGACCACCACCTCTTCACCCACTGCACTGACGCCACCGATGAGTGATCGGGTAAGCTCATTGGTCTCCATACCCAATGCCACAACCTGAGCCGCATCTGTTGCACGCTGCATTTCAGGAGAGCATGTCTCCAATCTCCTTCTCCTCTGCCTGGGTCTGCCTCGCGGCACCACTACACTGGGAGGCGTGGGCTGGGATGGTGGGGTGCTCGGTGTTCCAGACAACAGCACTCGAGTGTGAGCCATGGGCTGGGATGGTGGGTGGATGGGTGTAAACTGCTCCAAAGAAATGGCAGACCAATTGAAAAAGTACTTTGGTTTGGTATTCACTAAGGAGGACAAAAACAACCTTCCGGATATAAAAGGGGTCAGAGGGTCTCATAAGAAGGAGGAACTGAGGGAAATCCTTATTAGTCGGGAAATTGTGTTGGGGAAATTGATGGGATTGAAGGCCGATAAATCCCCAAGGCCTGATGGACTGCATCCCAGAGTACTTAAGGAGGTGGCCTTGGAAATAGCGGATGCATTGACAGTCATTTTCCAACATTCCATTGACTCTGGATCAGTTCCTATGGAGTGGACAGTAGCCAATGTAACCCCACTTTTTAAAAAAGGAGGGAGAGAGAAAACAGGGAATTATAGACCGGTCAGCCTGATATCGGTAGTGGGTAAAATGCTGGAATCAATTATTAAAGATATCATAGCAGCGCATTTGGAAAGAGGTGACATGATAGGTCCAAGTCAGCATGGATTTGTGAAAGGGAAATCATGCTTGACAAATCTTCTGGAATTTTTTGAGGATGTTTCCAGTAGAGTGGACAAGGGAGAACCAGTTGATGTGGTATATTTGGACTTTCAGAAGGCTTTCGACAAGGTCCCACACAAGAGATTAATGTGCAAAGTTAAAGCACATGGGATTGTGTGCTGATGTGGATTGAGAACTGTTTGGCAGACAGGAAGCAAAGAGTAGGAGTAAATGGGTACTTTTCAGAATGGCAGGCAGTGACTAGTGGGGTACCGCAAGGTTCTGTGCTGGGGCCCCAGCTGTTTACATTGTACATTAATGATTTAGATGAGGGGATTAAATGTAGTATCTCCAAATTTGTGGATGACACTAAGTTGAGTGGCAGTGTGAGCTGCAAGGAGGATGCTGTGAGGCTGCAGAGTGACTTGGATAGGTTAGGTGAGTGGGCAAATGCATGGCAGATAAAGTATAATGTGGATAAATGTGAGGTTATCCACTTTGGTGGTAAAAACAGAGTGACAAACTATTATCTGAATGGTGACAGATTAGGAAAAGGGGAGGTGCAACGAGATCTGGGTGTCATGGTACATCAGTCATTGAAGGTTGGCATGCAGGTACAACAGGCGGTTAAGAAAGCAAATGGCATGTTGGCCTTCATAGCGAGGGGATTTGTGTACAGGGGCAGGGAGATGTTACTACAGTTGTACAGGGCCTTGGTGAGGCCACACCTGGAGTATTGTGTACAGTTTTGGTCTCCTAACTTGAGGAAGGACATTCTTGCTATTGAGGGAGTGCAGCGAAGGTTCACCAGACTGATTCCCGGGATGGTGGGACTGACATATCAAGAAAGACTGGATCAACTGGGCTTGTATTCACTGGAGTTCAGAAGAATGAGAGGGGATCTCATCGAAACATTTAAAATTCTGACGGGTTTAGACAGGTTAGATGCAGGAAGAATGTTCCCAATGTTGGGGAAGTCCAGAACCAGTAGACACAGTCTAAGGATAAGGGATAAGCCATTTAAGACCAAGATGAGGAGAAACTTCTTCACCCAGAGAGTGGAGAACCTGTAGAATTCTCTCGCACAGAAAGTTGTTGAGGTCAATTCACTTAATATATTCAAAAAGGAGTTAGATGAAGTCCTTACTACTAGGGGGATCAAGGGGTATGGCGAGAAAGCAGGAATGGGGTACTGAAGTTGCATGTTCAGCCATGAACTCATTGAATGGTGGTGCAGGCTCGAAGGGCCGAATGGCCTACTCCTGAACCTATTTTCTATGTTTCTATGTTTCTATATCACCAGCACCACTGGGACCCGCAACGACGGAATTAAAACCATGGAAGATGGAACCAGAACCTATGTGAGTGGGAAGTGCAGGCTCGGACGGTGGTGCACTGGCTGTGAACTACTGCATTACACCAGCAGCACCACTGGGACCCGCAACATCGGCATCAAAACCATGGAAGGTGGAATCAGAACCTCTGCAAGGGGTTGAAACTCTGATGCCCCTTAATGGGGGCTCAAAAACATTAATTTGGAATTTCAGTCATCGCCGCCATTATCCAGTCTGGATCGTCCGCATCTGGTTGCATTGGTTCTTGTTCTGTATCTTCAGGATCCTCAGGATTGGCAGCATCATCATCATCATCATCATCATCATGTTCTGCAAAATACATCAGAACAGTCAAATGTTTAACAGCAAGGGAGGGGGCCGGATGTGTGGTATGAGTACTCTCACACATAGCAGGCCAGGCAGCAGGTTGATTTGAAGGGCCATGATGCATTTTCAGGACTTACCCTCTTCCTCGCGTGCGGGCCCAGCTTGTGCTGTACTGATTGCTTTTCTCCATGTACGACTCATCATAGCAGCTACCCTCTGTTCCAAGGGTGTCAGTGGATGCAGATTGGGCGTGCCTCCTCCTGTCCAAGTTGCTTCTCTTTTGTTGTGGGCCAATTTCTACTACAAAGAGTAAAATATAACTTTTTACAGAGTGTGTCTTTCTGCAGGGTGGGACATACAGATAGTCATGTTACAATTACGATTACATTAAAAATTGAAAATATTACTTACACTAACTACTTGACCAAGGTCCTGCCATTTCTTTTTACACTGGCTTCCAAATCTCATGGTATGCAGCACTGCGCAGTAATCTTTTGCAACTTGGTTCCAACGTTTCTTCATTTCTTTAGGTGGCACTTTTATGCGACCTCTGTTGCTGGTATCTAGCTCCTGCCATCTCTGCTCAATGACGTTGACTAATATCTCCACTTCCTGATGCAAGAAATTTTTTGTTCTTGGTGGACGTTGTTCCATTGCTGTATTGAATTGACACTCTTATTTTTCAAAATACACAGTCCTTACTTTGCATGCACCTTTGCAGCACTTGTTCTGGAAGTTTAGCAGTAAAAAGCAGCACTCACTGATTTCAGCAGGTGATTTCTTCAACAGTGCTGCTAAAAGCACTCCTTCACACATCAAAAAAATCACCAAAATCCAATCCCAAGCCTTTCCAGGGGTCCACGAGACAAATCAGCACTTTTCTTTAAGTTCTTTAAACATGGCCGAGTGTTAATGTTTCTGGACTACTGCGCGTGCAGAGCTGTCGGCATGACGTTCCCTCATTTGACTTAGCCCCGCCCCCCTCCACTTGCAGAATCGGCGCGCCTCTGTGGCTCCGCCCCCCCGGTGTTGTTTGCGTGCCGCGCCGAGCTCCCAGGGACCAGCAAGGAGCCCAAGAATTACGAGAGAGATTTTTGTCGCGCTTTTATGCCCGAAAAACGGGCGTCCATGTCGGGGCTGTGCCGTTCTAGGCACAGCCCGAAACTTTACCCCTCAATGTGTCAATCAAACGAGTGGGTGTCAGCATGCTATTTGAATATGTTACCATCCCTCTATCTACATTATCACATCCCCATCTCACTAGCCACCCCTCACACATACACCATCATCCTTGTGCAATCATACCAATTATCAACACACAAGGGTAGCCATTTGGGTATTTTATCTAATGTGTATGTAAAATTTCTAATAATGTGCTGTAAAACATTGAAATTTTTATTTGCAACACTTTACGGTCACAGACAGATTTGTGCGCAATTTTGGAAGTGGCTTAGTGAGTTGCAGTGAATGGTGAGACATAACGGTATCCCCTGCAATGGTGATGAGTGTGAAAGGAATGGCTTGGGCATTGTCGGGATGCTTTATGATGTTGGTGTGGGGTGCTACCAACCTGGGTACATTATGTGACATTAAGTGAAGTAAAGTTAGTCATGGTGAGGCCATCCCTAGCCTCCCGGGCAGCAATGTGCTCAGGCGCTGATGCCTTGTGCAACATTAGATGATTGCGGAGAAGGTTGGTGTTGTTGTTGGTGCTGCTGCTGTGTCTGGTCATGTTGGTGTTGGGGCTTATTGTGGTCCGATTCCGAAGACCAAGGTGAGACTGTGTAAATGGTACCCATTCTGATGGAATAGATGGCAGGTGAAGTACAGATGACAGAAGCATTCTGTCAAAGGTGAGGGAGGTAATAGGTGAGATTGGATGGAGACTTGTGGAAAGAATTGCAACATGCTAAATATGTTGTAGAAATGCAGTGTGGAACAGCTTGTGGCTGAGGAAAGTGATCTCTGTCAGGTGGGAGCTTTTACTGTACATTTGAAGCTGTCATGTAATCAGCTGGAGCAATGGCCACTGAACTCACACCTCACATTGACACTCGTGTTCACCGAACAGCGTGGTTCTCATGGCCATGAAGTTAAAGTTTAAAAAGTAAGGTAAAAAGGCCTGCTAAGGGTCTGCTAAGTATATTACAATGAGTTTAATTGGATCGCCCACTGCTTCCTGTCGGGTCTGCTCAGACCTGACAGACCTGACATTCCTGGTCAAATAACGCCTCGATTTCAAAATTCTCATCATTGTTTTCAAATCCTTCCATGGCCTCACCCTTTCCTATCCCTATAATCTCCTCCAGCCCCACAACCCAGCAAGATGTCTGCACTCCTTTATTTCTGCTCTCTTGAGCATCCCTGATTATAATCGCTCAACTCCCTGCCTAAACCTCTCCGCCACTCTACTCTCTTTCCTCCTTTAAGACGCTCCTTAAATCCTATCTCTTTGACCAAGCTTTTGGTCATCTGCCCTAATGTGGCTCAGTATCAAATGTTTTCTCTTATAATACTCCTGAGGAGCGCCTTGGGATGTTTCACTATGTTAAAGGCACTATATAAATACAAGTTGCTGTTGTTGAAAGGCGCATTGTGGTGGGTTGACAGCGGGTTCCTGAACCACTGCCAAAAAATATTACTTTCCCACCCGATCTGCCACTGATCCCGCCTGCTGACACCCCGGAAAATTCCAACCGTAATAGCAACTATTGGCCATAGGAAATCTAAATTTGTTCCCATTCAAACTATGTGGGCTTTCAGTGCATGGAAATAATTAACTTAGTAAAAGGGACTAATGAATTCCGAAAGTTTTGTCCTTGATACGAGCAATTTATTATGCAACCCCTGACTTTCATAATCTTTAAAAAATAAGCTTCTATTATGCATTCAGTATAATGTTTCATCCTTAGATATACAAAATGCATCTTCAAAATTAATCTTTTCAATTCTACACCATATAAAACCTTTTATGAACTTGAGATATTGCAGTTTCCTTTTGAGGTTAATGAAAAGTCACAATCAGCGGAGTGGTAAGTCTAACTACATAATACATTTTGAAGAGGCAGCCTTATGATTAAGTCAATAGCACTAAACTAAACTGTTGAGAACAATAAATTGCTTGTATTATGAGTAAGTGTACCCAGTAAAAGGTTATCACCAATTTCCATTGTAATTACATTTTGTAAAAGTTTTTCCTATTGCTATCCACATCTATTAATTACAGTAATTAAAATCTGTAGCACTAGTTAACATGACCTTGGCAAGAGATGCCTCAAGATACATAGTTATATAATTGCATTGCACCGGCCGGCCCGCTGACTTCCTGGGCCAAATTTTTATTTATTATTGATGGTTGTGCTTTATTTAGTGAGGAGAGTTTTGATGGCGGGGTGGGGGGGGCAGAGGAGAAGAGTTTTGATTATGAGGGGGGAAGAGTTTTGATCCGGGGGAGAGTTTTGATGGGGGTGGGGGGGAATTTTGATGGGGGGGGGGAGAAGAGTTTTGATGGGGGGGGGGAGTTTTGATGGAGGGGGGAGTTTTGATGGGGGGGGTGGAGTTTTGATGGCAGGGGGGTGGGGTGTGATAACTGTGTAGCCAGTAATTTTAATGAGATTAGTTAAGACTTTCCTTAATCCTGTTGATGAAAATACTTTCCTATGTAAAAACGTAAGAAATACGAGCAGGGGGTACTTCTATTTTTTATTTGGATATTTTGAAAAAAATTATGTAAATATGTTTTGTCTCTTTACTTCTTTTATTTTTGTAGTTTGAGCTTCCATGAATGCTTCTGTTGTATAGTAAATTAACGTTGCGAAGTTTGTCATAGGTTCTGTATAGCTGTTTGATCCTATTCACATCTTTTTGTGAAGTCATTAAGTACCTACCTGCGCTGATTTCTTAACTCTCCGCAAGGGTTTACTGTGTGGCCACAAGTGGCCACATACGCTGGCCTAAGTTAATTTGGAGCAACTATTAGCTGTGCAAAGTGGCTTAAATGGCCAAAACGGGCGTAGGTGGCTGGTAACGCCCCCTTTTGAACAAAACTATAAACTAAACGAAAAAAATTCTAACTAACTCACTTACACTGGCGCAAATTGAATGTGCAAAATGGGGATTTTTAAGATACTCCAGAAAAATCAAGTTGCTCCAAAAGAAACGGAGCAACTCCTGGCCAAATTTGTGCCCACGTGTACATTTACTTAAGAACATAAGAAATAGGAGCAGGAGTAGGTCACCTGGACCTTTGAGCCTGCTCCGCCATTTAATAAGATCATGGCTGATCTGATCATGGACTCAGCTCCACTTCCCTGACCACTCCCCATAACACTTTATTCCCTTATTGTCTATCTCTGCCTTAAATATATTCAATGACCCAGCCTCCACAGCTCTCTGGGGCAGAGAATTCCATAGATTTACAACCCTCTGAGAGAAGAAATTCTTCCTCATCTCAGTTTTAAATGTACGGCCCCTTATTCTGAGACTATGGGTTAGAAGCTCCACTTTTCTTACATGCTTAATGCCCACTTAATGCCCATTTTACCACTGAAATGACATATAACGCACATATATCGCCCATTTTGGCACAAAATGGAAACCGACGGGCATTTTTAGAAAACGTATCGCAGAGCGTTACTTTCTCCATGTGGTTAACGCCGGGAAAAAATATTAGTGCCCGCCCACTTTTTTGGGCGGAATGATCAGAATGGGCGAAATCAACGCCCATAATATCGCTCAGCGTTACTTTCCGCACGGAATTAACGCCGAAATTCAATAATACCGCCCGCCCACTTTTTTTTGTCGTAAAGAGCACATTTGGCGAAACTAATGCCCAGGAGATCACCCACCATCATTTTCGCCATCTCGCACACATATCGGCCACAATATCGCTCGCCCAAAAAAATGCCCACAAAAAGTGGAACTGTTCTGAACGAACACCAGCAGTGTGGCTGGCATTTTTAAAATCCCACTCTTATGTGAGGAGCTGAAATCTGAACGATTTGCCTGAATGAGCGCTGATGTGAGTGACAACGCTGACACACTGATGTGTGCGCGCAGCTAAGATATCAATGGTGCCCATCAACTTGGTGCCAGTTAAAGTTTACGTTGATTGATGTTAAGTTATATTTAACCTTTTCATGTTAAGGCATCAACAGTGTGTAATGGTACAGCTATCTGAGACATTGCGCAACGAGGTTATGTTCAGTAACAACAATTTTATACCAATATTGATCTGAAATCATAAGAATCACAGGCAATAACACCCAACCCCCGCCCACACCCAACCCCCGCCCACACCCCACATGTTCAACATGTCCAGCAAGACAGAATACAAACGCAAAGCAGGAGCGTGGTCTCCAGCCTCCATACATTGCAATAAATTGCATACACCCAGATGGAGATATAACACAGCCATCACCTGCGGACATGCACCTCACTTTCCTTCCCCCCTCCCCTTCTTCTCCCCACCTCTACCTCTTCCCCTCCTCGCTCCATGGCGCCTGGCCGAGGAGTTCCACAGGAGGTGCCTCCTTGTGGGGGATGAAGGCAGATGCGATCGTTGCACGGGTACGGGAGCGGGGAGTGCCGAGGGGGAAACATTCTCTGATGCAGAAACAGGATCTTGGTCCTTGCCCTCATCTGTCATTCGCAGTGGTGGTGCGGAACCTAGGGGTGGAGTGCTGCGCTCAGGGACCACAGGGAGGCTTGTGGCAGCAGTGTTCCTGGCTATCGCATCCAGGGCCTCTGCCATCCATGGTGGCCAGCTGTCGGGATATGCCCCCCAATGCTTCGATGAGCTGGTCGCCAATGTCTACAGTCCTCCTGGACAACTGTAGCATCTCTCTGCTGTCATGTGGTGCTCGTGGAACAGACCTGCCGCATCCACGGGCCCTCCGCAGGGTCGGCACCTTCCTGGGGACAAATGGGGTGCCCTGTGGGGAGGTGCTTGGGGCCGGTACCTCCAGAGTGGAGGAGGGAATGACCGGAGGACCACTAGATGGCCTTGGGGTGGAATGGCTTCTGGAGCGTGGCGATTCAGGTTCCTCGAAATCCACGCTCTCATCTGTGAACAGACCCAGTGGATTGACGGGCGGCAATCAGAGCTCCTCAGCACCAGATGTTGGATCGTCTGCCGACTCCTGCCCCACACCCCCACCTTCTGGCCTCTGTGGCCTTGCCTGGGGCCGTGCTGCTGGCTGAGCTGAAAAACATAAATGAGCTTATTAGGCGAGAAGTGGTTGCTAGGGTCACAAGGTGAGTCCAGCGCTACACACAGCATATGCACGACAAAAGCACCACCTCTATCAAAATCATCGCAGACATCGCTTTTCATGACCATCAACACATTTGCATTCCAATGATTTTCATTAGGCTATCATTATTTCTATGACAATTTAAGAAATCATCCATCATATATCATTGTTTGTATATGAGTGGGTGTGGCATTTATTGACTTTACATTATGCAATGGTGTAAGCTTTACTCGCATGGCATCACTTCAGGGTCTGCAGATGCGTCCATGGCTGTCCGAGGATGCTTCACCATGAGTGTGAGCACACGCTCCTCCATCTCAGTGATGTCGCTGGGGACTGGTGGCCCCCCACCTGTTCGCCTCTGCATGGAACTCATCGTCGATAGCTTCTTCTGTAAAAGGTGACAGGACGACATGGCATGAGATCATTGCTAGGTACTGTCACAGAGACTGATACAACACATAACTGACAGATGTAATCATCATTATAATGAAAATTATCCTTCTTTACCGAAAGACATACACCGTGACCGCAGGCTTTGAGTAAAACATTCCCGGTTAAAGTGAAAGACCTCACATCTGATGATAGTCACTCATGACTGTTACAAATCAAATTATATAAATACATAAGTACATGTAAATCAGTGTAATACTTACTCTTGCATAGAAATATAGAAATTAGGTGCAGGAGCAGGCCATTTGGCCCTTCGAGTCTGCACTGCCATTCAATTAGATCTTGGCTGATCATTCAACCTCAGTAGCCCTTTCCTGCTTTCTCTCCATACCCCTTGATCCCTTTGGCCTAAAGGGCCATATCTAACTCCCTTTTGAATATATCTAATGAACTGGCCTCAACAACTTTCTGCGGTAGAGAATTCCACAGGTTAACCACTCTCTGAGTGAAGAAGTTTCTCATCATATCGGTCCTAAATGGCTTATCCCTTATTCGTAGACTGTGACCTCTGGTTCTGGAACTCCTCAGCAATGGGAACATTCTTCCTGCCTCTAACCTGTCCAATCCCATCAGAATTTTATATGTTTCTATGAGATCTCTCTCATTCTTCTAAACTCCAGTGGATACAAGCCCAGTTTGATCCAGTCTCTCCTCATATGTCAGTCCTGCCATACGGGAATCAGTCTGGTGAACCTTCGCTGTACTCCCTCAATACCAAGAACGTCCTTCCTCAGATTAGGAGACCAAAACTGAACACAATATTCAAAGTGTGGCCTCACCAAGGCCCTGTACAACTGCAGTAAGACTTCCCTGCTCCTGTACTCAAAACCTCTAGCTATGAAGGCCAACATGCCAGTTGCCTTCTTCATCGCCTGCTGTACCTGCATGCCAACCTTCAATGACTGATGTATCATGACACCCAGGTCTCGTTGCATCTCCCCTTTTCCTAATCTGTCACCATTCAGATAATATTCTGTCTTCCTGTTTTTGCCACCAAGGTGGATAACCTCACATTTATCCACATTATACTGCATCTGCCATGCATTTGCCCACTCACCTAACCTGTCCAAGTCAACCTGCAGCCTCTTAGCATCTTTCTCACAGCTCACACCGCCTCCCAGTTTAGTGTCATCTGCAAACTTGGAGATATTACACTCAATTCCTTCATCTAAATCATTGATGTATATTGTAAATAGCTGGGGTCCCAGCACAGAACCCTGCGGCACCCCACTAGTTACTGCCTGCCATTCTGAAAAGGACCTGTTTATCCCGACTCTGCTTCCTGTCTGCCAACCAGTTCTCTATCCACGTCAGTACATTACCCCCTATACCATGTGCTTTAATTTTGCACACTAATCTCTTGTGTAGGACCTTATCAAAAGCCTTTTGAAAGTCCAAATACACCACATCCACTGGTTCTCCCTTGTCCACTCTACTAGTTACATCCTCAAAAAATTCTAGAAGATTTGTCAAGCATGATTTCCCTTTCATAAATCCATGCTGACTTGGACCAATCCTGTCATTGCTTTCCAAATGCGCTGCTATTTCATCTTTAATAATTGATTCCAACATTTTCCCCACTACCGATGTCAGGCTAACCAGTCTATAATTCCCTGTTTTCTCTCTCCCTCCTTTTTTAAAAAGTGGTGTTACATTGGCTATCCTCCAGTCCATAGCAACTGATCCAGAGTCAATAGAATGTTGGAAAATGATAACCAATGCATCCACTATTTCTAGGGCCACTTCCTTAAGTACTCTGGAATGCAGCCTATCAGGCCCTGGGAATTTATCAGCCTTCAATCCCATCAATTTCCCGAACACAATTTTCTGACTAATAGGATTTCCTTCAGTTTCTCCATTTTGCTAGACCCTCGAACCCCCAGTATTTCAGGAAGGTTATTTGTGTCTTCCTTAGTGAAGACAGATCCAAAGTATTTATTCAATTGGTCTACCATTTCTTTGTTCCCCATTTTAAATTCACCTGATTCTGACTGAAAAGGATCTACATTGGTCTTCACTAATCTTTTTCTCTTCACATATCTATTGAAGCTATTGCAGTCAGTTTTTATGTTCCCTGCAAGCTTCCTCTCATATTCTATTTTCCCCCTCCTAATTAGACCTTGCGGATCCCACAAGGTTCTTCCATCGTTTGCGGCATTGGTTGCCCTCACGCACCTCATTGGTCGCTGACGAGACCACCTCTGCTATCTCGATCCATATCTTCTGGTATGTCTTTGGGGTGGGTTTCCCATGCACTCCCTGTGTCAAATCACCCCTTCGTAACTCGACCTCATGCATTCGCCTCATCCGAGAACCTCCTGGCTCTTTTGCGCCCTCCAAAGTGCTCCTCTCCCAGCTCACTGCTCTCTCCAGTGCCAGTTTCCACAGCATGCTGTGATGCCTCCTCCTCTCTATGTGGCTGGTAACAGCTACTTTTTGTTTGCCTACTTGCTGTGACCCTCCCAAAGCAACCACACCACACCCAGCTATGCCTTCAGTCCCTCTGAGCTCCTTCTCTCTCTGTCTCCTCTTCTACGCATGTCATAATGACCCTTGACATCCAGAATAGTGGGAATCGAGCATTGCCATGCCATTGGATAGAGGTGTACCGATGGATGTGGTGTATTTAGATTTCCAAAAGGCATTCGATAAGGTGCCACACAAAAGGTTACTGCAGAAGATAGAGGTACGCGGAGTCAGAGGAAATGTATTAGCATAGATAGAGAATTGGCTGGCGAACAGAAAGCAGAGAGTCGGGATAAATGGGTCCTTTTCGGGTTGGAAATCGGTGGTTAGTGGTGTGCCACAGGGATCGGTGCTGGGACCACAACTGTTTACAATATACATAGATGACCTGGAAGAGGGGACAGAGTGTAGTGTAACAAAATTTGCAGATGACACAAAGATTAGTGGGAAAGCGGGTTGTGTAGAGGACACAGAGAGGCTGCAACGAGATTTGGATAGGTTAAGCGAATGGGCTAAGGTTTGGCAGATGGAGTACAATGTTGGAAAGTGTGAGGTCATCCACCTTGGGAAAAAAAACAGTAAAAGGGAATATTATTTGAATGGGGAGAGATTGCAACATGCTGAGGTGCAGAGGGACCTGGGGGTCCTTGTGCATGAAACTCTTTTGGAGTTTACCTGAATAAACATTAACATTAAACCATGCCACCCGCCCTGGATGACACACCAGACATTTACAAGGCCCTTTTTTTCTTTTTTGTGGTTTTTTTTTTGAGTTTTTCTTTTTTTTTTGGGCACTAAAATCAAATTTTTCCTCCAGTGCCCCCTATAAAAGGGGAGGGGGACACTAAAGGCACCGGCAATTAAAACAAATTAAACTTTAAAACATAAAATCAAATTAAAATTTGGTTGCCGGGCGTGACGATGCACTCCAGTCCCTCCGGTGCCTACCTCTCGCGGAAGGCCGCGAGCGTACCGGTGGACACCGCGTGCTCCATCTCCAAGGACACCCTGGCGCAGATGTACGTGCGGAAGAGAGGCAGGCAGTCAGGTTGAACGACCCCCTCGACCGCCCGCTGCCTGGACCGGCTGATGGCACCCTTGGCCGTGCCCAGGAGCAGTCCTACGAGGAGGCCCTCGGACCTACCCGCTCCCCTCCGCACAGGGTGCCCAAAGATCAGGAGAGTGGAACTGAAGTGCAGCCAGAATTTCAGGAGCAGCCCCTTCAAATAATAAAACAGGGGCTGCAACCTCGTGCATTCCATAAAAACATGGAACACGGATTCTTCCAGACCGCAGAAATTGCAGGCGGCCTGGTTGTCCGTGAACCAGCTTAAAAATTTGTTGCACGGCACTGCTCCGTGCACCACCCTCCAGGCCAAGTCCCCGATGAATAATGGGAGGACTCCCGCATAGAGTGCCCTCCATCGGGGACCCCCGCCTCCTCCGGATGGCAAGATGGTACGCCATGGCGTGTCCGGAAGGCCGGCGAGGATGGCAAAGTTGAGAGTGTGCAGGAGCAGCCCGTACAGGAAACCCCTCCGCGCGGAACTGAAAGGCACGGAGGGGATTTCCTCGAGGCGGCTCAAGTTGTGAGGCGCCGGCTCCCGAGGGAGGTTCCGGGGTTTGGCGCCGATGAGGAATTCCGTCCGGACGGGGGTCAGTTCGGACGGGATCTCCCCACGTGCTTGAGCCTCCTCGATGCACCTAACGGAGTCAGGGCCCAAAGCTGTTTTTAGCGACTCGATGGCTTCAGCCGCGCGGCAGACGTTGGCTGAATTTAGGCGCCGCGCCAGCGTGCCTGGCGCCATCCAGCCCGCTCCTCCACCATCGAGCAGGTCGCTGACCCTGGTCACCTCACCAGCCACAGCCCTCTCTTCCGACCGCCACATAAAACCTCGGTCGTGGAGGTACGGATTCCCGAGCAGCGGCTCCTGCAGGACAGCCGCCACTCCAGCCGGCGGAGAGCTGCGCTTGGTGGAGACTTTGTTCCAGACCCTGATGAGTTCCTTGTAAAAGACAGGCAGCTCCTGGAGGGCGGTCCTGACACCCCCTAAGTTCACAAACAGGAGCTGCGTGTCGTAATTGAGGTCGCGCTGCTGGCAGAAGAAATACGTCGCCAGAGCACACCACCTAGGAGGGGGCTCGACGTAAAGGTATCTCTGCAGGGTCTGAAGACGGAAAGTCGCGAGCTGGGCGCTGACGCACACCAACGACTGACCGCCTTCCTCAAGCGGGAGACTCAAGACCGCGGCAGAGTCCCAGTGCTTCCTGTTGTTCCAGAAGAAGTCCACCAGCTTCTTCTGTATCTTGGCGACAAACGCAGGGGGAGGGGTCAAAGTGACCAGCCGGCACCACAACATTGCGGCCTCCTGCTGGTTTATGACTAGCGCTCGACCCCTGTAGGACAGCACTCGGAGCAGTCCTGTCCAGCGCCCTAGGCGAGCGGCGACCTTGGCCTCCAGCTCCTGCCAGTTCGCCGGCCAGGCTTCCTCGTCGGGGCTAAGGTAGACTCCCAGATAGAGGAGATGGGTCGTGCTCCAGGCAAAAGGCCTGAGCTCCTCCGGCAGGGAGTCCACCCGCCACTGACCCACCAGGAGTCCGGAACATTTTTCCCAGTTGATTCTGGCGGAGGATGCGGCCGAGTAAATCTCCTGGCACTCACGCATTCTCCGCAGGTCAGCGGGATCCTCTACCGCGAGGAGCACGTCATCGGCGTAAGCCGAGAGGACGACCTCCACGCCCGGCCCTTGCAGAGCCAGTCCCGTCAACCTCGTCCGCAGAAGGCGCAGGAAAGGCTCCACGCAGATGGCATATAACTGGCCGGACATGGGGCATCCCTGGCGCACCCCTCTCCTAAAGCGAAGGGGCGCCGTCAAGGACCCGTTAACCTTAATCAGACACTCCGCGGCGGCATACAAAAGTCGGATCCGGGCGACGAAATGCGTCCCGAACCCGAAAGCGCGCAGAGTTCCGAGCAGATAGTCGTGATCCACCCTGTCGAACGCCTTCTCTTGGTCGAGGGATAGGAAGGCGACCGACAGACCAGCCTCCTGGGAATGATGGATGAGGTCCCGGACCAGATGGATGTTATCGTGGATTGTCCGGCCCGGGACCGTGTAGGACTGGCCGGGGTGGATCATGTGGTCCAGCACGGTGCCAAGGCGAGCAGACATCGCCCTGGCGAAGATTTTGTAGTCCGTGCTGAGGAGGGAGACCGGGCGCCAGTTCTTAAGAAGGCGGAGATCGCCCTTCTTAGGCAGCAGGACGATGACTGCCCTGCGCCAAGAGAGGGGCATCTCCCCGGTCGCCAGACTTTCCCCCAGGACCCGCACGTAGTCGCTCCCCAGGACGTCCCAGAACGCCCTGTGGAACTCCACGGTCAGCCCGTCCAGCCCCGGGGATTTTCCCCTCGAGAGCCGGTCGAGGGCACCGGTCAGCTCCGCCAGGCTTAGCGGAGCTTCCAAAATTTCACCGCCCTCCGGGTGACTTTCGGCAGGTCCTCCCACAAAACTCTACGCGCTTCCTCGCTGGACGGATCCGGAGAGAACAGAGCCCCGTAATATTCACGGGCCCTGTTGTTGACGCCCTCCGGATCCGAGACGAGAGAGCCGTCGTCGGCCAGCAGCATCAAGAGCTGCTTACGGACACTCTGCCTTTTTTCCAGCGAGTAGAAGAAGGGGGAGCCGCGGTCCAGATCCCGCAGGAACCGGATCCGCGACCTCACGAACGCGCCTCGGGACCCGACGAGCTGCAGGTCCTTCAGCGCGGCCTTCTTAGCTTCGTACACCGTCCGCAGGGCCGGGTCCTCGACGACTTGACCGAGACGGGATTCCAGGTCGAGCACCTCTTTTTCTAGGCGCCCGACCCTGGCCGCCCGCCTCTTGGTCGACCCGCTCGCGTACTCTTGACAGAAGACGCGGACGTGAGCCTTGCCCACGTCCCACCATAGCCTCAAGGAGGGGAAGCCCCCCTTCTTCCTTCTCCAGTCGGCCCAGAATCGACGGAACGAGTCCTGGAACCGCACATCCTCCAGCAGCCGGTTGTTAAAGTGCCAGTACGCGGACCCCGTCCTCGCGCGGAGCGAAGCGAGCTCCGCCCACACCAGGTGGTGGTCCGAACACGGCACCGGCCGCATGGAGGCCGCCGGGACGCAGGAAACGTACGCCCGAGACACGTAAAGGCGTTCGACTCTGGACCATCCTCCTCCAGGCCTCACCCAAGTAAAGGCGCTGGAGTCGGGGTGGAGATTTCGCCAGATGTCCACCAAGTCGAAGAACCCGACCAGGTCCCTCAACTTCTCCATCGCCGTCATGCTCTGCGGGGCACCAGAGCAGTCCCTCGCCTCGAGGGTGCAGTTAAAATCCCCCCCGAGGACAATGCAGTCGCCGATGTCGACGGAGCCAAAAAGAGCGGACACTTCTTCGAAGAAGCGCGCCTGCTGCGGGCCGGGCTGAGGGGCGTACAAGTTCACGAGATGGAGCGGCACGTCCTCCAGGTGAACCGTTACGTGCAGCAAGCGGCCTGGCACGGGCTCCTCGACCCCCAAGATCTCCGGCTGAAAATGCGGGCCCAGCAAGATGGCCACCCCACTAGAAGTGGCGGTGAGGTGGCTCATGCGGACCTCTCCTTGCCATTCCAGGAGCCACGTGGCTTCGTCTCCCAGAACGGTGTGGGTTTCTTGCAGGAAGCACACCGCATCTTTCCCCTCCCGCAGGAGCGAAAAATTGTCAAATCTACGGCGTGCCCCTCTGCCGCCGTTGATGTTGAGGCTGGCTATGGTTATCTTCATGGCAAAAGCATAGTGCAACCTCTACCTTAACCTATTGCGGGGGAGGGAGCGGAGTCTTTTGTTGACCTCCACTCCTTCAGCAGCCCAGCGAGGAACTTTTTGAGCCGGCGCAGCTCAAGGCCTTGCGCCCTTGATAAGGGCCCGCCCGCGGCCATGGTTTTAGCGGCGACGCGGACGGAAGCGATGAGCAGCCCCGGCTCGGACCATCTTTCCCGGGCCAGATGGGCTCGGTTGCGGCGACCCTGGCTCTCGACCAAAAAGTCCCGGAGATCCTCTACGGGAATGAGGGGGGACTCAGCGGCGGGAACGAGGAGATCCACCGCCTCACTGGCGATGGACTCGAGATCTTCACCCACGTCCTCCACTGAGTCCCCGTCCTCCTCCGGGAGGTCGCCGCTAGCAGCCGGCCCGTCGACCGCACGAGGTACGGCAAACGGCCCGGCCGCTCCATCAGGCCCTGTCTCTGCCCCGATCCCACCCCCAGGATCGTAGGCAGAGGAGTCCCCACTGGGCTCTTTTAGAATTGGTGCTGGGTCGGGAAGCGACAGCGGAAGGGGTTCCTCCTCCGCCCCAGGAACCGGGGAACAAGGAGAGACCCAGCCATAGAAAATCCCCAGGCCCTCCAAGCGCTCCAGCTCCAAAGTAGGGGGCGAGGGTGGGTGTTCCTCCCCCTCCCCGCCGCCACCCCCCGGCCCAGCATCTACAGTGTCATTAAAAGTGTTAATATTTTGTATTTCTGCCGAGTCGAGCAAATCCCGGGGGAAGTTGGATATTGGCTGGGCGGGCTCAGGTTCGGCCTTTTCGGCCCCGCCCGCCTCAGTCCCCGGGACGCCCGACCCGGCGGCTATGCATTCTTCCGCTGGCCCCACGCCCCCCACGACAGGCAGATCTTTCACGCCATCCCCGGGAGGCAGCGGCTGGGCAGCCTCGACTGCCTCACCCTCCCCGGGGACAGACTCCTCTCGCCTACAGCGCAGTTTGGGGGCGACGGTGGGGGACGCGGGACACGCGGCGGGCACCGACTCCTCCGCGGAGGGATGTTGTTCCCCCCCCGCCTCATTGGAGCGGCGCCTCCTTTTTTTCCTGGGGGGGCACGGAGACAGGGAGACACCCGTGTCTGCCGGGGCCTCCCGCTCCACTCCCCCCTTTTTCTTATCTTGCCCGCGCCCGAACCCCTCTGCGGTATTAGTCAAGGGCACGGGCTCAGGGCACCCCGCGCTCGCCGGTGACGGGGTTGGGCCGAGCGCGGTGAACAGCTTGTCTGGTGCACTAAGGGGACCCGCTTCTAGGTGTTTCGCCTTCTTCCGCGCCTTCTTTCCGGCCGGACGCTCTCCCTCCCCCCCGCCGGAGGCCGTGAAAACAAAGGCCCCCGACGATGCCCGCGCACCCACAGCTCCCGGCATGCGGACGCTACTAGGGGGAGGGGTGGCGGCGGCGCCAGCCTTGTCCGCCCTCGGTGGTTTGGCGGCTTTGGAGGCGGAGCAGTTCTTGCGAACGTGCCCCACCTCCCTGCAGGCATGGCACCGCACGCCATCCGACGTCCAGAAGACGCGGTAGGCAGTCCCCTCGTGCACCACATTAAAATTGCCCTCTGTCGTCTCTTCCCGCGCCAGCCGGACAAAGAGCTGGCAGCGGAAGGAGAACACATGGTGCAGGCTGTTCTTCCTGAGGCCAAGCGGTATGGGGTTGATCCCCGACCTTACCTCCCCCGGTTGGTGTAGGTGAGGGAGGAGAAGTTCAGCGGGAACAAAGGTCGGGACGTTTGATAGAATGACCCTCTGTGCGGTGGCCTCGAGAGGGTCCACCGGCAGGAACGCCCCGCCCACCGTGAGCCCCTTTTCAATGGCCAGGGACACCGCCCGCTCCGACCCCAGGAAGAACATGGCCTTCCCAGACATCTTGGAGGCTGCGACAATGGCCGAGGGGCCGACTACCCCAGCCATCGCCCGCACGCACTCCTCAATGCTCATTGTGGGGTGAGTGTAGCTCTTGACCCCGTGTTTCGTAGTTATAAGTCTGAATGGTGGCAGGGCAGCAGGTGGCGCAGGAGGTGCCGTGGATGTGGATGCCGCCTGTGCATAAGTCCTAGCTGGCCCTGCCACCGGCGTAGATGGGTTCCCTTTAAGGGCTACACCCACCCCAAAGTCACAGGCCTTAATGGTCTTTAAATGGCCTCGTTTAATAGACTGAGCAGAGGAGCTCTTAACGAGGCACACCTCTCCCCTAGTTGACAATTGGGGAGGGGCCTTGCTCCCTCTGCTCAGTTGTCTTAAATGTTTTATATTTTTCCAATCAATTTGGGAGGAAAAGGGCTCTCAGAGAGAGAGGGGAGAGACAGAGAGTAACAGAGAAAGAGAGAGGGGGTTGGGAAGGGGGAAAACTGCGAGGGCAGGTCTCCCCTCGCAGCTGTGGGTGGGTGCAATCCCCAGATGGCAAACAAAAATAGTCTTTGGGGTGGTCTTCGGGTGAGGGGAGAAGATGTCTTCACCTGGTGCAGCTGGAGCCACACAGGCACACACTCCCAACGATGTTTAATTAGGGTGGATTAATTGTTTCTTCAGCCTGGTAGCTCCAGCTATCCCAGGCTATACAATGGGGGAGGGGTGCTTCAAAGGTGTGTGGGGCCTAGTTGTAAGCAAGGCCCCCACACACACTTCCACACACACACCCCCCGCGATGTTCCGGCCCCCGACTGGTCTTCTTTCCTCCCCCCACTGATACACAAAGTCTTTTAGGGACTGCACTAATACACCCACCTGTAGAATGGTAGAGTCTCCCTCCTTCCACACTGGATGTTGTTGTTGGTCTTTCCCCCTCTCTCCAACTCTTTGTAGAAATGGTGAAGTTGTTCAAGTTTTCTGCTTTCTCCTCATCTCCCTCTGGGTGAAAGTTGGTGGTGAAGCCCCTTCCTTCCTTCCTTCTCTTCCTGGGCTGATTCACAGGCCCAGCCAGGAGCAAAAGCAGCAGCTCCTTCTCTCACTGCTCACAGCTCCAACTGTTTAGGCCACGCCTCCACTGCTCCACAATTGGCCCTTGTGCATGAAGTTAGTTTGCAGGTGCAGCAGGTACTCAGGAAGGCGAATGGAATGTTGGCCTTCATTGCGAGAGGGATGGAGTACAAAAGCAGGGAGGTCCTGCTGCAACTGTATAGGGTATTAGTAAGGCCGCACCTGGAGTACTGTGTGCAGTTTTGGTCACCTTACTTAAGGAAGGATGTACTGGCTTTGGAGGGGGTACAGAGACGATTCACTAGGCTGATTCCGGAGATGAGGGGGTTACCTTATGATGATAGATTGAGTAGACTGGGTCTTTACTTGTTGGAGTTCAGAAGGATGAGGGGTGATCTTATAGAAACATTTAAAATCATGAAAGGGATAAACAAGATAAAGGCAGAGAGGTTGTTTCCACTGGTAGGGGAGACTAGAACTAGGGGACACAGCCTCAAAATACGGGGGAGCCAATTTAATACCAAGTTGAGAAGGAATTTCTTCTCCCGGAGGGTTGTGAATCTGTGGAATTCTCTGCCCAAGGAAGCAGTTGAGGCTAGCTCAGTGAATGTATTCAAGTCACAGATAGATAGATTTTTAACCAATAAGGGAATTAAGGGTTACGGGGAGAGGGCGGGTAAGTGGAGCTGAGTCCACGGCCAGATCAGCCATGATCTTATTGAATGGCGGAGCAGGCTCGAGGGGCTAGATGGCCTACTCCTGTTCCTAATTCTTATGTTCTTATGTTCTTATGTTCATTGCTAAGGACCGCCACACTTTACGGCAGAAGGTCTAAAACTTTTAACGCTACCGCCCATTTGATATCGCTCGTGGTAATGCCCATTTTCAAAAGTGGAGATGAGGTGGTTTGAGAATAGGCGAGAAGATGGCGATCTAAAAATCCTTTTTTAACGCCCACGCCGGAAATATCGCCCAAAAAAGTGGAGGTTCTAGGCCATGGTCCCCTAGTTTTAGTTTCCCCTATGAGTGGAAATATCCTCTCTGCATCCACCTTGCGAAGCCTCCTCATTATCTTATATTTTTCGATTAGATCACCTCTCATTCAATTGAGTATAGTATAGCAATGAGTATAGACCCAACCTACTCAACCTATCTTCACAAGTCAAGCCCTTCATCTCATGAATCAACCTAGTGATCCTTCTCTGAACAGAATGTAATGCAAGTATATCCTTCCTTAAATACGGAGACTAAAACTGTACGCAGCACTCCAGGTGTGGCCTTACCAATACCCTGTACTGTTGTAGCAGGACTTCTCTGCTTTTATACTCTATCCCTCTTGTAATAAAGGCCAACATTCCATTTGCCTTCCTGATTGCTTGCTGTACCTGCATACTAACTTTTTGTGTTTCATGCACAAGGACCCCCAGGTCCCTCTGTATTGCAGCAGTTTGCAATTTTTCTTCACTTAAATAATAATTTGCTTTTCAATTTTCTCTGCCAAAGTGGATAACCTCACATTTACCAACATTATACACCAAATGCCAAATTTTTGCAAACTTACTTAGCCTGTCTATATCCCTTTGCAGATTTTTTGTGCCTCTTCATAATTTGCTTTCCCAGCTATCTTTGTATCATCAGCAAACTTGGCTACATTGCACTCAGTCCCTTCATCCAAGTCATTAATATAGATTGTAAACAATTGAGAACCCAGCACCGATCCCTGCGGCACCCCATTAGTTATGGTTTGCCAACCGGAAAATGGCCCATTTAACCTGACTCTGTTTTCTGTTCGTTAGCCAATCCTCTATCCATGAACATTTATCTTGTGCAGTAATCTTTTATATAGCACCTTATCAAATGCCTTCTGGAAATCCAAATACCCATCCACATCCACTGGTTCCCCCTTATCCACCGTGCTTGTTACTTCCTCAACGAACTCCAACAAATTTGTCAAACATGATTTCCTTTTCATAAAACCATATTGACTCTGCTTGATTGAATTATACTTTTCCAAATGTCCTGCTACTGCTTCCTTAATAATGATCTCCAGCATTTTCCCAATCACAGATGTTAGGCTAACTGGTCTATAGTTTCCTGCTTTTTGTCTGCCTCCTTTTTTAAATAGGGGCGTTACATTTGCGGTTTTCCAATCCACTGGGACCGCTCCAGAATCCAGGGAATTTTGGTAGATTACAATCAATGCATCCACAATCCCTGCAGCCACTTCTTTTAAGACCCTAAGACCCTAAGATGTAAACCATCAGGTTAGGGGACTTGTCTGCCTTTAGTCTCATAGAATTTTAGATAGGATCACTGCCTAGAATTTCTTGGAAAGCAGTGACAGGATCGGTCCAAGTCAGCATGGATTTATGAAAGAGAAATCATGCTTGACAAATCTTCTGGAATTTTTTGAGGATGTTACTAGTAGAGTGGACAAGGGAGAACCAGTGGATGTGGTGTATTTGGACTTTCAAAAGGCTTTTGACAAGGTCCCACACAAGAGATTAGTGTGTAAAATTAAAGCACATGGTATAGGGGGTAATGTACTGACGTGGATAGAGAACTGGTTGGCAGACAGGAAGCAGAGAGTCGGGATAAACAGGTCCTTTTCAGAATAGCAGGCAGTGACTAGTGGGGTGCCGCAGGGTTCAGTGCTAGAACCCCAGCTATTTACAATATACATTAATGATTTAGATGAGGGAATTGAGTGTAATATCTCCAAGTTTGCAGATGACACTAAACTAGACGGAGGTGTGAGCTGTGAGGAGGACGCTAAAAGGCTACAGGTTGACTTGGACAGGTTAGGTGAGTGGGCAAATGCATGGCAGATGCAGTATAATGTGGATAACTGTGAGGTTATCCACTTTGGTGGCAAAAACACGAAGGCAGAATATTATCTGAATGGTGGCAGATTAGGTGCAATGAGACCTGGGTGTCATGGTACATCAGTCATTGAACATTGGCATGCAGGTACAGCAGGTGGTGAAGAAGGCAAATGGTATGTTGGCCTTCATAGCTAGGGGATTTGAATATAGGGGCAGGGAGGTCTTACTGCAGTTGTACAAGGCCTTGGTGAGACCTCACCTGGAATATTGTGTTCAGTTTTGGTCTCCTAATCTGAGAAAGGACATTCTTAGTATTGAGGGAGTGCAGTGAAGGTTCACCAGATTGATTCCCGGGATGGCTGAACTGAGATATGAGGAGAGACTGGATTGACTGGGTCTGTATTCACTGGAGTTTCGAAGGATGAGAGGTGATCTCATAGAAACACATAAGATTCTGACGGGACTGGACAGGTTAGATGCACGAAGAATGTTCCTGATGTTGGGGAAGTCCAGAACCAGGGTACATAGTCTAAGGATAAGGGGTAAGCCGTTTAGGACTGAGATGAGGAGAAACTTCTTCACTCAGAGAGTTGTTAACCTGTGGAATTCCCTACCGCAGAGAATTGTTGATGCCAGTTCATTGGATATATTCAAGATGGAGTTAGATATTGCCCTTACGGCTAAAGGCCCTTACGGCTAAAGGGATCAAGGGTTATGGAGAGAAAGCAGGACAGGGGTACTGAGGAAATGATCGTCCATGATCCTATTGAATGGTGGTGAAGGCTCCAAGGGCCGAATGGCCTACTCCTGCACCTATTTTCTATGTTTCTATATTTCTTCAGAGCTGCTCCTGCTCTGTTGTCGTACCTTCGCCAGTAAGGTGGTAGAAATCCCATTTGCACACATCAGTGGAGTTTCTGCTGTACTTCAGGCAAAGTTACAGTGCTAGAATGCCAGACATTATCAGGAAATTGCAGGCCATGGAATGTTACAGCACAGTAAGAGGCCATTTAGCTTATTGCGGCAACTCTCTGTAAGAGCCACCACTTCCTCCCATCCCCTGCTCATTGTTCAGATGCTTTTAAGTTTTTATCTTTCAGAAATGTTATCCACTTACCTTTTAAAAGCTGTTATGGATTATGTTTCTGGTAGCTGTTTCCATGTTCTAACAAACCACTATGTAAAACATTTTTCTTATCCTCTCTCTTCATTCTTTTGATGATGATCTTAAATGCTGGTGGCATGGGGCTTTTCGAAATATACTTTTTATTGTCTATACATTAGGTGGATAAACAGGATTCCTGCCGCTCAAGGAAATTTCTGCCCTAGAAAAAAGGGCAGAGGTATAAGGGTTAGCACATAAAGAAAAGGGTAAGCAGCAGCAGATGAGTGGCAGTGCAATGCAGCAGCAGGTTGTTATGCTGAGAGTGCATGTGCTGTGTATGAGTTACATTGCAATAGAAAAGGAAGGGAAGCTCCAAAACACAAAATGCTGTCTACCAATGAAGTTGATGGCCACCTCCTCCATTGGTGTCTATTTTTATCAGTACAACTCACAAACACACTCACAACCTTAAGATGGCAGAACTCTTCGGAACTCTAGTCAGGTGACCTGTTCCCTCTTTATTTGTACACAGCACTGGCTGCAGTGCCACAGGAGTCCACAGGTGGAGCTATATATATTATACTTCACCCTCCTTAATGAAAAAGTAATTATAACAAAACAATCATCATACATAACTTGCATGGTTATACATAACAAAAGATATGGACTTATTTTGCCATATTTAAAAATCAAGCTTAACCACTTGTTTTCTGTTTCGAAGAGGATACCTTCACTCTCAAACAGGACATTCCAAACATGGTGCCGAATTTAAACTCATTCGAGGCTGACCCTGAGGAAAGTTTTCCTCCAAGGGATGCCCTTGATTTCCATTTGAGCTCTCTCTAACTTCAAACTGTTCATCTGCCTGACTCGGACTCAGACTTAAATTCTGACTTTCTCTTGGATTTGTTTCCAGTACATTGGATGTAGGATATGCTACTGGTATATCAAAACTATCTAATGTCAGAAATAATTGAATCATTCAACTACTTTCACATAGGTAAAATATGGTCAATGTGAACAAATCTAACCTGTCCATGATCAAACACTTGAACAAATATGTGCGAGGACCACATATCTTCACCACACTTACTGGTAAACACTTTAACCATTTATGGTGATGGTTCTTCACTTTCACCTTCTGATTTAATTTCACACTTCTCTCTTTTACTCTACCTCTATCATGATTCTCTTTCTGTCTTAATTGTTTCTCTTCTACGGACTGTGCCAAGTTTGGTTTTAATGAGAATCTGGTTCCGACTGTCGTTTGAGAAACAACTCTGCTGGTGTTCTACCAGTAGTTGTATGAGGAGTATTATGATATGTATTAGAAAATTAGCCATTTTGTGGTCCAATGACAACTGTCATTTCTTTGGATTTGGATCCAACTTCTGTTTAATGAGCGCACTCTGCTGCATCATTTGAAGCAGGATGGTACGGTGGAACCTTGGTATGTTTCACACCATTTTTGCTCGTGAACTGTGCAAATTCTTCTGAACGAAATTGTGGTCCATTATCAGAAACAATTTCTTCTGGGAGGCCAAATGAAGAAAATAATCTTCGTAAAATGTCTAATGTTTTACTTGTTATTTTCCACATTGGAAACACCTCGATCCACTTCAAATGGCTATCAATCACAATGTACATTTCTGTTGTCCTTCTAGCTCAGCAAAATCAATATGTTAACTTTACCACACTTGGGAGGCCATTTATGGTTACTTTATAATCACCACACAATCTTACCTTACCATCGGACTTTGGTACAACAACAATGGGTATAGCCTAATTACATAGATCTATCTTTGAAATAATGTTCTCAATCTCTAGTCTATTGAGTTCTTGCTCAACTTTCTCTTTGAGTGCATATGGTACGGAACATGGCTTGAAGTAAACCGATCTAGCTTCCTTCTGTATCCTTGCACTCGCCTTGAAGCCTTGGATCGGACTGCCCGTTTCGCAGAACACCTTCGGATAATTCTTGATGACATCATCCTTTGATGCAAATCTCATTTCAACACAAAAAAATCTCACTCCAATCCAGCTTCAGTGATCCCAATCAATTTCTTCTTGAATGGCGGAGTAGGCTGCTCCTATTTCTTATGTTCTTATATTCTTCCTAGTAAGGCAGGCTTGTCTCCTGCCACTACTAATAGAGGCAAGCTCTGAAATTGATCCTTGTATTTTACCAGTACGGTGATACGACCTACTACAGGAATGTTCTTTCCCAAGTAGCCTCGCAGCTCTATCTTGGATTCCTCCAGTGGGAAATCACACAATTTGTCGAAGTATAGCGACTCCGGTACAACACTCATGGACGCATCAGTGTCGATTTCCATGGGCATCTTGGTTCCTGCAACATCTATGTGGATTATGATACTTTTCGAATCATTGTTAGTTAATCTCATGCTCCTAATGATGTGTAGCTCTCATCATCATCATAGGCAGTCCCTCGAAACGAGGATGACTTGCTTCCATGCCAAAAAAGGATGAGTTTACAGGTGTTTCAATGAAGGACCTAATATGCCAGATCCAGAACTATATCTTGAAGGGTGGAAGATGCCTGTGCGTGGATTTTTTTAACGTGTGGTGGCCGTTGTACACCAGCTACCACACGGGCTTGACAGAGCTAGGTCTTGGTCCAGTGGCAAAGGTTATGCAAGATGACTGGAGACCTGCTCTGCTGCACGGGTCAGGTGCTCACACATATCGCAGTGTGGGCTGTTGTTTTTCTTCCAAGCTATGTAGTCTCTGGGGATTTCTACTTATAACTTTGAAAGCTGGTTTACCCTTCATTCGGCATGCCTTCGCAAGATGCCCAGTTTTTCTGTAAATGAAACACTCTGCCTTCACATATGGACAACTTTGAGCACTGTTTTGTCCCAGGCACCCAGGCAGGACTTCAATGCTCTGTTAGCATTGCCAGTTTCTGAGATCTTGGGGCCCAACTGCCTTTTACTTTTAACCTGCAGGCGATTCACCTCGGTTGTCTAATGACTGGAAATAGTATGCAATTCTCGGGAATATTGGTCAGCCATGTCCATTGACATCGCTGCCTGACAAGCTAAATCAAAAGTCAAGTTAGGTGTTGTAAATAACTTCCTTCTGATCGCATAATTTTTCACCCCACAAACAAAGCGGTCATGCAATGCTCAGTCTTGAAAGTTTCCAAAATTACAATGAATAGATAGCTTTTTTAATGCTACAATGTACTCACTGATATTTTCTTTGGTTAACTGATCTCGTATTCTGAAAGGATAACTTTCAGCAATTTCCAGGGGTTATGAGTTCTGTCCTTTGGCTTGACAGGCACAAGCAGTTTTTTTAGGGTTTCTTACACTTCGGGCCCTGCTTCAGTTAAGAAAATTGCCCATTGTCTTTCCAACACCACCCAGTTATGGTTTTCATCATTGGGGACTTTGATGGTATTATTTGCGGTGAAAAACATTTCTAGCCACTCCACATACGCTCTGAAACTTTCACGGTCACATTGAAACTCCCCCAAGCACCCTATTATTCCCATAGGTGCGGCTATCTGGACTCTGGCAGTTCAGACAAGTGTGCTTGTAATTTCCCTTGGATTTGTAGCTGTTAATCAAAACAGAGAAGCTCTCAAAGTCTTTCTGTTGGTTGGCTGAATCCTCCACCAAAACAAATTGCAGCGTTTTTTTTCCCCTTTATCTTATCTTCATTGCCATTGTTATAACTTCAGTGCAACTCACAAACATACTCACAACTTTAAGATGGCAGAACACTCCGGAACGCTAGTCAGGTGACCTGTTCCCTCTTTATTTGTACACAGCACTGGCTGTAATGCCACAGTAGTGCACAGGTGAAGCTATATATATTACAGTGTCAGAGTTTGCAGTATATTGAGACCTCCTCTTGTTCTTGTACTCACCCTTCGGTGTTGTGTCAGCTTGTCCTGCAAGAAGAGTAGAGCATGTCACGTTAAAGGGATTTGAAAATGTGTCGGGCATCTTGACATCATGTACATACTGAGAGCAAGAAACAAGTGTGGGCAATGTCGGGGGCGCGGGGAGGGTTGCAGTTGAGAGGGCAGATCCTGAGTTTGTGAGTGCAAGCAGAAGCAGATGTTGTGAAGTGCCTTGTGATTGGAGGTGAGGCATGGGAAGTAGTGGAGGGAAGGATTGATCATTTTGGGGCTAAGCTGGGATGATGCAGGGCTGTTGAAAAAGTAAGAGTTGTTTAATCGCTCCACCATTGCCGGCTGTACTTTCAGCTGCGTAGGCCCTAAGCTCTGAAATTCCCTCCCTAAACCTCTGCATCTCTCTATCTCTCTCTCCTTCTTTAAGACACTCCTTAAAAACTATCTCTTTGACTTAGCTTTTGGACATCTGTCTTTATTCTGTTTATGTGGCTCGGTGTCGAATTTTGTTTGATAACGCTCCTGTGAAGCATCTTGGAATGTTTTACTAAATTAAAGGAGCTATATAAATGCAAGTTGTTGTTGAGAGATGGGAGCCATACCATGGCAGCCCTTGTCAAGTGTTCCTTTTGCACTGCAGCCAGGTCCTTGGAACAATGCTGCTGGCAGTGACCTGCATTACCACCTATTACTGCTGGCGAATTTCACAAAGCAGCCATCGCTCATTGCAGGAGAAGAGATCCTCCTTCCTATTGCTCACTTGCTTTATGAACATCTCCATGACTACATCAGAGATACATGGGGCCTTGGAAAATGTCATGTTGTCTTCCCTTCAGACACTTTCTCTCCATTGATCACCTTTGAAAAGGTCACTAACCCTTGAAGGGGATGCCGACTGCTTTTAATTAGCGGCTGTCTTGGCATATTTCCTGAGCCACTCAATCGGCGAGCTTCCTATAAGGAGCACAATTAGCGCCAGAAACTGGCTTGTTCAATGTGAATGATGCTTGACAGTGAAAATTGATTGGGATTTCTCAATCAGATGGGCAGAGTGGACGATCTGCTCACCACTCGCCAAATATGTGCTAGAAACGCAAATCGCCCCCGAGTAATCACGTAACCATTGAGTAAAAGTCAATTAATCTGACATTAATGAAAATGGATTTACTATGGCTCCCTGCTTGTTATTTGGAGGAATTTCAGTACCAATATTATAACTGGTTTGTGCTATCTCAAGTGCATGTGAGTACTCTAGATGCTTACCAACTGACGAGGATTTCAGAAGTTAACCATTTATGAGCCATCTATTTCCATCTTTTTTTAAATGAAACACTTAAATGAAGTGCTAAAGGGTTGAAAAGAATAGGAGACAAGAGAAAATAAATCAAGTAGTGGTTAGGTGCTGCCAAGCTTGTATGTAAAAGCTTGTAGATGTTGAAGGAAGTGAAGACTGATGAAGGTTAGGATTTACACAATTGAAGGTTTATGTTGACACTATAGCTGTAGCAGAGGAAATCATCTGCCTCCATTGTTGTGAAAATTGTCAAATTTGGCAAAATGAAATAATATGGGTCACAGCCAGTAGGAAAAGTAAAATTTGTAGAGATCTCTTTTTTCAAGTGATTAGTGAATGTAATGCAATCCGCCTTTAAAGTAGGATTTGGTAGTTGTAAATGAACAATGCATTCCAATGACTGATATAATAACACAGAAAAGTTGGTATCTGGATTAGTATGATGATGATGTTTCTGTTTGTATGTTTTGTAACAGATATTAGTGGAAGGTACTGTGGGAGATAACTTAGGAGGAGACATTGGAATTGATGACCTGTCCTTCATGGATTGTGCTCTCTATAATGGTGAGTGTATTATTTATTGTTCAATTTTAAAAGTAGTTTCAGAGGCATTTATTAACATTGAGGATTTGACCTCCTTTAAGTGCCCCTTGCACTGTTACACTTTGAACTGAAAGGTACTGTTGGAAAGAATATAACTGCAGTGTGGCTAAAGGGAGCAGGCAATTTGTCATCATTCATTGTATGGTTAACAGTCAAGGAATTTATAACCCGAATAGAGACAGTTGGTAGTAAGATTGTATTTAATGCCACATAAACCTAAAGCAAGTGTTAAGCATGGACCTTGCACAATATTTCAAAAAGTAGCATTGATAGACGATAATATATATCGATCGAAGAATCAAAACCAGATAACACAACAACAATTTTCATTTATATAGCGTCTTTATTGTAATTAAATGTCCCAAGGCACGTCACAGATGAATAATCAAACAAAAATTTACACCCAGCCAAAGAAGGAGGAATTAGGACCGATGACTAAAAACATAGTCAAAGAAGTAGGTTTTAAGGAACATCTTAAAGGAGGATGCAGGGGAAAGAGGTGGAGAGGTTTCGGGAGGGAATTCCAGAGCTTAGAGCCAAGACAGCTGAAGAAATTGGAAGAAGCAGTGTTCCCCAGATGCCAGAGTTGGAGGAATGCAGAGTTCTTGGAGGGTTGTAGGGCTGAAAAAGGTTACAGAGATAGGGAGGGGCGAAGCCATGGAAAGATTTGAACACCAGGATGAGAATTTTATAATTGAGGCATTGATGGTCTGGGAGACATTGTAGGTTAGTGAGCACAGGGCTGATGGGGAATGGGACTTTGTGCGATATGGACAGAAACAGCATAACAATTAGACATCTAAGAAAGGGAAGATTGAAAACCACTTTCAAAATAATTTCTACAAAAGTATTTTTACGTAGATTAATTTTGTATAAGCCATACTAATTGCATTATCTGCTAGTAATGATCTGACGATTATTAATGGATGAAGCTTCAGTGATTACTTTCTATCATTAATTCTTCAGTGTGGATGTTGTGATGGATCAATGACATAATGACATTGAACACATTGGCCATCACAGGCCTGCCATGACCATTGCTTCCAGCTAAGAATATTATAATAATACCCCTATAGTGAATTTCACAACATATACTACAAGGTATTCCTGCCTTAACTTCGCTCCACTTCAGGTTTTCCTAACCACATGCCAATCGAATAGGTTGAGTGCAGGATCTATTCTTGGACCTCTTCCATTAACTGACTCTTAGCAGGTACACAACTGCAGTCTAGAGCCATCCTCTGGTATCCATCACCCATTTCCCCAGGAGGAGAAATAGGGAAGTGTTCTCTGCTCTTTCCACAACATTGTTCCTGAGACGGAAATCATTTGGCTACGAGGATTAAATGCTTGCTATGGTGAAGTTGTATGTCATCACACTGCCACACCCTGGAGTCATTTCATGACTGAGACACATCTTGATGTGACAGTCCTTATTGTCTATTTATCAGCTGTCATTTATCCTTCATTAACCTATTGCCATTCAATACTGTATTGTAACCCATAAAGTTACAGATCCAATCTGTACATTTGGTGCCTGATTGTTACTTGACTCTCACTGAATTTTTAAAAAATCACAATTAAAAAAACTCATGAACCAATTTACCACTTAATTAATGATGATTGGAGGCATCATCCTTGTGTGTTCTATATTATCGCATTTTAAAATTACTTGGCTCTTTCATAATATTTTTTAAAACACAAATTTAAATCATTTACTAATCTCTCATTAAACAAAAAAGGTCTCAAGGAAATCTTTCCCACTTCTACAATGTTTGCAAATGATTTTTAGTTTCAGACTTTTCTCGGAAATGACATTAAGGGTTGTGTTTTATATCGCTTCACCTGTCAGTCATTGTAAAGCGTCTGGAACAGGTGCTTCAAACATGACTGTGAGTGTCAGAATGAAAATCAAGGTTTTAGCCTTCAGTGTGGAAGTAATAAAATGAGTATAGTATTAAATGTAAAGAACTGAGATGGCAGCAGAGAAAGAGAAGATCACTGAATTTAACACTATTCAGAGGCAGTTTGCAGACCTCTGAAGAGCCTACGCTATTCCATCAACCGCCTTGAGCGATTGGGTAATGTCTGGAACAGGCTGGAATGAGAAGAAGACCAACAACTGCATTTATAAAGCATATTTAATGAACAAAAGAATCCCAATGCGCTTCACAGAGGCGTAAAGAAAGTATGCACTGAGCCAAAAAGAAAAGATTAGGAGGGCATCCAGAATTCTGGGGTTACTGTATTAAAATAAGTGGAGCAATTTTCAGAGTGAGCCAGGTTTTCAGCCCCATATGTACCAAAACATCCAATGCCATGATACATTATAAATAAAAATGCTTCATTTCTGTCACAAGCAATCCCTGTTGCATCTGTCAGTTTTCTTACAGCTCTCATCTTCTGGTATCAATGGAACAGCGTTCTGTTGAAAGTTAATGGGCTTAATTTTCCCCAGTGATTGGCGCCGTTTTTTTGGCGTACGCAGCTTTTTTTGGCGTAAGTTGAAAAATGTAAGTTTCCTCAAGGAATGTACACCAGTGTAACTTATGGAAGTTTTCCAAAAAAGATGTCTCCTTGGTCGGCGTATGTGACCACTCCCGAGAAATCTTCTGGTGAGTTAAGAAAAAGCAGCGTACCATTGAAAAATTGGCACGCCTTTGTTTTTCAGCGAAGTTTTGGAGGGAGTCAAGAAGACTTAAATATGCAAAATAAAGATTAATATTTTTTTACCTTAAAACGCAGTAAATGGAAGTTTGATGGAATTCTGTAAGTTTTCATATTTTCTGAACTCACACACCACCACCGAATGTCTGCAAACGGGGCTGGAGGGTCGGAGCGTCAGACGGCAGAATCAGTCCCGCGCCCAGACATGGGGTCGGCTGCAAAAGAAGCCAGGGGATGAGGTGGGGGGCTGTGGAAGGCAATTGGAAGGCATCAGAAGACTACACTATGCATCAAATGTAGCCTGGGAGGTTGGGTAGTGGGGGGCGTTGGGCTTCCCTAACACTGCGCCTGCTCAGACCTAGGCGTGGTCTATACCAACCTGTGTGGAGAGAGAACAAAGAACCTTATCCTGCCTGCCTGCCGTTTTGAGCTTCTTGCAAAGGTAAAATTTAAGCATGGGGGCAACACTAACAATGTCATACCTTGTGCAAGCCTTTTGTATGATGGTGCTGCGGAGGAGACAATTGATTCGACGTCATCACATGACGAACTTCAGAGCACAGAGGGTGATGGGCAGGAGGCCTTACCCACATCGGGTATATCGAGACAGGCATTCGTACCTGCACCTGAGTGATGCAGTCTGTGTCAGAAGGCTGCGTTTCCGCAAAGAAGTTGTAACAGAGATCTGTGAGTTGGTAAAAGCAGATCTGCAACCTCGAAGCATCAGGAGGACTGCTTTGTCAGTTGAGATGAAGGCTACAGCTGCACTTTCATTCTATGCATCCAGATCGTTCCAAGCTACAATTGTGAATGTGTGCGCCATTTCTCAACATGCAACACATATCTGCATTCGACAGGTGACTGCTGCACCATATGCCCGGAGGAATGACTGCATAAAGTTCCCCATGACCGCCCAGGCAATGCGTGACAGGGTTGTGGGCTTCTCCAGGATTGCTGGCTTCCCAATGGTACAGGGCTAAATTGATTGTATCCATATTGAAGTTGCATGTTCAGCCATGAACTCATTGAATGGTGGTGTAGGCTCGAAGGGCCAAATGGCCTACTCCTGCACCTATTTTCTATGTTTCTATGTTTCTATCTATATCACCTTGTGAGCACCTTTGGAGGATTCTGAGATGTGCAGGAACAGAAAAAGCTTCATTATTGTGCAGCTCGTGTGTGACGACATGCATCGCATCATGTCAGTCGATGCAAGATACCCCGGGAGTACTCATGCTGTTCATCCTACACGAGAGCGTTATATCTGCCATGTTTCTGCAGCAGCCAGAAGGGCAGAGTTGGCTGCTGGGTGACAAAGGGTACAGCCTCGCCACCTGGCTCATGATGCCCCAATGCATAACCTGGATGGAAGCTGACCGGGATTACAACATGTGGCACATGGCGATGCACAGCATAATAGAGAGGACCATTAGCATCTTGAAACAGCATTTCCGCTGCCTGGACCATTCCGGAGACCACTTGCAATGTTCCTCTGAGATTGTCGGTCAGTTCACTGTTGTATGCTGCATGTTGCATAACTTAGCCATCATGTGGCAACAGCAGCTGGTAGTAGAAGACTCACCTAAGGTGAGAGTGACTGATGATAATGATGAGGAAGATGCAGATGACGAGGAGGAGGAGGAGAATGAGGATGAGGAAGCCATGCAACTACCTGAACCCGGAGCATGATGGCGGAGGAGGGCGGGCTGTCATGCTCCTTTAACGATTGCTTGAGCCCTGCGCCAGCAGCTCATCCGTGAACGCTTTGCTGCCTGAAGGCTCAGCGGCAACTATTCCACATGGACCATGTTTACTGTTTGGACCTGTTCCATAATGTAGTGTTGTGTTAATGGAACAAATGATGGAAATGATTCTTGTTTACTTCACAAGTTGTGTTAATAATCAAACAAATGATGGAAATGATTCAGTGATAATTTAAAATATATTTTATTCAAAAGTTTAACAAATATTTGTTTGTACTTAGCTTAACTTTAATAAACATATTCTTGCATCAAACTTTAAAGTTTTCACTCAAGATCACTTACAAACTTTAAGATCACTTACTAACTTTTAAACTTGTAAATTTACGTAACTTACAAAAAACTTTTAATTTGAGAACAGTTACAACAGTAACAACAATAATAATAACAACAACAACAGCAGCAGCAAAGAAAGGCTGCACCCATCTCTCCTCCTCCTTATTCTAAGACCGCCCGATACGCTTGGTCTTGGTGACTCCACCCTTGCCCACAGGTGATGGTGCAGCATTTCTTGGGTTGGTACCAAACTTACTCTTTCGAACATTTCAGGTAATGTGCACTTCTTGATGGGGGTCGGGGTGGGCGGCAGCCGGTAATGTGGAAGGCCAGCCTGGGGATTGGAGTGGGAGTGGCAGTTGATTCTGTCAATGACCACGGGGTCTGGGCTTGTTACCTTATTGCAGCAGCTAACTCTGACATTCCCTCTCTCATGTGTCCTGACAGTGTCTCAACTACCTCCAATATTTCTTCCCGCATGTTTGCTGCCAGTGCCTCAGCTACCTGCGACATTCCCTCCCTCATGTTCATCAACTGTGTCTCAATTACCTGCGACATTCCCTCCCTCATGTTCCCGGACAGTGTTCCCATTTCCCTTGAGAGTGTTGTTACTTCTCCCGACAGTCCCGATACCTCATCACCCACCCACTGATGGTATCCAGGAGTGATCGTGTAAGGTCAATGCTCTTCACACTCATTGTCATCATCTGAACCATATCTGTTAGATTCTGCACCTCAGGAGAGCAGTGTCGATCTCTCCTTCCCCTCCTCACGCTGGGTGAGGCTCGCTGCATCCCACTGGGACCCGCAGCCTCGGATGGTGGGGCCCTGGGTGTGTCACGCTCCGCCCCACTGGAATCCCCAGCCTTGGACTGTGGGAAACCATGGAATGTCTCACCAACACTCAAACCATTAATCAGGGAAGGGGCTGGCACCTCCACAAAATTGAGTACAACAGTGGGAACTTCATCCATTCCCTCCCCCTCCCCCTCCCCCTCCCCTTCACTCCCATGCTCTTGTTCTGGAAGGTGGGATTGGAGGATGTTTCCTCTTTAGGCTCGTCCTCGTCTGAATCATCTTCTGCATCATCAGGGTTGGCCTCAGCTTCTGCAAAATATAACAGAACAGACAACTGGTTAGCAACAGAGGAGGGGGCAGGGTGGGTTCCATGAGTAGGCTCACACAGCACAGGCAGCAGGCTCATTTGAAGGACCACAATGAATGATAGCACATTGCATCAACGGAAGCGTAGCTGACAGACATCCCCATGAACCGAAGCATGGCTAGCCCACGCAGTACCTAACATTTGGCAAAGCCAGACTGTGGAATTTGAAAAACTTACCCTCTCCCTCGAGTGGGGGCCCAGTTTGTGCAGTGGTGGTTGCTTTTTTCCATCAAAGCGTGACCCTCTCTTCCAAGGGTGTCAGTGGGTGCAGATTTGCCAGGCCTTCTCCTGTTTGAGTTCTTTCCTGTTTGTTGTGTGCCACTTTCCTTTGCACAGATGAAAATATAACTTTTTAGAGAAGGTGTCTTTCTGCTGGGTGGGACATACAGATGGTCATATTTACAATTGCAATGCCAGTGAATAAATGAAAATATTACTTACACTAACTACTTAACCAAGGTCCTGCCACTTCTTTTTGCAGTGGCTTCCAGACCTCGGGGTGGTCACCATTGCATAATAATCTTCTGCAAGTTGGTTCCTGCATTTCTTCATTTTTCACTCTACTCTGATTCTTAAACCTCAGAACTTATAGTGGGAAAGGACAACACATGGCATAAAATTTAGGCTTAACCCAGTGTCAGTTTTATTACACACAAAAACTGCCTAAAACTACAGGACTAGACTTCTGAGAGAAATCAACTGAAAACATACAATCACCTTCCTGGCTGTAGCTATTGTAGGTTCGTGGCCATTGGTTCCATGACCAGTTGATTCTTCTTGTGGAACTATTATGTGACCTCTGCTGGTGTCCAGCTCCTGCCATCTGCCCTCAATCACAGTAACCAGTGCCTCCACTTCATCCTGTAAGAAATTCTTGGTCCTTGCGCCGCGTTGCATCTTGTACTGCAGCTCCGATTTTTCCAATGATAATTAAAGTTCTCACACATGTAAGGTTATGAACCTTCAGAAAAGCACAAAAAGAGACCATGAACTAAAAATTGATTAATACAAACTTTTGGAATTTAATTTAAGCTTTTGCAATTAAGTTGGACAATTAATGACATTCTATGGTCAGGAACCAAAACTGACTTCATGCATAACAACAATAGAGTTGTTACATGAGGCCCTGAACTTGATTGACCAGGATGGGGAAAAACAAGCTCACTGGAGACACCAAGTCTGTAAAAAAGACTGGACAACAAAGGAATCACACCAGGTGCACATTTTTTGGGAACGAGGTGTTAAGATGAGAAATCAACTTGAGCCTTGCAGACTCAGTGTGCAGATGGGAAAACAGACGAGTCTATTACTGCAGTCAATCAACCAAGGGGACCACCAAACAATGTATCGATGCAAACACATTATCAAAACCGCAGTGGCGGGAGATCAGTCATAACGTGGATATGAATATGCGAGCTAGAAGCAGCTCAGGAGACCACAAGGGGACCAGTTCCATCAGTCGGGCTAGAAGCAGTCCAGAGCCACCAGTTCCATCAGTCGAGCTAGAAGCAGTCCAGAGCCACCAGTTCCATCAGTCGAGCCAGAAATAGCTCAGAGGTTACTCCATCAGTCGTCCAGCATCGTTCAGTGGGAAACGGAAGAGAGGTACCAAAGCGAAGTGAGGTACGGAACATACACGGAAGGAACAACACTGCAGAGAACAGCCAGAAGAAGAACCAACTGGTCACGGAACCAATGACCACGAACCTACAATAGCTACAGCCAGGAAGGTGATCGCATGTTTTCAGTTGATTTCTCTCAGAAGTCTAATCCTATAGTTTTAGGCGTTTTTGTGTGTAATAAAACTGACACTGGGTTAAGCCTAAATTTTGTGCCACGTGTTGTCCTTTCCCACTATAAGTTCCAAGGTCTAAGAATCAGAGTAGAGTGAAAAACAAACACCCTACACATATCACTCAAAGTTCTCACATGCACAACTGGCTCTTTAAAAATGGCTGATTGCAGACCGGGAGCTGTACTGCGCATGCGCGCCCATAGGAATCTTGTCAAAAATGTCCTTTTTTTTGCGCATGCGCAGAAGGGGTGGCATCATTTTTTCGGCGCAATCAGTTGGCTCCACCCCCCCCCCCCCCTCCTCGAGGCGACAGGACAGGCTGTGTGGTGTCAATTTTGAAAAATAGAGCGGGGAAACTTGTAACATTTATTTTTGGTGTAGTTCTGGTCTAGAAAAATGGGCAATACGCCAAAAAACGGCTTGGGGCAAAATTGAGCCCAATGTGAGCTTCCAACTAAGATAGGTCAACAGTCTGTTGAAGAAGAACTCTAAGGGGATCATGGTTTTGCATGTATTACCGTGGTTCTCTTTCCATCTGCCATTGTCCAGTGACAGCTCAGAAAGTTTAACGGTGCTATTTATTCCAGAGCTTGAATTCTAAGATGTGGAAACAGAGATAACAGAAACAGTAGTTCACAGATTTCCAGTGTATGTCCAGAATAGGGAAGGGATTCAGAGGGCGGCGGGGGGGGGGCTGATGGGGGTGGATAGAGAGGGAGCTTCTTTCTTCTTCTGCAGTTTATACAAAAATCCATTTCAGAACCAGAATAACTCTATAATTATTGATCTTGTTCAGGTGATTTACCAGCAACAGTTCCAACAACACCATCAGGACCACCAAGACCTTCCACACTTCCACCCAATAACTGCACGGTGAATGAATTCATTTGTAAAACAACCGGGGAGTGTGTTGACATCATCAAAAAGTGTGATTTCAGGGAAGATTGTTCTGACAAGACAGATGAATTGCCCTGTAGTAAGCATCCAGTTTTTTTTCGATACATAAATTATATATTGAAAGATAACATGGGAGAATTGAACAGTAAAATGTTAACCTCAGAAAATGCGTTTAACATGGAGAATTACAAAAATACAAATGATAGCAAAATAATATTTTGAAACAGAAATCAGATGATGTCAATATCGCCACTTAGATTAATATTATTGGAATCTCCTGTCTAGATCAGCTTACTATTTTTCACTGTTATGAAAATTTGAATGCAAACAGGTTTTCCATATGATTTTTATTCTCTCCTCTTTTCCTTAGTCTCACACTGATTTTTATCTTTTTCCTTGTCTGTTCTTTTTACTCTATTTCTCTTTATATGCCTAAATTGTTATTTTATTTAACTTTCTTTTCCCCACTCCATTTTTTAAAACTTATTTTACATTATCAGTCCCCTTTCTTCTTCCATTTATTTTATTGTCTCCATACACTTCTAATCTCTGTGATCTGCTTTCCCCATCAAATAGCTATCCCCGTATTCTCCCAGCAGTGTGAAAATTGGCTTCGATGGGGTAGAGAGTGCTATGCATTGCACCCGTTTTCAGGTGTACAATGGGTGCAAAACATACCAATTTAGCAATGGGAAGGCCTGAGGTAAATCTGCGCAGGCATTGGTCCAACTGCTAAATTCATGGGTCCCTATTATTTTAGGCGTCCCAAGCAGGTGCCTATAGCAAGCATTATGCCCCTTAAATATGAACGTTAGAGACCTCACACCTGTTGAAGGACCCAGTCAAGAAATTTGTTGTCACTGAGTGGAGCAGGCCTCGGGCCCGCCTCACTCAGGATTCTTCAGTGGTCTCCGCACCACCAATGAAAGATAGGTTTAAAGCAAAAAAATCTTTTTTTAAAAAGTTCGATTAGAGCTAGGAGGAGCAGGAGCTTCTCTGATTCCACATTAGTTGCAATGCCCCCCCCTCCCCCCACCCTCCAGTAGGCCTCCAGGGACTTGCCTGACATTGACCTCTTTGCTCGGGTGAGCTGCCTGTGGAAACACGGCTAGCACCTGAACTCTCACCCAGTATGCTGACCAGGCCCGAGGACCAATTAACATTGAACCTTCGCCCTCTCGGTTCAGGCACCCGCTGATTCTGGGCCCGAAAATCTACTCCTACATGTCTTTACTGCCCCTGTGGTACCACAGGTATCTGCTTAATGGTGGTGCTTACGTTTAAAAGTGTGGCAAGCCTATAACATGGAGTTGGACTGATGGTTTTGCACATATGCAAAGCTCCACTCACCAGCAACCCAACTGCTGTAACCTTTTTATTATGGAAAAGTCAATTCTTTGCTAACATTACCAAGTTTAAAAATAAAGTTTAATATACACTTCACAGTGAAATCAAAACAGTGGGAGACTGCTTACTCGAGGTAGTTTCACACTGCTTTTGCTAAAGTGAATCATACAGAGATTGTTCCACAATTCGACTCAATTTATTCCAAAATCTACAATAGGATTCTGCAGAGTGTTTTGTGTAGATTTATTAGAAATATTTCTGTAAGCAACAGTAGTAACGAGCCACAAGCTACAATGGAAAATTCTGCTATTTTCTCTCTACAGTTAGTAAGGTCTGTGATTTCGATAATGGGATCTCATGTGGTTGGAAACAGCAGATAGATTCATCAGCAACTGAAACTATCTTTCAATGGTTCACAGGACAAGGTTGTGCTATACATCCAGGCGAAGAGGGTAACAGACCAGCTACAGATCACACAATGTATGGGCTATATTTTGGTTTGGCTTAACGTTGATATGAACCCTATCCCCTGCTTTGATATTTTTATTTTACTCTGAACCCTAAGCAAAGACCAAGGCCAATAGTGCACCAGGGTTATAAAGAATAGGAGAGGACACAAGGTACCATCAACACTTATATGGTATGTAGGAAACGGTTTTAGACTATTTTACAGAGGAGTTGAAGGAGGACTCAAGCAGGCGATGGAGAATATTGGGATTGCTAGGTTCCTGGACTCTGTCAGAGATAATTTAGATTTACTGGAATTTGTGAAGCAAAATGGAGGGGATACAGCCCAGAAAAACATTGGAGAAATCAATTCTTGAGGCAATGAAGACACGCATGAGAGCTTCAATTGTAGAAGGAGACATATATTGGCACAGGCAGATGATGTTGCAAAGATGGAAAACTGGAGTCCGTCTAAATGTCCAGACATGTCAGCGCACCAAGCTCAATGTTTTGCACTACTAAACTCTCAACTAAGAAGTTTTCTAGAGTTGGAGTTGGAACCAGATACCTGTATTGGTTGGGATTGAAGAAGATGATATCAGCTTTCTGCTACTTAATGTAAGAACATTTAAACTCATCCAAAATTTGACAGAGGCAATTTTCAACTGCTGACTACCCGTTTCTTGCCTGTAAAGTGGAGGGCCAACAATTGAAGATCGGGGGGCAGGGTGGGCAGCTTGGCCACCCCATTAATGCCCAAGGCCTGCCCATTGTAAATGTACAAGCAGCCCACCTGAAAAGTTGGAAGACCGCAGACGTACACCAGTTGTAGCACCCCGATTGCAATTTTCGAGTACAAATGGGAAGATAATTTTTACTGTGTACATTTTGGCCATTTGTATCAGATGGTGAGCGGCCTAATTAGCGATCCATAAAGAGATGACTAAGGCCCACACAAAACACAGCCCAGGAAACCTATAATTTTGTTTGTTGGTTGGCCCAGGAGAAGCAGGACGGCTCATCCTGAGCCTCCAAAATGAAACCCAGCCTACTGCCCATTCAAGGCCCACAAAAGATTTGCCTCTCCCCTCCCTCCCTCTCCCCGTCTGACCTGCCGACTCAGCGTATGAGCAGGACAAGTTCCCGTGCTCCCAGAACCAGAACTGTGGTGGAGCAGTTGTTTGGCACCCACAGCTTGCTGGCGTCATACCACTGAGGCCTGGGCCTCAAAATGGCTCAGACATCAAGTCGGCACAAATGGAGGGGCGGAGCAGCTGCTCCACTGACTTGCAGCCCATTTCAGGTGCTACTTTCAATTCGCCTTGATATCTGGCTGACAGCTGGATAATATGGCAACAGCCTTGGAATTAATGGTGGTGGCAAAGAGTTATAGTTGGGTGTTATCTGATAATGTTTCTGGACAATGTCCATGAAGGATAGCATGTAGTGGATATATAAAAGGGAGGGGAAAGGATGGAACGCTGGAGAATGATGCAGGTGATTGTATGGGTGTAGCATGAGAAACCAATCCAAGAAATGCAAAAGCAATATTGGGACAGATAGACAGGAAAGAAGTATTGATTGTAAGATGAAGAGAAGACTTGAGAAAGGTAAGGAGTTTAACAGTTTTGAGGTCCTAAGAAAGGATGGGGTAGAGTAGAGTCGTTGTAAAAGATAATAATAGCAATGTGGATTGAAAATATCAACCACCATGGTTCTGGTTATTTCCCATCACCAATAATCCGGTAAATAAAAGCTTGGTTACGAAGAAACAGTCATTTTCTAAATTCTGGAATGGCCTGTTCCAATAAGATAAGGAGTGAGTCTACTGCAGCACACTTGGCAAAGGCCCAGATGCTATCAAGTTACCAGCAAATTTACAAAAAATCTATTTCCCAATTATTTGACTCGAGTCTAGAGGTTCTCAATTTGAAATGATTTTTTCAGTCGGTAATTGCTTCATAGCTTCCTTTTGTCTGCTGCAGCAATTCCAGTAGCCACAAAACCTCCATGAATATAAATGTTAGTGAGCTTATCGTGATCAGCACATTGAAGGGTAATTTCAGGTAGTGTACGTCCTGCATTTCTCTAATTGAAGAAACCTGTTGTTGTTTTCTGAGACTCGGTATGACGAAATGAACTGACTTGCCAGCCTGCAAGTAACACATTTAAAAGGGCTATACTCAGAGGCCTTTTGGGCTCCCAAGGTGGATCCTCCACTATGATAGTTACTTTGGAAGTATCTTGCTATGAGTTCTATTTAGTTTTGAGCTATGGCAAACTAACATTCATAATTTATCACTAAAGTAGCAGGCTGAAAAGTTGAAGCTGTCCCAGCTCGCGAACCTTTACATATGTCAAAGGAAAATGAGGTATCTTTGAAAAAGTTGTAATTCTCTTGATTCCATCAGGATGCTTTGCATAAGGCGATTTTAATTATGTCAAAAATTTATAAAGCATCTTTGAAACTGTTGACACTGAAATTAATGTAACAGTTCAAAGACTAAGCGTTTTTAATGTAGTGGCTGGGTTTTTAAGGTTTTACATCCAATAGACACTGTCACAGTTTCCTTTGTGTCACAGAACCGTAGCTTCCTCATCAAAGCTATCGATTCTAATCTCGTTTCCTTGCCATTACTAAAAAGATAGTACAGAGCCTAACTAACTGTTGGAGCCATTAGGTCAATATGACCATCGAATGACCTCTCCTTGGGTCCAGGCGTATTGGGAAATAGATGACATCGATGAAGCCAAACTATTCCAAACCAAAGCATTCAGTAGGCTGCTCTCTCTTCCTTCATGAAATTTATATTAAAAAAACATAGCTATATAAGCATTCTAACTGATAGCACCAATGCAAATTCTTAAGTTCAATTCCTGGAGTAATTGTGGCCCCACCAACCCGACGATGGGTATATTTTGGGATTACTGCTGAGATGCATCTGTTGCAAAATTCCACCATTCACCCTGGGGCACTTTCCAGATCAAGTAGAGGTTCCTGATTTGGGTCTCAGTAGTGAGCACCTATACCACTAGGGGTACATTTGGGAAGCATCCCCCCCCCCCCCCGCCCCCGCAAAGAGGCTGGGAAGATGTGGACCAAACGTGGTGTGGCTTTGAGGGGAGAGGGGGGGGAGCAGTTAACATTTTTTAAGAATTCGCTTTGTTCTTCTGTGGAGCAGGAATAAATCATAACCTAGACTTCCAAGTGGTCCCCACATCCCAGACTGTGAAGGCTCGAGATGTGAGACCTCCTGACATAAGGAGTCCCCACCTCAACCCCACCACCCATGAGGATGTCCAATGTTTGAGGCAGAAGAAGCTTCCTCCCCAACAAGCCATAGAGGAATCCCCAATGTAAGCTGGAAACCTGGCATAACCAGCTCCCTGCCTAGTTGCAGCCAATCCAGCAAGCTCCTGCTGCAGTTACTGTAAGGATACATTAAAACCACCACGGATTTACAGGGTTTCAATTCAAGTTTTTAAAGTAGCCCTGTAGAGTTAATTTGGAGCAGCATCTACATGGTTGTAAGTAAAGGTATGTTTATGTACCAGGTCAAAGATTAATAGACACATTGCACATGTCCTTATTTTATGACACTGGGAAAATAGAGAAATTCAGGACTTTATTCTTTTGGGTGCTTTGCAAATATACGCCTGCAGACTTCCTGTGAATTAGCAACGATTGATTTTTATGCTAATGAAAACATGGGAATATACAAACTGGAACCATGCAATTCCTGTGAGAAAGATTTTGTGAATGGTAATGAACTAATATTAGCCATTCACGATACTCCTGCACTAATGATCCTTTAGCACTTCTCAAGCATGAGTCACTTAAGTGAACGGACTCCCTCCAATTTGTTAATTCAGCTGCGAAGTAGTCAATTATGTCACAAAATGGTTCAAGTGCAAGTAAAAATAAATGATATTTCACTGACAATGTGCGGCAAGCTCTCATGAGCAGTGTAATAGAGCAGCACAATGACATTTTGTTGGAAAAAAAGGGTTCCAAATATGCAGAAGATATGGGAAAGAAGAAGGGAAAAAAAATGTACTCAGCTATTGCTGGGGGCCCTATTAGGGTGGAATGCAACTTGGACTGCAGAAATACTAGCCCCGATATTAACACGGGGGACAGGAATGGGGCAAAGTGGGAGGCAATAGCATTTATTTTTACTTGCACTTGAACCATTTTGTGACAATAATTGACTACTTCGCAACTGGATTAGCAAATTGGAGGGAATCCGTTCACTTAAGTGACTCATGCTTGAGAAGTGCTAAAGGATCATTAGTGCAGGAGTATTGTAAATGGCTAATATTAGTTCATTACCATTCATAAAATCTTTCTCACAGGAATCTCACAGTTCTACTTTGTATATTCCCATGTTTTAATTAGCTTAAAAATCAACCGCAGCAATGATATATTCACAGGAAGCCTGTAGGCGTATATTTGCAATGCACCCAAAAGAATAAAGTTCTGAATTTCTCTATTTTCCCAGTGTCATAAAATAAGGACATGTGCATTTAAAAAAGGAGGGAGAGAGAAAACAGGGAATTATAGACCGGTCAGCCTGACCTCAGTAGTGGGTAAAATGATGGAATCAATTATTAAGGATATCATAGCAGTGCATTTGGAAAGAGGTGACATAATAGGTCCAAGTCAGCATGGATTTGTGAAAGGGAAATCATGCTTGACAAATCTTCTGGAATTTTTTGAGGATGTTTCCAGTAGAGTGGACAAGGGAGAACCAGTTGATGTGGTATATTTGGACTTTCAGAAGGCTTTCGACAAGGTCCCACACAAGAGATTAATGTGCAAAGTTAAAGCACATGGGATTGGGGGTAGTGTGCTGACATGGATTGAGAACTGGTTGTCAGACAGGAAGCAAAGAGTAGGAGTAAATGGGGACTTTTCAGAATGGCAGGCAGTGACTAGTGGGGTACCGCAAGGTTCTGTGCTGGGGCCCCAGCAGTTTACACTGTACATTAATGATTTGGACGAGGGGATTAAATGTAGTATCTCCAAATTTGCGGATGACACTAAGTTGGGTGGCAGTGTGAGCTGCGAGGAGGATGCTATGAGGCTGCAGAGTGACTTGGATAGGTTAGGTGAGTGGGCAAATGCATGGCAGATGAAGTATAATGTGGATAAATGTGAGGTTATCAACTTTGGTGGTAAAAACAGAGAGACAGACTATTATCTGAATGGTGACAGATTCGGAAAAGGGGAGGTGCAACGAGACCTGGGTGTCATGGTACATCAGTCATTGAAGGTTGGCATTCAGGTACAGCAGGCGGTTAAGAAAGCAAATGGCATGTTGGCCTTCATAGCGAGGGGATTTGAGTACAGGGGCAGGGAGGTGTTGCTACAGTTGTACAGGGCCTTGGTGAGGCCACACCTGGAATATTGTGTACAGTTTTGGTCTCCTAACCTGAGGAAGGACATTCTTGCTATTGAGGGAGTGCAGCGAAGGTTCACGAGACTGATTCCTGGGATGGCGGGACTGACCTATCAAGAAAGACTGGATCAACTGGGCTTGTATTCACTGGAGTTCAGAAGAATGAGAGGGGACCTCATAGAAACGTTTAAAATTCTGATGGGGTTAGACAGGTTAGATGCAGGAAGAATGTTCCCAATGTTGGGGAAGTCCAGAATCAGTGGACACAGTCTAAGGATAAGGGGTAAGCCATTTAGGACCGAGATGAGGAGAAACCTCTTCACCCAGAGAGTGGTGAACCTGTGGAATTCTCTACCACAGAAAGTTGTTGAGGCCAATTCACTAAATATATTCAAAAAGGAGTTAGATGATGTCCTTACTACTAGGGGGATCAAGGGGTATGGCGAGAAAGCAGAAATGGGGTACTGAAGTTGCATGTTCAGCCATGAACTCATTGAATGGCGGTGCAGGCTAGAAGGGCCGAATGGCCTACTCCTGCACCTATTTTCTATGTTTCTATGTTTCTATGTTTCTATGCAATGCGTCTATTAATCTTTGACCTGGTGCATAAACATACCTTTACTTACAACCATGTAGATGCTGCTCCAAATTAACTCTGGGGCTACTTTAAAAACTTGGATTGAAGCCCTGTAAATCCATGGTGATTTTTATGTACGCACAACACGTGAGCAATTTCAAGGGGGATGTCTTATCATAATTTTACCTCCGGGTTTCACGCCTCCAATGCGCGTGAGCAGACGTGACGTGGACCTGCATAAAGCAATTTCACCTCGACTATTTAAAGGACCAGTTGACAGATGCAATGGAGGAGGAGGTTTGAAGGTTGGAAGGTTGTCACTTTGGATTTGAGGGACAAATGTAAGAGTCATGGATGGAAAGAGAGCAACAGTTGTGTCCATGTTTAATGAGTTGCCCCTGGATGTTCTGCTGTGTGCTATCCTACCAATGGGAAAAAGAAACCTCTGACCATCACAAAGAAGGTATGGCTGGAGGCGGTCCAAGAAGTGAACAGCAAGAGGGTGATTATGAGGACCTAGATCCAGTAGAGGAAGCATTTTAATGACCTAACCAGGTTTGGAAAGGTGTGCATAGTTGCTGATTCACCTATAACCTGTAGTGCATCCTTCTCACTCTGTCTTGTCAAATGTATTTCATTCACATCACTCCTCACACCCATATCACTTTCAACACCACCCATCGTTCCATTTCAATGCACATCTTCACCTCCCCCTTCCTCCATCCACCACGGGGAGCCGCTCCAATCCTCAGGTAATGTGATACCACCTCTATCAGCTCCCCTGATTCTCAGCACACGTTCTCAAATGACCCCATCAGCACGTTCCTCAAATGCATGCCAGTCTGACTCGTGACGCATCTGCTGGATTGTTACCCTCACCGAAGGCACGACATCCATCGGATGCACATGCTAGCAGGAGAAGAGAACACAGAATTCCAGGGAAAGGCCATGAAGCTGAGGCGAACCATCACAGATCATGGAGCTGAACCCAGCCAAAGAAGCAGCATTGGAAACAAGTGGCATTAGAGATGGTGAGATTGGTTGTGCGTTGCAGCAGGGTGACAGCATTAATCTCTCAGACCATAAGGTAAAGTTGCCTTGATTGTCTTCAACACTTAATGAAATATGATCACCTTAATCATGTGCATTTCAACATTTATACTGTCCCATATCTAAATCATATCCTTTCTCTCTCCTTTCATGTGCCCGTTCATGTGCCTATCATCAATCCGATGACACACCTACATTATTCTAACAATGTAAATGATGTGCTTTTTCTGTCAGAAATAATGCTTGTCAATGTACATTTCCCGCGAGTGCTCTTCATGCTTTCATCATGTGAAGAAAATGAGCCCCACAGATGAAGAGGACTCCTCAGAGGAGCTCATTCCTGCGGTGCACCATCACAGGACTCGTGCATTGCAGGCACCAGCGCAGATACGAGCACATTGGTGGGTCCCCTTAGACAGTTAGGTAGGATGTTACCAGGTGAATCGCCATCAAGCAGAGAGTAGTGATGGGGACAGCTGTGGAGAGTCTGCATCGGAGGGCACAGTGCTCAGCTGGACACAGATGCTGAACCCAGAGGGCGATCAATGGAAAGGAAAATGATGGTGGGCCAGCAGCAGCTGTGCGAGGTACTGGGCAATCCTAAAGGCCACACTCTCTGTTATGTAAACCTCACCAAAATGTAAGACTTGCCACTAGAGGGCACACCTGTAGGAGACCTAAGGGGCCACCTGTGCACCCTGGGGCAAGCAGGTATAAAAGGTGATTCACTATGCTGCTTCCCCACTCTGGATCTGAATAAAGAGACTAAGGTCACAACAGTTTGAGCTTGCGATATAGTCCTGTGGATTTATTCTGAACATAACAAATTGGCAACGAGTAACGGATCACGAACTCTCACGCGGCAGTGGCTGCCGTTGGTATTCTTGAGAGAGTTGTTGAGGATGATGATTGGGAAGCCTTCGCTGAGCGCCTCGACCAGTACTTTGTGGCCAACGAATTGGACATGGCTGAAACAGAGATCAAGCACAGGACGATTCTCCTCACCGTATGTGGGTCATCGGTATATGGCCTCCTTAAAAATTTGCTGGCACCAGCCAAACTAACAGACAAATCTTACGCACAGCTGTGTACGCTGGTCAGGGAACATCTCAAGGCAAAGGAGAGCATCCTGTACCGCTTTTATACGCACCATTGCTCCGAGGGCCAGAACCTGGCGAGTTTTGTCGCCGACCTAAGACATCTTGCGGGACAGTGCGACTATGCAGGATCCTTGGGGGAAATGTTGCGGGACTTTTTCATGCTTGGAATTGGCCATGAGGTCATGCTTTGCAAACTGTTGTCTGTCAAATCCCTAGCTCTGAGCAAGACCATCACAATAGCCCAAGCCTTCATATCCACGAGCGATAACACGAAACAGATAGTCGAAGCTCACCGGCAAGCACCGTGCACAAAATAATGTTTTCAGCAGGCAGAACGGCACAGGGCAGGATCCACACGATTGCAGAGGCCAGACCTAGGCCTAGAGTGACTCAGAATCCGCCGTGGGGCGTGAATGCGTATCCATTTGCACCATGTTGGCGCTGCAGGGGTAGCCATAGAGCTCATCAATGTTGATTCAAGCCCTATGTGTGCAAGGGCTGTGGAACAATGGGGCACCTCCAGAGAATGTACAAATGATCTCTGCCTCACCATGTGAGAGGACGATTGATCCAGCAAGGATCATGATGAATGAGCAGGAGAGGCAACTGAGGATGAAGAGGAAGTATATGGGATACACACCTTCACCACCAAAAGCCCTCCTATAATGTTAAAAGTTGAACTTAACGGCACTCCAGTCTCCATGGAACTTGACTCGCCCCCGTGTCTATCAGTTATGAGCCAGAAGGCATTCGAGAGGCTGTGGAGCGACAAAGCACAGCAACCCAAGCTGATCCTGATTCAGGCAAAGCTGCACACCTACACCAAGGAACTGATACCAGTTATTGGTAGTGCGGACATAAGAGTATTCCATGAGGGAGCGGTGCACGATTTACCACTATGGATTGTTTCAGATGATGGGCCAACGCTGCTTGGTAGAAGGTAGATGGGAAAGATTCGATGGAAGTGGGAAGACCTCTGCGTACCTTCTCCGGCGAACGATGTCTCCCTTGCTCAAAGGCTGAGCGAACTCCCACCTTCAGCTGAACCAGGCATCGAAGTGCAGATCCATTTGCAGATCCCTGAGGCACAGGCCACTCATCACGACCACGAAGAGGTAAAAATCAACCAAGCAGTGGACAGGCGCCGTACCCACCACCTGATGCCGACGACCTCTTTGCGACGATGGAAGAGGCTCCAGGTCGACTATGTGGAATGGGACTCCGGCCGAAATGATCTGACTGCGTCTTCCTGATGCCAGAGGCAAAATACCTGGGGAGGAAGATCAAGGCAGTCGGCATCACTGACACGTATGAGAGGGCACCCAGACCACGGGACGAGAGAGCATCCAGACCATGGGATGAGAGACCGTCCAGACCATGGGAGGTCGCCACAATGGAACGGAGGAATGCGTCGCCCAGCAAGGAAGATGACTGGGTTTGGGGCAAAGGTAAAGGGGCGGCCGCTGTGAAGGCCAGGACCCACAACGCTCCAATAAATTGTATGCACTATGTAACCCTTGTAAGCAGGTTTTCGTGGCCAATGATGTACCATTATATGGGGTTGGAGGTACCATACAGCAAGCCAAAGTAGCGGGCGAACACCAACCGGTCTTATATGTATCTGACAAAGCATTTGTAACAAGTGATATGTTATCACATAGGGTCGGGTGTGTTGTACAGCAAGCCAAAGTAGTGGGCGAACCCTAACCAGTTGTATATGTATCTAATGAAGTATTCGTAGCAAGTGAGATGTTCCCACACGGGGTCGGGAGTGTTGTGCAGCAAGCAAAAGTAGCAGGCAAGCCCCAAACATGTATCCAATAAGTTAAACAAAGCAGCATCCAGTGTTCACGGGACTATAGAGACGTATCAAAGAGTGTCCCAAAATGTGCTCGAGTCAGACAAGCTGCTCATCCCACAAGCTTGGGAGAGCAGAGGCACCATTATCGATGCGTTGTTTCGAGAAGGCCTAACACTGTCTGTGCACTGTAACATGTCCCGCTATGGGCCAGGCACTGAGAACGGCACTAATGCTCTCAGTTGGCCACTGTTGCCCACCACAGGGGTGGAAACGGTGCAGCCTGCAGACCCACTCGTGGTCGTGGAAATGTTTGAAAGCAAGGGGTCAACCATAACAGCCCCCCAGCTTAGCACCTGGGCCTGCCAGGATCCCACGTTAACACCTGGCAAAGGTGAACTGCTAGACAGCATGTGGCAACCTATCCGTCGCAGAGACAAAAGACCCATCTCAATGTTGCAAAGTAAGGCAGGGTGGCTACACACAGTCGGTGGTCCGGGGCCCCCATACTATGGCCCAGGGTCCATGAGGACCACTAGGCCTCCCGCCACTACCGAAAGTCTCAAGGCCATTGCGGCCATCCGGGGCTTGCTAGACCTCAGGGTCAGCGACAATAGCCCGGAGCAGGCAGCCCAAATCACTAATCCTAGTACCACTAGTGTCACGGTAAACTCCCTACAGACCCAGCTATCCTGGGTGCTACGCAGTCACCAGACGGAATCACTCAGAACCGAGCCTTCCATATGCCATCAGCAGAGAATGCACTATAAATGCACGGTCCCTCCACGTGACATCAGAATAAGTGATGTAGACCATGTTCAGGGCCCCAGTTGGCTGCTAGCACCACATTAGCCAAGGGGGGAATGGAGTGTATATGATGAAAATGGAGTGTTTATTTGTGAAACCACAGATAACCAGGAATCACCGTGAAAGGACCTGGCCCCCAGCGACCCACCAGCACGATCAATCTCGCCATCGACCACAAGGATGAACCCACCATGCCAGGACTTCAACCCAGGCGATCGATCTGGGAACGCAGGGTGCCAGATCACCTCAACTTACAAATAACTTGCACATAAGACTTTGGGGGGGAGTGATGCTATGTATGTATGTAAACCTTATCAAAATGTAAGACTTGCCAATAGGGGGCACACCTGTGGGAGACCTAAGGGTTGCCTGTGCACCCTGGGGAAAGCAGGTATAAAAGGTGATTCACCATGTTGCTTCTCCACTCTGTAGTCTGAATAAAGAGACCAAGGTCACAACAGTTTGAGCTTGCGATACAGTTCTGTGGATTTATTCTGAACATAACACTCTCCACAATGGCAGAGGATAGAGGAGCGAGCTCAAACATCTGTGGAGTGATGTCCCAGGGCCTTTCAAAGATACAATGTTCCATTGAGAGTCTGGCCACCTCGAAGGAACTTGAATCATGGCTCACAAATGGGTCTTTGCAGGCCCGACGGCAGCCTTGCGACCTTTGACCACCGACATGTCTAACAGTTTCTACATGCTGGCAGATAGATCAGACATGGGCTTTCAAGACATCACTGATCTCCTCCATTTTCTTTTCTCTCTTTATTCAATTTTTTGGAGATACTTCTGCTCCCAGCAATATTGTGAAGCATACAGCATACTATAATTTTGCTGAGCTCCACAGCCTGGGCCTCGCTAAGCAAATCATGTCTCTGATAACTAAGACCCCTGGTTCACATACGGGCATAATGGTATCTGTTCTCCACTGTCCTTTAGGGGGCTGTGCAGATATGTCATTACCCGTGGTTGCATTACAAAGCACATATCACCATGGAGATGGGCATTCATCCCTCTTTCATCCTTGAAAAGCTCTGTTACATCTGTTTGCCTGACAGCGTCAGAGTGAAAGCATGAAGTGCACCCCCGGGACCTTGACATGCATTATTTTCTAACAGATAAAGCACATAATTTACATTGATGGAATAATGTAGGTTTGTCACTGGATGGATGATAGGCACATGAACGGTTACATTGATACAGCCAATGATGCTGTGTGGTACACTCATAATAAAGGATAAAACTGAGTACTGTGTACAATGAACAAGTGTGACCTTAGCTCCTTTAATAAGACTCCAGAGTGCAGGTACCTCGTGGGTGACCTGCTTATATACTGTGCTCCCAAGGGATGCTGGGATCCGTTGGGACTCCAACAAGTGGGCCCTCTGGTGGTCAGGTGTCATACAGGTTACAAGGGGTTAAATACATAACATCGTGTACCTTGGTTCAATCCTTGCCACTGGACCAAGACCTAGCTCTGTCAAGCCCGTGTGGTGGCTGGTGTGCAACGGTCACCACACGTTAAAAAAGTCCACACACAGGCATCTTCTATGCTTCAACATATAGTTCGGGACCTGGAATATTCGGTCCTTCATTGAACCACCTGTGAACTCATCCCTTTTTGGCGTGGAAGCAAGTCATCCTCGATACGAGCGACCACCTATGATGATGCTGATGATGTACCTTGGTGAAGTCAACAAATTAGAACAGTTGCTGGGGTGGCCGCATGGCGCAATACACAGAAAACTGGTCAGGAGCAAACACAGAAAAATCCTTCTTGCTGTACTATTCCATAACATCTGTGATGACACTTTAAAGATCTCCACTAACTTCCTTCGTAAAATCCACAATGTTATGTAATTGTGCAGAAACTTTTCATTATTGGCCGTTAGGGAGGCTTTAATAAGAACAAAACTTTTTTTTCCAAATTTTTCACTAATATTTTATTAATCCATTTTTGAAAGGGATTGTATCCCTCACAAATGTTTTAAAACAATGTCCAAATGGTCTTTGAACTCTTTCTTTGCAGATTCCACCACTCCTCACTCGTGCCTACATTTTCATGTTCAACAAAGTCCCAAAGTACTTCATGTAATATTATCTGCAGTTAGTTATATGGTCAGGTTTTCAGTTTATCTAAATCCTTATATATATAAAATATTGTGCAATTGTATTGTTTTACAGCTCAAGGCCAAAAGTTATTCATTGAGCCATTGGACAATAATGGGGAATTATAAAGCAGCATCTGTATTGTATACTAGAACCATTGATCAATTTATATGTTACATGAAAATGCACTTACATCATAGAAAAAGCACTTTAAAATGCATGACAGTGGAAAATTTGAACAAACTGGCTTTAAACATTTAACTTACACCTGCAGGGGGACGGAAAAAGGCTGGTACCTTTACGCTGATAGTTCAAATGGAGAATTTGGTCACTCAGCTGACATTCTCACTCCAACAATATCCCTTACTGGTCCACAGTGCAAATTGGTCTTTTGGTACCACATGAGTGGAGTTACCATTGGGTCATTGCAGGTATTACTTTTCTTACTGAAATAAATCAATATTTTTCTTCAATATTGTTTCCAGATTACATCTCAGCTGATGAAGAATTAAATTCCTAAATGCACAGATCTAAATTGTGATTTAATAGTTTCTGGTTTATATTTATTAAAAGAGCAAAAGGGTTGGGATTTATTTGATTAAACTGGAGAAATTCAGCAAAAATCAAATCACTGACTTCCAACAGTGTGTATATTTTGGATACCTTGGGGCCGAAATTTGGCCTCCCAATAAGGCCTGTTACCGCCGGAAAGCGGATTTTTTGTCAAATGTCCACTACTCGTGAAATTCTCCTCGGTGGCTTTTACGGTGGTCCCCACTTCCGTCCCACTGCTGCCAAACCCTCCCAAGTGCATCATGACAGCATGCATCGCCGATCTCCCGCCCCTCAAGCAAAAGTCACGTAAAAAAAAATCTTTTGGCCGGCAAAAGATTTTAGAAACACAGATGTCTCTTGCAGGACATAATGAAGAGACTGGCTGTGATTAAAACTATGGTTTCTGATCATGGTGGGCCACCCTGACCTGTGAGAGAACACTACTGCAGCTTTTTCTGTCGGTGGACTGTGTTTGCAGTGTGTGCAAAATGGCGGTGCAGTCGCCATTAAAGGGGAGGGCGCACTGCCGCGGCCACCTTCTTTTTTTTTTTGTCGGCCGACTGCCAGGTCGACCCGACAATTATGCCCCTGGGTTCGGCCGGGCCACCAACAGGCAGCCTGGCACCCCCTCTTGGGTGCCAGACCGCTGACCCAGCTGAAACCCTCCCTGTGGCCCAGTGGATCAAACTAAAATAATCGCAGAGCTCACAGCGGCTCTCCCCTTTAAGTGAAGGGGAGAGACATGGTGACATGCCAGCGTGATGACGTCATCAGCGCCACACTAACAGCGGCGGACACTCCGCCTGCCCCCACTTCCGCCCCTCTTTTGACCGACTTCCGCTCCGCTCTAAAAAAAAGACAAAGAGTTGAATTTTACACAAGAAGCCACCGGGCCGGTAAAAACATAGGGAAAATGGTAGGTGCAACCCATTTCCAGCGGGGGTGAATTTCTTCCTCCTTAAATGTTCAGTTTTGGAAGAATTACCTATCTGCAGTTTCTCAATATACAGACAGCCTAAATGATGCAAAACAATAAGGAGTTGTTGATTTTGGTTATAAAAAAACCATCAAAATCAGACCATAGTGCCAATGGTTACAATTTTGTTTCCCTTAAGGTCTTCAGTAAATATGGAAATTCAACACAGTTGCTCTGGTCACAAAGTGGTAGCCAAGGTAACCATTGGAGGCGGGGAGAAGTATTTCTTGGCGTTCAGTCTCATTCTCAGGTGATGGATTTATTTTTCTAACCATCGAATTAAATCAATGAGGTACAGTAAAAGAATCATGCCATTCTTCAGAGATTTGCTTGTTAATTGGCCAGAAATGTAATCTTGTTCTGTTTCAGGAAATCCCACAAGAATCCACATTTGTGTAACACATTTGCTTATCAACAATATTGTTCTATTTAACTAAAAGGCCAAAATGCCAGAAAATCATAAATAATTTATTTAACTTTCACTTTGTTTGCCAAATTAGAAACACAGATGTCTCTTGCAGGACATAATGAAGAGACTGGCTGTGATTAAAACTATGGTTTCTAATCATGGTGGGCCACCCTGACCTGTGAGAGAACACTACCGCAGGTCGGGAGTTTAAAGAGCTGGAGCATGCCACTGCAGCTTCCCGCGCAAGTCGTCCCAAGTGTGCGATGACTTTGAGATGGGCAACTGGGTGACATCATCAAGGCCCAGGTCGCCGGTTAGAGCATGGGCTGGAACATTGGCAGGGCCCAGGCACAGTGGAGGAGTGGGAAGATCGTAGCGGAGGTGTGGCAAATGAGGGGATGGGGCCCAGAAGAGCCGAGGGCCCAGGGGCAGCACGTGCCAGCCCACACTGCAATTTGTGTGCGCTCTAGGTCCGGGCAGCAGAGCAGGTCTCCAGTCGTCCTGGTGAACCCTTGCCACTGGATAAAGGCCTAGCTCTGTCAAGCCCATGTAATGGCTGATGCGCAATGGTCACCACACATTAAAATAAATCCACGCACAGGCATCTTCCACCTCTGGATTTCAGGACTGGACTATCGGGTCCTTCATTGAAACATCTATGAACTCATCCCTTTTGGTGTGGAAGCAAGTCATCCTCGTTCGACGGACCGTCTATGATGGGTTTCTAAAATATTCATATGTGCAACTGTTCAAAAAGATTGGCCCAGAAATTCCAGTCGAAGGTTTCCTTCGGACAAACACCTCGGACCCAAAACTTCTCCACGAAAATACCTAGTGGTCCTGCAAGCGCCTTCGATTCCGGTCGGGGGTCTTCCTTTCCCGTGCTTCACAGTGCGTCCACGTCTTGGGGATACGGATGGAGCAGCTGGAGTCACGTGGGACTGGACAACCAATCATGGTACAGTATTCTCATTGATAGTAATGGGAACTCCGTATCTCTGAGTTCCTATTGCTGTCAATGAGAAAAAAACACCTAAAACACCCAAACACAACATAATAAAAAAAAACACATATTTAAAATTAATTGAAACTAAAGTTTTGGAAAGAAAATATATTTGGGGAATTTTTTTTAATGTGTTTTAATAGGATTTAAAATAAACTTACCTTAGTGGACACGGTTTTTACTATAAAAATATGTATTTAAATTTTATTTTTATATGTGTTAAAACTCTTACGCCAGTAAAAGTAAGCTATGCGCTTGCTTTTACCTGACGTAAGAGTTTGAAGGACATTCGCTGGGCAAGAGCCCACTCTCACCCACGCGGATGTCCTTCTCCCGGGGATGAGGAGGATCTGTCAAGAGAAATTGCGTGAAAACCGGCTTTTGTGAGGCCTCGCCGGGTCCATACGCATTCCGTACGGATCCGGCAAGGCCAGGATTTCAGGGCCAATATGTTAGACAATTAAGAAGAATGAATGAATGGGATATCTTAAATTGTATTCAAGTAATCAAATGATTATTAGTTAGAATCATAGCATCGAAGGGGGCCATTCGGCCTATCGAGTCAGCACCAACTCAGTCGAAGAGCAATCTAGTTAGTCCCACTTCCCATATCCCTACAATTTTAAGTATTTATCCAATTACCTTTCGAAGTCTACTAGTAAATCTGTATCCACCACCCTCTCAGACAGTGCATTCCAAATCCTAGCCACTCGTTGCGTAAATTATTTTTCCTTATGTTGCCTCTGGTTCTTTTGCCAATCACCTTAAATCTGTGCCCTCTGGTTATCGACCCTTCAGCCATTGGAAACATTTACTCTTATCTAAACCCTTCATGATTTTGAACACCTCTATCAAATCTCCTCCTAGCCTTCTCTGAACTAAGGGAACAACCCCAGCTTCTTTAGTCTATCCATAAAACTGTAAGCCCTCATCCCTATAGCCATTCTAGTAAATCTCTTCTGCATCCTCTCCAAAGCCTTCATGTCCTTCCTAAAGTGCGGTGCCCAGAATTGGACACAGTACTCCAGTTGGGGCTGAACTAATGTTTTATAAGGTTTGGCATAAATTTGTAGCTTTTATACTCTATGCCTCTATTTAGAAACTTAATGTGCTTTGTTAACAGTCCCAGGTCTCTTGCACCCCCTTTAAAATTGTACCATTTAGCATGTATTGTCTCTTCTCCAGCTTCTTACTAAAATGTATCAACTCACACTTTTTGCATTGAATTTCATCTGCCATGTGTCTGCCCATTCCACCGCCATGTGATCTAACAGATTCTTTCACCTAATCTGGCAGCTGAAAGAAAGCACTGTGCAAAATATAGTTGAGCATTTAAGGGCTAATATAATTATTTTATTAAACTCAAATGAACCTTCCTCGATGATTTGGGGAGTTTATCCCTTGTTCCTCACCTGAAGGTGTTGGCTCCTTCCTGCAGTTATGGATCCCTGGGTGCTGTATGATCTCCAAACACTTGCCCCAGAGATCAGTCCTCATGGCTGTGCCTTGGTAATGCTATTCTACCAAAGGGGCTTCACAGCTGATCACAGTAGTGTCCTCACCAGATGCACATACAAACACTCTCTCAGCAGGGATTCTGGATTGTAATCACGGGGCAGGAAGCATGGATGATTTACTCTTCCATAATCCAGAGGCAGTAAGCCCATTGTAGCACCACTACCACTGTGTTAGTAGAGATCAGCAGTATCCTGTGATTGGCACAGGGACCCTCCTCATCTGTACGACTCAGCTGCTAACTGCTTTAACCTACTGAGCTGCCAGGAATGGACAGATTTATTTTCTTGAAATAGCAGAATAGCAATTTAGAGCTGAATAACTCTTTAAAGTAATCAATGATCAAACATCGCTTCATAGCATTCAGATTGAATCTTAGAGAAAGTTTGACAAACTAAAATACATTAGATGGAAAGGCTGTGAAATATCATTTTGATTTCTAATGGATAATGATTGGTTAGTTAATACATAGTTAATCCACACGGAAGTTTATCAGAATGCAATTATCATCGCCTAATGAAAATACAAATGTTGATAGTTTGGTGGAACCAAGTTAAAATTATGTGCTTGGACACAGACTTGGATAGGCCCAAAATGCCTTCTTTAGCTACTTTTTTATGCACATTTTCTTCACATCCCCTCTCCCAAAGCTGGGGTACAGTCCCAGGGGTGAAAGTGTTCTGTGGTACCTTGATCACCAGGCCATTCTTCTTGCGCAGGCCACGATAATAAAGGCCCCATTCCTCTTGCCACTCTTTTAAAATCCTTATTGTCTACTACCTACCAAGCCCCACACTGAGTTTCTCCTTGGCTTTTTTGCCATCCTCAGCCTCTCCACTGAGCAACTCCTCATCTCAGCTCTTTCCTTCGAATTCACTGCCCTCTTCTTCCTAATCCACTCCTCCCATTTAAAACACATCAATCCATATTCATGACCACTTCCTTGATCCCGCCATCTCTCTATTCTCGTGCTCTCAATGAATGACAAGGCCAGCTTTGACCAGTATCTTTCACCACCTACATCCTCCTACCCCCTTCTAATCCCACTTCCTTCTGTGTCTTTCCCTGGAAAAAAAGCTGCCCTCCATGTAATTTACAACTGCACATTCAACTTCCCAATTGCACAGCCCTTGGCCCTCTGTTTGCCCAATAGTTGATTTACAGAACCGCTCTCTGAGCTCCACTTTCGATGTCTGTGTTCTGGCAAAACCTTCACTTTCTCCCATCACAGTTGTTCTTGCAATACAGCTGTCATCTTCACAACCTCAAGTCGAAGGGGAGCAGACTTGATGGTATCTGACTGAGACATCCATCGCCAGATCTGGCTGAAGCACATGAAGCTTTGCCAGGTCACACTCTCCCCTGCCAAAACCACCCACTTCCCACTTCTCTAGGATCACAGCTAACCCCAGACTTCTTTTCTCCACCATCAAATACCTCCTTTAATGCCCCCCTCCTGCTCCCTCCACCCTGACCCCTAACAGCAAGTGCAAAGAGCTCAGGAATTATTTGTCACCAAGTTGATTTAGCTGTCTCTGCTGCTTCCCTTTGTCCTGCCCCCCACCCCCCCCACCGCTCCACCGCATACTCCACCGCATATACCTGAACACTCATCTTTCCCTAGTTTTTCTGCCATATCACCCCCTCCCCATTTCCTCACTCAGCCTTCTTTCTGAACCCCATTCCCATTAAACTTCTGACCACCCAACTTCCCAATGAACGCCCGAGGTTGCCCGCACTTGCTGAAGATGAAGAAGAGGCAAATACTGGGGAAGAAAAGTGCACAAGTGCGGTTGCCAATAGTAAACATAGCCTATGCATTTTGAAAGCAAGAAAACAAAATGAATTTAATTTAGGCTTCTTATATGTCATCATGAATAAGCAATGGATTCAAATTATATTTGACTGCTTGTTCAATCTTTACAGGTTTTCTTAAGAGCCAAGCGGGGTGTGAGTTACATGGGTGATATTGCGGTGGATGACATTTCTTTTGAAAATTGTGCTCCTCTTCTGATCCCAGACCGACAGTGCAGCTCTGATGAGTATGCATGTGCCAACAAGTTTTGTATCCCTAAAGACCGACTCTGTGACTTCACCAATGACTGTGCTGATCATTCTGATGAGCATCCAGTCATCTGCAGTAAGTAATTCTTCAAGCTTGGGTGAACCATGCAGATTTAATCTTCAGTCAATTGTAAAAAGCCGTTCATTACATTTCCAGATACTATTATTTTGATAACTGTGATACAGAGAAGATTTATTGTTTTGTTTTATGTCTTGAGAATAGAACAAAAAGAGACTCTGCCAAATGACATTGATCTGTTCACAATGAATATTGGCCGGATGACAAGACCAGTGATTACTCTGCATGAATTTACCTGACATTTACTCCTTCAGCTATAGTTTGATGATTTTGTTCAGTGTTCAGCTCTTGTGTGTATAACTAAGCCAACCTTGATTTATATTCAGATCAGTTCAGTTCAATCCAAACTAATCCAAGTCTATTGTATCCAGAGCCCAACAGAAACTATTACTAACATTGGTGTTTAAATCAATAGGACAAGTAAACAACCTAGCTAACTTGGATTGGAATTTTTATAGATTGGGTAATTTCACTAGTCCATACAAAGCTGAGTCCGAAACAAACACAATAGGGATCTGGGACTGAATGATGAAACTGAGTATGCTGGGGTTAGTTTAGTTGAAGTTTAAGTTTGTGTTCACCCTCATTCAGCTGCTTGGTGGCATGGGACACAAGAACATAAGAACTAGGATCAGGAGTAGGCCATACGGCCCCTCGGGCTTGCTCCACCATTTAATATGATCATGGCTGATCCGATCATGGACTCAGGTCCACTTCCCCGCCCGCTCCCCATAATCCCCTATAACCACTTACATCTTGAGTGGAGACACAGGAAGATGTGCTCACACCTTCCTTTGTTTGAGCACCGTGTTGATACTATGAAGTAAACATCTCATTTCACTTCTACCGCTGAAGAAGGTTACCTGCAGACGAAAATCCTTGAGATACAAAAATCACACTCAAATATAACAAACCAAGAGTGACCATGTTATTGAGTTCTGTTGAAGTATAACACTCATTGGAGCTTCTATTTTAACAATTCATCTGGTTTGTTTCAAATCAAGACAAAAACTCATTTTGAACCTTATTATTAGTAATTTATATAATTAAATAATTAATTACCTGACATTAGTAACAAACAAGTAATAATTATCACAAATGTCTCAGGTTCAAGGTGATGTCTAAATGTGGTTCAGTTCTTTTAAGAATTTTTTTAGGTGCAGACTGGGAAATGCACGTAACAACTGAGCTTTCGAGAGATCTTAGAAGATCTTTTTAAAGCAACAATAAAGTAGACTGATGACATTTTAAAGCATTTTCATTGCTGACTCTGCAGCCATAAACTGCTTGTACTGCAAAAAGAAAGAAAGACTTGCATTGATATAGCACCTTTCCCAACCTCAGGATGTCCCAAAGCATTTAATGTCCGACATCCCAAAGTAGGTGCCACGATGTGCCTACTGGAAATATCTGCCACTAACCTTGCCAGACATACAGGGTTCAGAGCTTATTCCCTCATTAGAAATTCAATGGTGGGCATCTATACTTTTAAGTGCACATCTTTTGCATCCTTCAGAAAAGAAAGGAAAGTGCAGTACTAGCCAACTGTTCCCCACCCTGCCAGCCTCATTGGTGCAGAAGACGGCAAAGATTAGTAACCGCATAGGTCAAGCCAGGAGTGTGACGGAGTGGCCTGCAAATCGGCCAGGACCCAAATATGTTGGGTCTCGGTCATCGCTGCCAGTCTCTGCAGGACCCTGGCCTGGTTGGAACAAAAGAGATGTGAGGATGGGTGAGTATCCTGGAATTCCATGATTAGCTTTGAGGATCACGGAGTTCTTATGCAGCATTTTGCCTCGGAAGATTAAAGTGGTGTTTTCCTACTTTGCAATTCTGGTAGAGAGCAGAGACTAGAAATTTGGACGCATGCCACTTGTGATTTTCCACCCATTTATTTAAATATCGGAATGATTGGAAATTTGGACATACTCTGCACCAACCCTTCGTTAGATAGTAAGAATCAACAATAAACGCCTTCAGTGGGTAAGGTGCCCTTCAGAATCATGAAGACAGAATATCAGCTCTTGAATGTGCGTGATTGAATCCATAACCAGGTAAATTGTAGATGGTCTGTGGAAGAAATGGGCTTAATGCAATAAATGGCTTTTTCTTCATTTAAGCATTTTTATGTTCTATGATTAAGAACATAAACATATAGATTTCAATTAAATAGAATCTATAGTGATGCTTAACTCGTATTGTAAAAGCCAGTCATAAAGGATATTATAATGCACAGATTGAATTAATAACATAATATTAAAAATGGCACATTCAGTAAAAACAATGAAATTATTACAAAAATGTAATTGGACTTATTTCATTCACAGGTACAATTTTGGGGCACTGTGATTTTGAATTTGACCTGTGCTCCTGGAGGCAGTGGAGAAATGATAACTTTGACTGGATCCTTAAACTAGGGAATACACCAACATTGGGTACAGCTCCAGCTACTGACCACACACTGAGAAATCCAGCTGGCCATTACATTTATATCGAAAGTCCATTCCCACAGCTACCTGGACATGTAGCAAGGATTTCTGGCCCATCCATTAGCAAGAGAAGCAAAGACTGTAAGGTACTAAAGATTTTATTGGCTGATCTTCTTGGGGTATCACCCTTATGTAATAGAGATCTTCAGCAATATTGTAACATAAGGCATTGCATTTAGAAAATCTAACTTCTGCCATTAGTTTTGTGACAGTTGATGAATGGTGGGTATCATAATACTTGTGGAAATATGTTTATGGTTAATGAGTAACAATAGAAATTACAGAATGATTGTGGATTTGTTTTAATGGATCTTGGCCCCCTCCACCGCCCTCCCGCCCCCACCCCCCACCACCAAAGACCAACTCACACCCACACCGCCTATAGTTAGATAATTCAATGGTTGCCAATACAGAAACCAGTTGCTCAGCTCACCAGGAGGTGTGATTCATTTTCCCAGATGATGCTTCTTGTCTGTGGAGAGCCTGAGAACAAATATCAGTTGAGGCTGGGACTCAAAGTATTTCAGTTGTGAGACATGCACTAGCTTTGTAACTACTGGGCTGCCTATGAAAACAAAGCCTGTGGTATAGACAGCAATGAAGACATCAACCCTCAGGCCTCCACAATAGAGGCTTATGAACTCGTATATAGCCACTATACTATTATTATTATCAGTCGAAACCCTGCTTCTAAAAGTATTTGCATGTTGGACATGAATACCACTGTTACATCAAGGATCCAGCTGTGACATTGTAAAAAAAACCTCCAGAGATCTGCTTTGTGTGTGTCTGCACATGCGGTGTGTGGTTTGAATGTTTATGTAGGTCTGGAAATAGTTTATTTTGACGGGCTGTAAATTTATTTTGACTTTCCCCTTACAAGAAGGAAGAAAATAAGAATACTACATCCAAAGAGTATCCAGAGATGAAAAAGTGCTAACAGGAGGGAATAGATACTACTGAAATAACTCAGATTTATATAGCACCTTTAATGCAGAAAACCATCCCAACGCACTACACAGAAGTGTAATCAGACATAAATTGATGCTGATCAAAAGGAGATAAGAGGAGGGGTGACTAAAAGCTTGGTCAAAAAAGATGGGTTTTAAGCAAGTTCTTAAAAGAGAAGAGGGGGTGGAAAGGCAGAGAGGGAATTGCAAAGCATAAGCATAGGGCCTAGCCTGTTAGATGTAAAGCCACAATTGGTGGAACAAAGAAAGTGGGAGATGTGCACCTGGTCAGAGTTGGAAGAACACAACAAAACCCTGCAGTATTGCCCACCTAGAGTCTATTCCACCCGAATGTAAATGGAGGTAGGTAGGTGAGGCCAAGGTCCTCCATGCAATTTCTCCCGATTGTCACCAAAATATGGCATCACGGAAGATGTTTGCTTCCAACATGTTTATAGCAGGGTTTACAGAACTAGATGGTCTTTGAATTCTCTGCCAGTTAGTGCTTCAGAAGGCTGCACTTGCCCGCTGGAGGCTGTTGGGGAGTTATGTTAGCTGTTGACTAAAGACTGTCAGCCCACTTCAGTCAGGAGAATAGCACTGTCTGTATCAGTTAAAGTCACCATTCCCTTGAATTTCTTGACACTGTATTTTTACAGGCAGCATCAGATAACCATTGTCACATCAGCTCACTATTTCGGTAAGAAATCCCGCCTCACCACTAACCCAAGAATCTGAGGGTCAGTGCACATGGGAGAGGAAACAAGTAGCAATGGCAGAGGAGGAGTGGGATCCAGCAGTTCTGTACATTTTTAACAATTACTGAACTTTTCTGACACCTCAACTTACCCTTTAGTTGCAGGCTGTGGGCTTTGAAGAGTTGCTGGATTTTCCACTCCCCGGTCAAGTGTGCTAAAGGCATAACTCTCAGTTCAAGGTTTTCATGTGTTAATATCCTATTCAAATTAGAGGCAAAGACTCCCAACAGGCTACTCAGTCCCGGCCACAGTGAACCTGCACCATGAGCCAGCTCAAGCCCATTTTGCTCAAGGACAGTTAGGGCTATGGAGCTTTCCTTAGACCACTCCCAAGGGGGCAAAGCGTTGTTCAGTACGATCCCATCAAATATGGATGGATAACTGCACTATACTGAATTTAAATGTATTATAAGGCTAGTTTTGTACTCTCATGCTCCCAATGGGGGAGCTGCTGGGCAGGGAATGGAACATTACGAGTTGCGCACCATTCTTTCTTACTATGTGCTCTCTGTGAGCGACCAAACCCAATCGCAGAATCCATCCTTATATTGAAATGCCCATATTAGGCCATCCTAAAAGGCTGGCTGGAAGATTGCACTCAGCACCAATGGTATAAATCCAGCCATTTAAATGTGTAGCTTGGTTTTTAGCCTCTGATTGCTTAATTCTGCTCCTGCTCCAAAGGCCATGGCAACCAGAAAATACATGCTTAATTCGCTTCAGGTTAAAAAGGTGAGGGAAGACACTGGGTATTAAAATGTTCTTTTAAAGATGTACAACTTTAGGTCAGATATTTTTTCAATAAAGTTTTGAATGTTTGCTGCCCTTCCTCAAGCAATTTGATAGCCTTGCTTTGAGAAAAGGCTAAAACTGAAAAAAAATAGATGAAACAACAATATATTAAAAAAGTGCTGCTTCTGGTATTTGGTGAAAGATTGTTTTTTCTGCAATGGACAGTGATTGATTATACCCGACAGTGATTGAGTACAACTGAAAAATGTACTTGCATGGCAGATCCAGATCTTTGTTAATGCGTCAAATGAACAAAATATGTAATAGCTCTTGTTTAACTGATGCAGCAATCTTTTCCTGAATTCGAAGTATGGTCAGGTTTACAACAGGCAGCTTCCACCCCTTTTCAATAGATTGCAGATAGAGTGCAGAAGGTCTTCAAATACCTATTCAATGTGAGACGTACAGTTGTTCTGGGTCATGGGTCTGTTTATAGCATCGTGAACTCGCTGTTAAAGGTGCATTGTGAACTTGTTTGTCAACAGTGCTTTGCGGAGAAAACAAATGACAGCATTAACAGCATGTAATGCTTTGTTCTGAAAGTAATGAGGGTTTCGACCATATATTTAATGGTTTTGCTTAGCAGCAAGCAGGACAAACTTTAGTTATCTGTGAATTTTGTGGTCGTAGAGGAACCCGAACTCAAGAGGAGCCCGAGCAGAGGTTAAAGTGCACACGGTCTAATTCCTGGCCAATCTTTGGTAGGGAATGGGAGCAAATTGAGGCAAGTCTCCCCATAGGTGGAAACACTCGGGTGAGGAATTAGTAAGATATATTTCCTCCTCCCCGCAAATGTTTTCCTCATTGGTTATTCCCTCAGTCAATGGTAATCACAAAGATAATTACAAATGAGGGATGCAATTCAATCCATCTTGCTCACTTGTCCCTGGACACCTGGCTGCCCCACGATGCATCAGGTTGGCACCACCTCACACCAGCATCATAAAGCATCCCTGCAATGCCCAGGCCATTTCTTTCACACTCATCACCATTGTGGTGGGTACTGTTATGTCTCACCATTCACTGCAACTCACCAAGTCACCTCCAAAGGTCCACACAAATCTGTCCAAGAACGCAAAGTGTTGAAAATAAAGATTTCAATGTTTGACAGCACATTTACAGAAACTTTACATGGACATTGGTGAATACATCCACATGCCTGCCCTTGTGTGTTGTTAGTTAGTATGCTTGCACTAGGATGATTGTGAGTGTGAGGGATGGTTAGTGAGATGGGGAAGTGATAATGTAGATAGGGTGAGAGGGATGGGTGGAGGTGCAAGGTAAGTTGGTGTGAGTAAGGATGTGCAGGAGTATGGTAGGAAAGGAAGAATGTTCGGGATATGATGAGTGGCTCAGCAGGATAAGGTTGAGTGTGGCTTTGCAGTTACATTTCGTGATCTACTGAGATCATTGAAAGGTTTGTGCCACTGCAGCCAGCTCCTCCTGACAACATCCCTGCTTGTGCCCTCCTGTACAATGTGCAATCAGGCTGCGTTGGTCACCTGAGGAGATCTCTTCCACCCACTGGAAGGGAAGAGAACCTCCCTGCATGCTGTGACTCCCTCCACAAGCATGGGAGTCATGGGCGAGCCTGGGTGCAGCCATATACCTTTGTGCATTACTTATCAGTGTTTGCAGCACCTCAATGCTGACACCTCGATGTAGAACACTAACAGCACAACTGTCAAACTAAAATTGTGCATGGTCCCTTTAAGGAAACTGGTTGATGACACGTCATAAAATGACATCATCAGACCCACTTCCTTTCAATTGGCGGGAACCTCGCTGGGTGGGCTAAACAAGCCCAATCAGGGGACAGTTGTGTGGAGACAGTAGCAGGTTCACAGCTTGACCGCGTTTTGACATTCACATTTAACCTCATCGCCAAATTCCCCTTTTGCTGTGTCACCCAGGTCGGGTGGCATGGTTTTAATGTTTTATGTTTTTGCAGGTTAACTCAAAAGAGTTTCAGACCCCGTGCCGAGAGCTCCTGCCTGGAGAGCCCTGAGACCAGCCCAGGAAGAGAAGGAAGGAAGGGGCTTCACCACCAACTTTCACCCAGAGGGAGAGGAGGAAGCAGAAAACATTTCCAACATTTTTACCATTCTGCAAAGTGTTGGAGAGAGGGGGAAAAGACCAACAACATCCAGTGTGGAAGGAGGGAGACTCTACATTTCTACAGGTGGGTGTTGGTGCAGTCCCAAAAAAGACTTTGTTGAATCGGTGGGGGGAGGAAAGAAGACCACCGAGGGCCGGAACATCGCGGGGGGTGTGTGTGTGTGGAAGTGTGTGTGGGGGCTTTGCTTCCAACTAGGCCCCACACACAACTGAACCCCCCCCCCCCTCCAATTGCCTAGCCTGGGATAGCTGGAGCTACCAGGCTGAAGATTTCTTTTCCTTAAATACCCTATTAAACATCATTAGGAGTGTGTGCCTGGTGGCTCGAGCTGCCCCAGGTGAAGACATCTTCTCCCCTCACCTGAAGACCACCCCAAAGACTTTGTGTTTTGCCATCTGGGATTGCACCCACCCACAGCTGCGAGGGGAGACCTGCCCTCGCAGTCCCCCCCCCCCTTCCCACCCCCCTCTCTCTTTCTCTGTTACTCTGTTTCTCCCCTCTCTCTCTGAGGCCCCTTTCTCCCAAATTAATAAAAAAAAAACAATTAAGACAACTGAGCAGAGGGAGCAAGGCCCCTCCCCAATTGCCAACTAGGGGAGAGGTGCCTCATTAAGAGCTCCTCTGCTCAGTCAAATCAAACGAGGCCAATCAAGACCATTAAGGCCTGTGACTTTGGGGTGGGTGTAGCCCTTAAAGGGACCCCGTGATGGCGACCCCATCCACGCCGGTGGCAGAGCCAGCGAAGACGTATGCGCAGGTGGCAACCGCTTCCACGGCACCTCCTGCGCCACCCGCTGCCCTGCCACCATTCAGATTAATCACCAGAAAACACGGGGTCAAGAGCTACACTCACCCCACAATGACCATCGAGGAGTGCGTGCGGGCGATGGCTGGGGTAGTCGGCCCCTCGGCCATTGTCGCGGCCTCCAAGATGTCTGGGAAGGCTGTTTTCTTCCTGGGGTCGGAGCGGGCGGTGTCCCTGGCCCTCGAAAAGGGGCTCACGGTGGGCGGGACGTTCCTGCCGGTGGACCCTCTCGAGGCCACCGCGCAGAGGGTCATCGTTTCAAACGTCCCGCCCTTTGTTCCCGCTGAGCTCCTCCTCCCTCACCTACACCAACTGGGGGAGGTAAGGTCGGGGATCAACCCCATACCGCTCGGCCTCAGGGAGAGCAGCCTGTGCCACGTGTTCTCCTTCCGCCGCCAGCTCTTTGTCCGGCTGGCGCGGGAGGAGACGACGGAGGGGAACTTTAATGTGGTGCACGAGGGGACTGCCTACCGCGTCTTTTGGACGTCGGACGGCGTGCGGTGCCATGCCTGCAGGGAGGTGGGGCACGTTCGCAAGAACTGCCCCGCCTCCAAGGCCGCCAAACCACCGAAGGCGGCCAAGGCTGGCGCCGCCGCCACCCCTCCCCCTAGTTGCGTTCGCGTGCCGGGTGCCGTAGGTGCGCGGGCATCGTCGGAGGCCTTTGTTTTCGGGGCCTCCGGCGGGGGGGAGGGAGAGCGTCCGAACGGAAAGAAGGCGCGGAACAAGAAGAAACATCTAGAGGCGGGTCCCCTCGGTGCGCCAGAAAGATTGACCACCGCGCTCAGCCCAACCCAGTCACCGGCGAGCGCGGGGTGCCCTGAGCCCGTGCCCGAGCCCTTGACCAATACCGCAGAGGGGCCCGGGCGCGGGCAAGAAAAGAAAAAGGGGGGGCGGAGCGGGAGGCCTCGGCAGACATGGAGGTCTCCCTGCCTCAGCGCACCTCCAGTAACAAAAGGAGGCGCCGCTCCGTTGAGGCGGAGGGGGAACAACATCCCTCCGCGGAGGAGTCGGTGCCCGCTGCGTGTCCCGCGTCCCCCACCAGCGCCCCCAAGCAGCGCCGTAGGCGGGAGGAGTCTGTCCCCGGGGAGGGTGAGACAGTCGAGGCTGCCCAGCCTCTGCCTCCCGGGGATGGTGTGGAAGATCTGCCTGTCGTGGGGGGCGTGGGGACCGCGGAGGAATGCATTGCCGCCGGGCCGGGCGTCCCGGGGACTGAGGCGGGCGGGGCCGAAAAGGCCGAACCTGAGCCCGCCCAGCCAATACCCAACTTCCCCCGGGAGTCGCTCGACCCGGCAGAAACACAATATATTGATTTTAATGAAACTGTAGATGCTGGGCCGGGGGGTGGCAGCGGGGAGGGGGAGGAACACCCACCCTCGCCCCTTACTTTGGAGCTGGTGCACTTGGGGAGCCTGGGGATTTCCTATGGCCGGGTCTCTCCTTGTTCCCCAGTTCCTGGGGCGGAGGGGGAACCCCTTCCGCTGTCATTTCCCGACCCAGCACCATTTTTAAAAGAGCCCAGTGGGGACTCCTCTGCCGACGATCCTGGGGGTGGGATCGGGGCAGAGCCAGGGCCGGTTGGAGCGGCCGGTTCATTTGCCGTACCTTCTGCGGTCGATGGGCCGGCTGCTGGCGGCCACCTCCCGGAGGAGGACGGGGACTCGGTGGGGGACGCGGGTGAAGACCTAGAGACCACCGCCAGCGAGGCGGTGGATCTGCTCGCGGCCGCCGCCGAGACCATCCTCATTCCTGCAAAGGAACTCCGGGACTTTTTGGCCCAGAGCCGGGGTCGCTGCAACCAAGCCCGACTGGCCCTGGAAAAATGGTCCGAGCCAGAGCTGATCAAGGGGTCCGTCCGCGCCGCCGTCAAAACCTTGGCCGCGGGCGGGCCCTTGACAAAGGCGCAACACCTTGAGCTGCGCGAGCTCGAGGGACTCATCGCTGGGCTGCGGAGGGAGCGGAGTTCAACAAAAGACTCCGCTCCCTCCCCCACAATAGGTTAAGGTAGAGGTTGCACTATGCTTTTGCCATGAAGATAACCATAGCCAGCCTCAACATCAACGGCGGCAGAGGGGCACGCCGTAGATTTGACAATTTTTCGCTCCTGCGGGAGGGGAAATATGCGATGTGCTTCCTGCAAGAAACCCACACCGTTCCGGGAGACGAAGCCACGTGGCTCCTGGAATGGCAAGGAGAGGTCCGCATGAGCCACCTCACCGCCATTTCTAGTGGGGTGGCCATCTTGTTGGGCCCGCATTTTCAGCCGGAGATCTTGGGGGTCGAGGAGCCCGTGCCAGGCTGCTTGCTGCACATAACGGTTCGCCTGGGGGACGTGCCGCTCCATCTCGTGAACGTGTACGCCCCTCAGCCCGGCCCGCAGCAAACGCGCTTCTTTGAAGAGGTGTCCGCTCTTCTTGGCTCCGTCGACGTCGGCGACTGCATTGTCCTCGGGGGGGGATTTTAACTGCACCCTCGAGGCGAGGGACCGCTCCGGTGCCCCGCAGTGCATGACGGCGATGGAGAAGTTGAGGGACCTGGTCGGGTCCTTCGACTTGGTGGACGTCTGGCGAAATCTCCACCCCGACTCCAGCGCCTTTACTTGGGTGAGGCCTGGAGTAGGATGGTCTAGAGTTTACGTGTCTCGGGCGTACGTTTCCTGCGTCCCGGCGGCCTGCATGCGGCCGGTGCCGTGTTCGGACCACCACCTGGTGTGGGCGGAGCTCGCTTCGCTCCGCGCGAGGACGGGGTCCGCGTACTGGCACTTTAACAACCGGCTGCTGGAGGACGTGCGGTTCCAGGACTCGTTCCGTCGATTCTGGTCCGACTGGAGAAGGAAGCAGGGGGGCTTCCCCTCCTTGAGGCTATGGTGGGACGTGGGCAAGGCTCACGTCCGCGCCTTCTGTCAAGAGTACGCGAGGGGGTCGACCAAGAGGCGGGCGGCCAGAGTCGGGCGCCTAGAAAAAGAGGTGCTCGACCTGGAAGCCCGTCTCGGTCAAGTCGTCCAGGACCCGGCCCTGCGGACGGTGTACGAAGTGAAGAAGGCCGCGCTGAAGGACCTGCAGCTCGTCGGGTCCCGAGGCGCGTTCGTGAGGTCGCGGATCCGGTTCCTGCGGGATCTGGACCGCGGCTCCCCCTTCTTCTACTCGCTGGAAAAAAGACAGAGTGTCCGTAAGCAGCTCTTGACGCTGCTGGCCGACGACGGCTCTCTCGTCTCGGATCCGGAGGGCGTCAACAACAGGGCCCGTGAATATTACGGGGCTCTGTTCTCTCCGGATCCGTCCAACGAGGAAGCGCGTAGAGTTTTGTGGGAGGACCTGCCGAAGGTCAGCCCGGAGGGCGCCGAAAATCTGGAAGCTCCGCTAAGCCTGGCGGAGCTGACCGGTGCCCTCGCCCGGCTCTCGAGGGGAAAATCCCCGGGGCTGGACGGGCTGACCATGGAGTTCCACAGGGCGTTCTGGGACGTCCTGGGGAGCGACTACGCGCGGGTCCTGGGGGAAAGTCTGGCGACCGGGGAGATGCCCCTCTCGGCGCAGGGCAGTCATCGTCCTGCTGCCTAAGAAGGGCGATCTCCGCCTCCTTAAGAACTGGCGCCCGGTCTCCCTCCTCAGCACAGACTACAAAATCTTCGCCAGGGCGATGTCTGCTCGCCTTGGTGCCGTGCTGGACCACATGATCCACCCCGACCAGTCCTACACGGTCCCGGGCCGGACAATCCACGATAACATCCATCTGGTCCGGGACCTCATCCATTGTTCCCAGGAGGCTGGTCTGTCGGTCGCCTTCCTATCCCTCGACCAAGAGAAGGCGTTCGACAGGGTGGATCACGACTATCTGGTCGGAACTCTGCGCGCTTTCGGGTTCGGGACGCATTTCGTCGCCCGGATCCGACTTTTGTACGCCGCCGCGGAGTGTCTGATTAAGGTTAACGGGTCCTTGACGGCGCCCCTTCGCTTTAGGAGAGGGGTGCGCCAGGGATGCCCCATGTCCGGCCAGTTATACGCCGTTTGCGTGGAGCCTTTCCTGCGCCTCTTGCGGACGAGGTTGACGGGACTGGCTCTGCAAGGGCCGGGCGTGGAGGTCGTCCTCTCGGCTTACGCCGATGACGTGCTCCTCGCGGTAGAGGATCCCGCTGACCTGCGGAGGATGCGTGAGTGCCAGGAGATTTACTCGGCCGCGTCCTCCGCCAGGATCAACTGGGAGAAATGTTCCGGACTCCTGGTGGGTCAGTGGCGGGTGGACTCCCTGCCGGAGGAGCTCAGGCCTTTTGCCTGGAGCACGACCCATCTCCTCTATCTGGGAGTCTACCTTAGCCCCGACGAGGGAGCCTGGCCGGCGAACTGGCAGGAGCTGGAGGCCAAGGTCGCTGCTCGCCTAGGGCGCTGGACAGGACTGCTCCGAGTGCTGTCCTACAGGGGTCGAGCGCTAGTCATAAACCAGCTGGTGGCCGCAATGTTGTGGTACCGGCTGGTCACTTTGACCCCTCCCCCTGCGTTTGTCGCCAAGATACAGAAGAAGCTGGTGGACTTCTTCTGGAACAACAGGAAGCACTGGGTCTCTGCCGCGGTCCTGAGTCTCCCACTTGAGGAGGGCGGTCAGTCGTTGGTGTGCGTCAGCGCCCAGCTCGCGACTTTCCGTCTTCAGACCCTGCAGAGATACCTTTACGTCGAGCCCCCTCCTAGGTGGTGTGCTCTGGCGAGGTATTTCTTCCGCCAGCAGCGCGACCTCAATTATGACACGCAGCTCCTATTTGTGAACTTGGGGGGTGCCAGGACCGCCCTCCGGGAGCTGCCTGTCTTTTACAGGGAACTCATCAGGGTCTGGAACAAAGTCTCCACCAAGCGCAGCTCTCCGCCGGCTGGAGTGGCGGCCGTCCTGCAGGAGCCGCTGCTCGGGAATCCGTACCTCCACGGCCGAGGTTTTATGTGGCGGTCGGAAGAGAGGGCTGTGGCTGGTGAGGTGACCAGGGTCAGGGACCTGCTCGATGGCGGAGGAGCGGGCTGGATGGCGCCAGACACGCTGGCGCGGCGCCTAAATTCTGCCAACGTCCGCCACGCGGCCGATGCCATCGAGTCGCTAAAAACAGCTCTGGGCCCTGACTCCGTTAGGTGCATCGAGGAGGCTCAAGCACGTGGGGAGATCCCGTCCGAACTGACCCCCGTCCGGACGGAATTCCTCATCGGCGCCAAACCCCGGAACCTCCCTCGGGGGCCGGCGCCTCACAACTTGAGCCGCCTCGGGGAAATCCCCTCTGTGCCTTTCAGTTCCGCGCGGAGGGGTTTCCTGTACGGGCTGCTCCTGCACACCCTCAACTTTGCCATCCTCGCCGGCCGTCCGGACACGCCATGGCGTACCATTTTGCCATCCGGAGGAGGCGGGGGTCCCCGATGGAGGGCACTCTACGCAGGGGTCCTCCCACTATTCATCGGGGACTTGGCCTGGAGGGTGGTGCACGGAGCAGTGCCGTGCAATAAATTTTTAAGCCGGTTCACGGACTCCCAGGCCGCCTGCAATTTCTGCGGTCTGGAAGAGTCCGTGTTCCATGTTTTTATTGAGTGCACGAGGTTGCAGCCCCTGTTTTATTATTTGAAAGGGCTGCTCCTGAAATTCTGGCTGCACTTCAGTCCCACTCTCCTGATCTTTGGGCACCCTGTGCGGAGGGGAGCGGGTAGGTCCGAAGGCCTCCTCGTAGGACTGCTCCTGGGCACGGCCAAGGGTGCCATCAGCCGGTCCAGGCAGCGAGCGATTGAGGGGGTCGTTCAACCTGACTGCCTGCCTCTCTTCCGCTCTTACATCCGGTCCAGGGTGTCCTTGGAGATGGAGCACGCGGTGTCCACCGGTACGCTCGCGGCCTTCCGCGAAAGGTGGGCACCGGAGGGACTGGAGTGCATCATCACGCCCGGCAACCAAATTTTAATTTGATTTTACGTTTTAAAGTTTAATTTGTTTTAATTGCCGGTGCTTTTAATGTCCCCCTCCCCTTTTATAGGGGGCACTGGAAAAAATTTTATTTTAGCGCCCCAAAAAAAAAAAAAAAAAAGGAAAAAAAAAAGGGGCCTTGAAAATGTCTGCTGTGTCACCCAGGCGGGTGGCACGGTTTAATGTTTGTGTTTATTTTCAGATGAACTCAAAAGAGTTTCAGACCCCGTGCCGAGATCTCCCGCCTTGCCCCACCTCGGTAGACGAAATCGCAGTCAGTGGCTTGACTTGCCTTGGCCACCCTTGTGAGGTTATTGAACTTCTTCCTGCACTGTCTGGCAGTTCTTGGGGTGGTGGAGATTACATTGACTACTTTAACAACTTCCGCCCATATGCAACCTCCTGCCCTCAATCCCCCAAAGTCTTTCGCTTCTAGCCATTACTTCAGCAGGAAAACATCATTAGATGAATCTGGGAGTCCTTCCCACTGCTGACCCCTCCTCTCCCCCGAGACTGCTGCTCTCCAAAAGGACATGTCCCCCTTTAATTAGCTGCTGCACCAACACTCTATTTCCCTCAACCCCAGTGGTGCTAACCCAAATAAGGAATGGTATTACTGTTCCTAGCACATGCCAAAGGACTAATTTAGGAATCCCACAGGAAGAAAGCTAGCAAGTTAACAACATAGTCCTGTGAGCTGGCAAAGTCTCTCCTCCCACTAGTCTGCCAGCGAGAGGAGAATCACGGCCACCATATCAAAGGGCTTTCCAGCTTCCACTAGGGATGCCTTCCTTAATAATGGCAAAGAGGTTGGTTGGGCATGATCTATCATTATGAAACCATGTAGGCTGTCACTTATCAGGTTATTTTCATGCAGGTAATTCTAAATATTCTTTCTAATTCTCAATTCCATTAATTTGTCAGGTATTGATGCAAGATTATTGGGCCTGTTGCTACCCAGGTTAACTTTATTGCCTTTCTTCAAAATAGTTACAACATTAACTTGTTTCCAATCCAGTGGGACCTCCCCTATATAGTCTCATGATATGTTCCCTGTACATATTTTTCCCCAGTCTCACTTGGCACCCTTGGGTATATATCATCTGTCCATGGGGGAGTCACTGGTTTTAAGCTCTTTGAGACTATTTAGGCTGTTCATGTAAGTGGCATCAAAGTCATTTAGTTTAGTTACATAACCTCCTATGATTGGTGGCATGCTAATAGCCAGCTAATATTCTCGAGTGAATATCTCAAGGAACTAATTGTTTGGTATATATCTGTTGACTATTTTTGGTCAGTTTCAACCCCGTATGCATCCTTAAAGGATCTCAATCCTCCTTCAATAACCCTCTTGCTGTTAATACAGAAATATTTCTTACTGTCATGGTTGGCTTCCGCAGCGATGCTCATTTCTAGGGCCCTCTTTGCCCTTCTGCCTTTTGTACTATATTTTAAAGGTCCTAGTAGTTTCCCACAATTTTCTCTCGAAAAAATAAGTTGTTTTTCTTACTTGCTTTGCTTTTTGCCTTGTCTTACTTTTACTGCCCTATATCGACTTCTAGGATTCAGAAAGTCAGGGATTTAACAATAGCATCTCCTTGTGATAAGGAATAGATATTGATGTCTCTTGCATATGTACTTCTTGAATTTTTCCAAAAGCAGACTGAGGAAACACTTGGTGAGGCGAGGCTTAAATTATGAAGGGATGGAACAGACTGTGATTATAGGGACATTTTGATGAAAGGGTGAAAACAGGTGCTGTGCTAATAAGACATGCCTGTTTGAAGGTCTGGTGTTAGCACAGTTTTTGGACCTAATTGCTAATTACCTGCTGAACTTGCCTGGAGGTGCTACAGCAGACACCGATAGTTTTAGCATTCAAGCTCTGATTAGACACAATATTTGTGCAGCAGTATATGTGGGCTCCATGCACCTACTTTCACTGAAGGTGTGGAGTGCACTAGCTGACAAACAATGGCTCAGGGACTGAGTGAGAGGGTGCACAGGTTCTCGAAAATGGCACTTGAGGTACTGATGGATGAGGTCCAGAGGAAGGTTCTTAATGAATACTTTGCATCTGTTTTTACAAAAGAAAGGGACAATGCAGATATTGCTATCGAGGAGATGTGTGATATTCTGCATTAAATAGATAGAGTGAGAGAGGAAGTGTTAAGGGGTTTAGCAGCTTTGAAAGTAGCTAAGTTCCCAGGCCTGGATGTAATGCATCCCAGGCTGTTGAATGAAGTAACAGAGGAAATTGCAAGAGGCCGTGACCATCATTTTCTAGTTCTCTTTGGATTGGGCACGGTGCTGGAGGATTGGAGGACTGCTAATGTAGTACCCTTGTTTAAGAAGGGAGAAAGGGACAGGCCGAGTAATTACAGGCCTTCAGCCTAACCTCAATGGTGGGAAAATTATTGTAAAAATTCCTGAAAGACAGGATACATCTACATTTGGAAAGGTAAGGATTAATTAGGGACAGTCAGCACGGATTTGTTCAGGGAAGATCGTGTTTAACTAACATGATTGAATTTTTTTAGAAGGTAACCAAGAGGGTCGATGAGGGTAGTCCGTACGATGCAGTGTATATGAACTTTAGCAAAGCTTTTGATAAGGTCCCACATGGTAGACGAGTCATGAAAGTCATGGGATCCAGGGCAAAGTGACAAGTTGGATCCAAAATTGGCTTAGAGGTAGGTAGCAAAGGGTACTGGTTGATGGATGTTTTTGTGACTGGAAGGATGTTTCCAGTGGGATTCCGCAGGGCTCAGTATTGGGTCTCTTGCTTGTTGTGGTATATATCAACGATTTAGATTTGAATATAGGAAGTATGATTAAGAAGTTTGCAGACGACACTGAAATTGGCTGTGTGGTTGATAATGGAGAGGAAAGTCATGGGCTGCAGGAGGATGTCAATCTACTGGTCAGGTGGGCAGAGCAGTGGCAAATGGAATTTAATTCAGAGAAGTGTGAGGTGATGCACTTTGGGAGAGCTAATAAGGAAAGGGTAAACATATTAAGCAGTAGGCCACTTAATAGTGTAGATGAACAAAGGGGCCTTGGAGTGCTTATCCACAGATCCCTGAAAGTAGCAGGCCAGGTGGATAAGGTGGTTAAGAAGGCATACGGAATGCTTGCCTTTATTGGTCGATGCATAGAATATAAGAGCAGAGAGGTTATGCTTAAATTGTATAATGCTTTGGTTATGCCACAGCTGGAGTATTGCGTGCAGTTCTGGTTGTTGTATTATAGTAAGGATGTGATTGCACTCGAGTGGGTGCAGAGGAGATTTACCAGGATGCTGCCGAGAATGGAGAATCTTAGTCATGAGGACAGATTGGATAGGCTGGGTTTGTTCTCTTTGAAACACAGGTGGTTGAGAGGGGACCTCATTGAGGTGTACAAAATATTGAGGGGCCTGGACATAGTAGATAGTAAGGGCCTATTTCCATTGGTGATTGGGTCTATTATGAGGGGGCATAGTTTTAACGTGGTTGGTGAAAGGTTTAGAGCGGATTTGAGGGGGGGGCTTCTTTACGCAGAGGATTGTGGGGATCTGGAACTCATTGGCTGGAATAGTGGTGGATGCAGAACCCTCACCATGTTTAAGAGATGGTTGGATGCGCACTTAAAGTGCCGTAACCTGCAGGGTTACAGACCTAGAGCTGGTAATTGGGATTAGACTGGATAACCTTTGTTGGCCAGCGCAGATATAATGATAAGTACTGCAGGGAATCAAATAAGGCAAGGGTGATCTCCTAGAAACATAGAAACATAGAAAATAGATGCAGGAGTAGACCATTCGGCCCTTCGAGCCTGCACCACCATTCAATATGATCATGGCTGATCATTTTTGCAACTTTAGTACCCCATTCCTGCTTTCTCTCCATACCCCTTGATCTCTTTAGCCATAAGGGTCACATCTAACTCCCTTTTGAATATATTTAACAAACTGGCCTCAACAACTTTCTGTGGTAGAAAATTCCACAGGTTCACAGTCCTCTGAGTGAAGAAGTTTCTCCTCATCTTGGTCCTAAATGGCTTACCCCTTACCTTTAGACGGTGACCCCTGGTTCTGGACTTCCCCAACATCAGGAACATTCTTCCTGCATCTAACCTGTCCAATCCCGTCAGAATTTTATATGTTTCAATGAGATCCCCTCTCATTCTTTTAAATTCCAGTGAATATAAGCCTAGTTGCTCCAATATTTCTTCATATATCAGTCCTGCCATCCTGGGAATCAGTCTGGTGAACCTTTGCTGCACTCCCTCAATAGCAAGAATGTCCTTCCTCAGATTAGGAGACCAAAACTGTCATGTATCTTACATTATTATACATAACTGTACCCAACATGCTATACATGACTGTAATAAGATATGACCTGTAACCACCAGCATACTTTACCACCGGGGGTGCACTTGCAAGAGACAGGTATATAAGCACAGGTCTCAAGCAAGTACAGCATTCCAGAGCTGTGAAATAAAAGGTGCAGGTCCAGAGTGACCTTGACTTCACTACATGCCTCGTGTGAATCTGTACTGAGGGGACAGGACTTTACAGTGGCGACGGGTTACGGGATTACAGAATTCACAGAACAGCGAACAACGGATCAGATGAAAAGTACAATGTGGGAGACAATTGGGAGGACTTTAAAGAAAGGCTCCAGCAAAGCTTTGTAACGAAAGACTGGTTAGGCGACGATACAGCAGACAAGAGAAGAGCCCATCTCTTGACCAGCTGTGGCTGGAAAACATACGCTTTAATGAAGGATCTGTTGGTACCTGAGAAACCAGCAAGCAAGTCGTTTGAAGAATTGAGCACACTGGTAAGAGACCACCTGAAGCCAGCGAGCAGCCTACACATGGCCAGACACAGGTTCTATAACTACAGACGCTGTGTGGGCCAGAGCATACCCGACTTCGTGGCGGAACTTCGGAGGTTGGCTAGTTTATGTGAATTCTCCGATGAACAGAGGAGAGAAGTACTGAGCGACTTTTTCATTGAAGGAATAGGCCACGCAGGCATATTCCAAAAGCTCATAGAGACCAAGAACCTGACCTTAGAGGCAGCAGCACTGGTTGTACAGACATTCTTGGTAGGGGAAGAAAAAACGAGGTTGATTTACAATGCAGGTACGACAACTAACGAAATAATGGAACAAGGAGTTCACAGCATTAGAAAAGCTGCTACCCCCACACACAGACAAAACCGGCAGAACAGGCTTTCGACAGCAAGCAGTGGCAACAGAAGCCATCAAGAGCCACAGGAACGGCCGTTCACACCTCATCAACCCACAATGCGAGCAATCAACTACAAACTGAGAGAAGCTCAAGAGAGATCAGCCAGACGCAGCTCATTCTTTGCAAGCAGTCTGTGCTGGAGGTGTGGGGATGGGCACTCGTCAAGAGAATGTCGATTTCAGCAGGCTGTTTGCAGGAACTGTGAATATACAGGGCATTTGGCCCGCATGTGCAAAAAAACGGCAGCTCGGCTGGTATACGAATCGGATGGGTCGGAAAGCGGACCAGAAGATGGTGGGGACAGTACCCGGGACACCGATGTACAGCGGGTCAACACGATCAATGGCCGCTGCTCCTACGACAGGACGCCTCCTATAATGATGAGGGTCCTACTCAACGGGATATCTGTCAACATGGAGCTGGATACAGGAGCGAGTCAATCTCTCATGGGCGCTCAACAATTTGAACAACTGTGGCCGCATAAAAGAGACAGATCAAAACTCACAAGGGTCGACACCAAACTAAGGACCTATACCAAAGAAATCGTACCAGTCCTTGGCAGCGCCATGCTCTCTGTCACACACAAAGGGACAGTGAACCGACTTCCCCTGTGGATTGTCCCCAGAGACCCCCCAGCACTGCTGGGGAGAAGCTGGCTGGCAAAACTAAACTGGAAATGGGATGATGCCCATGCCATGTCATTAGAGGAATGGACCTCCTGCTCAACAGTTATAAAGCGATTTGAACATCTCTTTCAGCCAGGTGTGGGCACTTTCAAAGGGGCCAAAGTCAAAATCTACATCACACAGGATGTTAGACCGGTCCATCACAAGGCCAGACCTGTACCCTATGTGATGAGGGAAAAGATTGAACACGAACTAGAAAGGCTTCTGCGGGAAGGCATTATATTACCTGTGGAATTTAGCGACTGGGCAAGTCCCATCGTCCCAGTCATGAAGCCTGATGGATCCGTACGAATCTGTGGGGACTACAAATCTGCCATAAACAGAGTCTCCCTACAGGACCAGTACCCGCTGCCCAGAGCGGAGGACTTATTTGCCACATTGGCTGGAGGTAAACGTTTCTCAAAATTAGACCTCATATCTGCATATATGACGCAAGAATTGACCGAGGAATCCAAGCTACTCACCACCATCAACACACAACGAGGCCTTTTCATGTACAATCGATGCCCATTCGGCATCAAGTCGGCAGCTGCCATATTCCAACGCAACATGGAGAGTCTGCTCAAGTCCATCCCGGGGACGGTTGGATTTCAAGACGACATACTTATCACGGGCAGGGACAGCGACTCCCATCTCCGTAATTTGGAGGAAGTACTAAAGCGGTTGGATCGGGTAGGCCTACGAGTCAAGAAATCCAAGTGCCTGTTTCTCGCACCCGAGGTTGAATTTTTGGGCAGAAGGATTGCCGCTGATGGAATCTGCCCAACAGAGTCCAAAACAGAAGCAATTCGCCTGGCACCCAGGCCCCGGAATGTCTCAGAACTGCGCGCCTTTCTCGGGCTACTCAATTACTTTGGGAACTTTATGCAGAACTTAAGCACGCTGCTGGAGCCTCTCCACGTGCTACTCAGGAAGGGGTGCAATTGGTTTTGGGGGGACGCCCAGGAACGCGCCTTCAATAAGGCACGCAACCTTCTGTGTTCCAACAGTGCTTTGACTTTCTTTGACCCAGGTAAAAAGCTAGTTCTCACATGCGATGCGTCAGCGTATGAGGTCGGGTGCGTTTTGCAACATGTCAATAGTGCGGGCAAATTACAACCCATAGCTTATGCCTCCAGGTCACTTTCGTGGGCGGAGCGCGGGTATGGAATGGTAGAGAAGGAGGCGCTCGCGTGCGCGTACGGTGTCAAAAAGATGCACCAATACCTTTTCGGGGCCAAGCTCGCATTAGAAACCGACCACAAGCCCCTCACGTCCCTCCTATCCGAGAGCAAGGCAATAAATGCCAACGCCTCGGCGCGAATTCAACGGTGGGCACTCATGCTGGCGTCCTACGGCTATACCATAAGGCACAGACCAGGCACAGACAACTGTACCGACGCTCTCAGCAGGCTACCCCTGGCGACCACGGAAGGGTCTGACGAACAGGACTTTGAGATAGTTATGGCAATCAATGCCTTTGAGTCTACAGGTTCGCCCATGATGGCTCGCCAAATCAGAGCCTGGACGGCCAGCGACCCCATGTTATCCTTGGTAAAAAGATGTGTCCTAACCGGTGACTGGGCAGAGGCTCGCGATGCCTGCCCCGAGGAATTAAAACCCTTTCACAGGCGCATGCATGAGCTATCACTACAAGCAGACTGCCTGATGTGGGGCAGCCGAATAGTCATGCCTCTGCGAGGCAGAGAGGCATTTGTCCGGGAGCTCCACCGCGAGCACCCGGGGATCGTTCTCATGAAGGCCATAGCCAGATCCCACGTCTGGTGGCCTGGTATTGACGCAGACTTGGAGCTCTGCGTCCGAAGGGGCACCATTTGTGCCCAACTCAGCTATGCCCCCAGGGAGGCTCCACTGAGCCCCTGGCCCTGGCCTACCAAATCATGGTCGCGGGTGCACGTAGACTATGCGGGCCCATTCATGGGCAAAATGTTCCTCGTAGTTGTCGATGCATTTTCAAAGTGGATCGAATGCATCATTTTAAACTCGAGCACAACCTCCACCACTGTGGAGAGCCTCGCAACCATGTTTGCAATGCACGGAATCCCTGACATATTAGTCAGTGACAATGGTCTGTGCTTCACCAGCGCAGAATTCCAAGACTTTATAATTGGCCACGGCATAAATCACGTCAAGACGGCACCGTTCAAGCCGGCCTCCAACGGCCAGGTGGAGAGAGCAGTGCAAATCATTAAACAAGGCATGCTTAAAATCCAAGATCCCACGCTGCAGGGTCACCTGTCACGACTGCTGTTGGCATACAGATCTTGTCTGCACTCACTGACTGGGATCCCCCCCCGCGCAACTGTTGATGAAAAGGACTTTAAAAACAAGGCTCTCATTAATCCTCCCAGACATGCATGAAATTGTTGAGGCAAAGCGCAGTAAGCTGACTGAGTACCATGACAGAAATTCGAGGGGGAGATGGAATGAGATAGGGGACAAAGTGTTTGTACTAAATTATGGCAGGGGTTCCAAATGGCTTGCAAGGAAGGAAACAGGCTACTGGTAGTACAAATGGACAATGGCAAAACCTGCCAGAGGCATGTAGACCAAGTCAAAAGCAGATTTACCAACAGCACTGCGGAACCAGAGGCAGACTACAATGTGCAACTCGCACCACAGCTGGTGGACAGACAGAGGGAACAACCTGAGGAAAGGGCAATCCCAACAGACAGCCCAGGCGAGTCAACAACAATCACACCAATCGAAACAGACAGCCCAGGCGAGATACCAGCAACCACACCCAAAGAAAAACAGACACCAAGGCAAACAACTGAACCACAACTCAGACGCTCCACGCGAGAATGTAGACCACCTGAGAGACTGAACTTATAAAGACAATAAGACCTTGGGGGAGGGTGATGTCATGTATCTTACATTATTATATATAACTGTATCCCAACATGCTATACATGACTGTAATAAGATATGACCTATAATCACCAGCATACCTTACCACCGGGGGTGCACTTGCATGAGACAGGTATATAAGCACAGGTCTCAGGCAAGTGCAGCATTCCAGAGCTGTGAAATAAAGGTGCAGGTCCAGAGTGACCTTGACTTCATTACATGCCTCATGTGAATCTGTACTGAGGGGACAGGACTTTACAAAAACTATACACAGTATTCAAGGTATACAGTTTTGATTGCCTGGATGGGTCAGAGAGGAATTTTCCCAGATTTTTTTCCCTAAATTGGCCTGGGTTTTTATCTGTTTTTTCCCTCTCTCAGAAGATCACCTGTTTGGGGTGGAGTGTAGAATGTTTCCTTGTAAGGAGTGTCACAGTTGTGTGGGGTGGACTGGTTGGGCTGGGTGCTCTTTACCTTTCCGCAATTGTTCATTGTTCATAGGTTGATATGTAACCTCTAGGGCTGCTGACCGAGGGCCGTGTGGCTCTTTGTCGGCTGGTGCGGACACAATGGGCTGAAATGGCCTCCTTCTGCACTGTAAACTTCTATGTTTCTATGAAGAGGGATGTCCTGTACCCACAGGGAGGAAAGAGTCCACCTCGCCCTCCTGTCCCTCTTTGCTGCAGCAACTGGTGCTGCTCTGCCTGGTCTCATGTCCTCCTCCCATTCCTCCTGCAGTCCAAGGGAAATCCCTCACAAGATGTCAATGACCAAGCATTCCCTTTCTCCTGGTGACTCCTTAAACAACTCCAATAAGGTACAGTAGCACAGCGCATACTCTTTTTTGGTGAAGTCCTCAGAGAATTTCCAGAATAAATGTTGATAGAGTGTTGGTGAAGTCTTGACAAAGTGTCCAGAAAGTCTTGTGATGTATTTCAAATGTCCTCTTCAAACCTCCAGCAGCAAGTGAACAGTAAAAGGTGATATACCTTTAAGTAGTGCTTGAAAACCTCTGCAACGATTTGTTTACTTCCAATTAGCTGGTTGCTGTTTGGAGAGGGCATTGGTTCAAGTGCTTGCCACCAAAATGCCATGCAGTCTCCTTAATGAGCGCGAGCAGGCAATTTAAATGGCAATCAGCTCCTTAATGTTATTCCAAGCCGTTGTTCCTAGCACTTTCTTCAACTCCTTTCCCAAGATGGTGTCTTGCACTAAATGCGGGCTGAACTGGTGCTTCAACTTAAGACCCCATCTTAGCTACCTCAGAAGCTGTTTAACACTAAAAGTGTCTGAGGAAAATCACCCCCAAAAGATTAAATATAAGAGATTTGGAATTGAGAGCAGGAGAAATCTTTTTACACAGAGTTGTGAGGCTGTGGAATACATTAGCAGAGTTAGTGATTGAAGCAAAGATTAAGATAGGTGGTTGAAGGAAAGGGGAGTAATAAAATATGTGAACAGGGTAGGCATATGACTACTACTCATGTGAAGCATAAACATTAACACGGATTGGTTGGGCCGCATAGCCTGTTTCTGTGCTGCAACTTCTATCTAAGTAGAAGATAGGAGGAGATAGACCACGTGGGAGATAGTCAAACAGATGACCAAAAGCTTGGTCAAAGAGGTAGGTTTTAAGGAGTGTCTTAAAGGAGGAAAGAGAGGAAGAGAGGTTTAGGGAGGAAATTTCCGAGCTTAGGGCCTAGGCAGCTAAAGGAATGTAGTGGAGTGGTTAAAATTAGGGATGCACAAGAGGCTAGAATTGCAAGAGTGCAGATATCTCAGAGGGGTCTGGACTGGAGGAAGTTACAGAGGTGGGGAGGGACGAGGCCATGGAAGGATTTGAAAACAAGGATAAGAATTTTTAAATCGAGGCGTTGCTGGATTGGGAGCTAATGTCGGTCAGTGAGCATGTGGCGGTGGGTGAATGGGACTTGGTGTGAGTTTGGACACAGGCAGCAGAATTTTGGATGAGCTCAAGTTTATGTAGGGTGCAATGTAGGGCCGTCCAGGAGAGCATTGGAATAGTCAAGTCTGGAGGTAACAAAGGCTTGGATGAGGATTTCAGTAAATGAGCTGAGGCAGCATATCTAACTTTTTTGTCTCAACAACAGCTTTTCCTTTAACAAACCTGACTGTTCACATGTGGGACTTTGTTTCCCTCCAACTTTTCCCCATAGGAAGTTGGATTTGGTTCCGACCCTTTCCCTTGTTTGTCATCCTGGCTTCAATATCTGGCTTTAATACACATTCAGCAAATGCCTGAAGCATGTGACCGTCCTGTTTGAAGCCTGTATAAATCTACTTTGTTTGAAAACCAATCTTAAAAGTAACTCTTTGGGGGAGAAATTCACTATCGCCCCGTTTAGGGAGCTAATTATTAAAAGTTTGAAAAGTTAGCTTCAGGTGCTAACGATTTCAAACTTAAAAAAAATTTGCCGTTTGCATTCCAAAAAGGAAGTGCAGTGCTTGCTCCACTTCCTGCTTGGAGTGCAGTCAGCAGCAGGTGGGGCGGAGACTTCAGCAGCACTGCACGCTGGGCCATGCAGCGCTGCCGCGTTCAAAGGCTCCTTCCCTCCCATAAAGGGAAGGGCCATCGCTGCAGGCTCTGCAAAATAAAAAGTACTTACCTGGACCACTACGGTAGCCGCAATCCCATGCAATGTGCCCAGCATTCAAGCAGCGTGCCAGGCTGATCAATAGCAGGAAAGAACTTGGGGGGAAAATAACTTGAATAAAAATGGTAAGTTTTTTTTTCACATACCTCGGCCACCTCATGTTTGAGCCCCGCCACGACTTTAATCTACATATAGATTGGGCTAGCCTAACTGGTAGCAATGCGGGGGAGGAGGATTTGCTGGAGTGTATTCGGGATGGTTTTCTAGACCAATATGTCGAGGAACCAACCAGGGAGCTGGCCATCCTAGACTGGGTGATGTGTAATGAGAAGGGACTAATTAGCAAGCTTGTTGTGCGAGGCCCCTTGGGGAAAAGTGACCATAATATGGTAGAATTCCTTATTAAGATGGAGAGTGACAAAGTTAATTTGGAAACGAGGGTCCTGAACTTAAGGAAAGGTAACTTCGACGGTATGAGGCGTCAATTGGCTAGAATAGACTGGCAAACGATACTAAAAGGGTTGACGGTGGATAAGCAATGGCAAACATTTAAAGATCACATGGATGAACTTCAGCAAATGTACATCCCTGTCTGGAGTAAAAATAAAACTGGGAAGGTGGCTCAACTGTGGCTAACAAGGGAAATTAACGATAGTGTTAAAGCCAATGAAGAGGCATATAAATTGGCTAGAAAAAGCAACAAACCTGTGGACTGGGAGAAATTTAGAATTCAACAGAGGAGGACTAAGGGTTTAATTAAGAGGGGGAAAGTAGAGTATGAGAGGAAGCTTGCAGGGAATATAAAAACTGACTGCAAAAGCTTCATAAATTTGTGAAGAGAAAAAGATTAGTAAAGACAAACGTAGGTCCCTTGCAGTCAGATTCAGGTGAAATTATAATGGGGAACAAAGAAATGGCAGACCAATTGAACCAATACTTCGGTTCTGTCTTCACGAAGGAAGATACAAATAAACTTCCGAAGGTACTAGGGGACAGTGGGTCTATTGAGAAGGAGGAACTGAAGGATATCCTTCATAGGCGGGAAATTTTGTTAGGGAAATTGATGGGATTGAAGACCGATAAATCCCTGGGGCCTGATAGTCTGCATCCCAGAGTGCTCAAGGAAGTGGCCCTAGAAATAGTGGATGCATTGGTGATCATTTTCCAACAATCAATCGACTCTGGATCAATTCCTATGGACTGGAGGGTAGCTAATGTAACACCACTTTTTAAAAAAGGAGGGAGAGAGAAAACGGGTAATTATAGAATGGTTAGCTTGACATCAGTAGTGGGAAAAATGTTGGAATCGATCATGAAGGACGAAATAGCAGCGCATTTGGAAAGCGGTGACAGGATCGGACAAAGTCAGCATGGATTTATGAAAGGGAAATCATGCTTGACAAATCTTCTGGAATTTTTTGAGGATGTAATCAGCAGAGTGGACAAGGGAGAACCAGTGGATGTGGTGTATTTGGACTTTCAGAAGGCTTTTGACTAGGTCCCGCACAAGAGATTGTTGTGCAAAATCAAAGCACATGGTATTGGGGGTAATATACTGATGTGGATAGGGAACTGGTTGGCAGACAGGAAGCAGAGAGTCGTGATAAACGGGTCCTTTTCACAATGGCAGGCAGTGACTAGTGGGGTGCCGCAGGGCTCAGTGCTGGGACCCCAGCTCTTTACAATATACATTAACGATTTGGATGAAGGAATTGAGTGTAATATCTCCAAGTTTGCAGATGACACTAAACTGGGTGGCGGTGTGAGCTGTGAGGAGGACGCTAAGAGACTGCAGGGTGACTTGGACAGGTTAGGTGAGTGGGCAAATGCATGGCAGATGCAGTATAATGTGGATAAATGTGAGGTTATCCATTTTGGGGGCAAAAACATGAAGGCAGAATATTATCTGAATGGCGGCAGACTAGGAAAAGGGGAGGTGCAACGAGACCTCGGTGTCATGGTTCATCAGTCACTGAAAGTGGGCACGCAGGTACAACAGGCGGTAAAGAAGGCAAATGGTATGTTGGCCTTCATAGTAGGTGATTTGAGTATAGAAGCAGGGAGGTCTTACTGCAGTTATACAGGGCCTTAGTGAGGCCTCACCTGGAATATTGTGTTCAGTTTTGGTCTCCTAGTCTGAGGAAGGACGTTCTTGATATTGAGGGAGTGCAGCGAAGGTTCACCAGACTGATTCCAGGGATGGCTGGGCTGTCATATGAGGAGAGACTGGATCAACTGGGCCTTTATTCACTGGAGTTTAGAAGGATGAGAGGGGATCTCATAGAAACATATAAGGTTCTGACGGGACTGGACAGGTTAGATGCGGGAAGAATGTTCCCGATGTTGGGGAAGTCCAGAACCAGGGGACATAGTCTTAGGATAAGGGGTAGGCCATTTAGGACTGAGATGAGGAGAAACTTCTTCAATCAGAGAGTTGTTAACCTGTGGAATTCCCTGCCGCAGAGAGTTGTTGATGCCAGTTCATTGGATATCTGCAAGAGGGAGTTAGATATGGCTCTTACGGTTAAGGGGATCAAGGGGTATGGAGAGAAAGCAGGAAAGGGGTTCTGAGAGAATGATCAGCCATGATCTTATTAAATGGCGGTGCAGGCTCGAAGGGCCGAATGGCCTACTCCTGCACCTATTTTCTATGTTGCTATGAAGCGGCTGGCCCCCCGATCCACACCGCTGTTTTTGCCCGGCGCTGCTGCAGAGGCGGAAGTCAATTTTGTGTCCGGGCCGCCATTGGGGCGATGTGCAAAGCGATGATGTCACGATCTCTGGGCGCGGGGCGCAACACCGTAGTGCTGCCGCAAAACTCCCGCCTAATATGACAGGAGTCGATGTCATCACTGCGCCCGGTCACAGGGGGCGCTAGCGGGAGAAGCAAATGCACCCAATTTCACCCCATTTATTTCCAATCCTTTCTGTAGAGAATTGGTTCAAAAATCCTGGCATGTGGTATTCGCAATCTTTTACTTGTGCTCACCAGTCCTTTCTATGGGGTCAAGTTTCAGCCACACGCTAGAACGGTGCACATCGCAGAGGCCCGCCTAATTTATAGAACAAAAATTGCACCGACTACTTAGCTCGAGATTCTCAGATAGCTGTAGGCCCAATTCCACCTCGGTGCAGCGCAGCTGGAGCTGCTGGGGGCGGAGCTACAGCCCTGCGCCGAAAACAATGCTGGCAACTGCGCGTGTGCAGTAGCTGCCAGCGTCCTGTCTCTGAGGCAATGACCCTATCCCAGGCCGAAGGGACGTCGCCCCTATCCCCGGCCGAGTGGCCTGCGCATCTTACCTCGGCGGCGGGGCCCGCCCGCTTGGCCGCTCGCTGGGGCGGGTCCTGCCCGCTTGACCGCTCGCTGAGGCGGGTCCTGCCCGCTTGGCCGCTCGCTGGGGCGGGTCCTGCCCGCTTGGCCGCTCGCTGGGGGCGGGTCCCGCCCGCTTGGCCGCTCGCTGGGGGCGGGTCCTGCCCGCTTCGCCGCTCGCTGGGGCGGGTCCTGCCCGCTTGGCCGCTCGCTGGGGCGGGTCCTGCCCGCTTGGCCGCTCGCTGGGGCGGGTCCTGCCCGCTTGGCCGCTCGCTGGAGCGGGTCCCGCCCGCTTGGCCGCTCGCTGGGGCGGGTCCTGCCCGCTTGGCCGCTCGCTGGGGCGGGTCCTGCCCGCTTGGCCGCTCGCTGGGGGCGGGTCCCGCCCGCTTGGTCGCTCGCTGGGGCGGGTCCTGCCCGCTTGGCCGCTCGCTGGGGGCGGGTCCCGCCCGCTTGGTCGCTCGCTGGGGCGGGTCCTGCCCGCTTGGCCGCTCGCTGGGGGCGGGTCCCGCCCGCTTGGCCGCTCGCTGGGGGCGGGTCCTGCCCGCTTGGCCGCTCGCTGGGGCGGGTCCTGCCCGCTTGGCCGCTCGCTGGGGCGGGTCCTGCCCGCTTGGCCGCTCGCTGGGGCGGGTCCTGCCCGCTTGGCCGCTCGCTGGGGCGGGTCCTGCCCGCTTGGTCGCTCGCTGGGGCGGGTCTCGCCCGCTTGGTCGCTCGCTGGGGCGGGTCCCGCCCGCTTGGTCGCTCGCTGGGGCGGGTCCCGCCCGCTTGGTCGCTCGCTGGGGCGGGTCCCGCTCGCTTGGTCGCTCGCTGGGGCGGGTCCCGCCCGCTTGGTCGCTCGCTGGGGCGGGTCCCGCCCGCTTGGCCGCTCGCTGGGGGCGGGTCCCGCCCGCTTGGTCGCTCGCTGGGGCGGGTCCCGCCCGCTTGGTCGCTCGCTGGGGCGGGTCCCGCCCGCTTGGTCGCTCGCTGGGGCGGGTCCCGCTCGCTTGGTCGCTCGCTGGGGCGGGTCCCGCCCGCTTGGTCGCTCGCTGGGGCGGGTCCCGCCCGCTTGGCCGCTCGCTGGGGGCGGGTCCCGCCCGCTTGGTCGCTCGCTGGGGCGGGTCCTGCTCGCTTGGCCGCTCGCTGGGGGCGGGTCCCGCCCGCTTGGTCGCTCGCTGGGGCGGGTCCCGCCCGCTTGGCCGCTCGCTGGGGGCGGGTCCCGCCCGCTTGGCCGCTCGCTGGGGGCGGGTCCCGCCCGAAGAGTCGGCGGCGGCAGTGGCCTGGCATCGGCTGCGTCATCTTCTCTCTACCCCCCATCTTCCTCTCTTCTCCACCCCCCCAATCATCTGCTCTTCCCCCACCCCCATCTTCTTCTCTTCCCACCCTCATCTTCTTCTCTTCACCCCCTTCCCCCCCTCTTCTCCCCCCTTCCCCCCCCTTCCCCCCCTCTTCTCCCCCCTCTCTTCTTCCCCCCCACCCCCTCTTCTCCCTGGTGCTGCAGTAGGTGAGTAGAAATACTTTTTTATTTATTAAGTGATTTTTAATTTTTAATTTTTTAATTTATTTGGATTGATTTATTGGTTTATTTATTGATTTATTCATCATTTATTATTGATGATGGCTCTTTATTTGTAAAAGTGAAGTGTTTAACCCCCCCACCCCCTCGTTCCCTACGCCCGACTTGTAACCTACGCCTGATTTTCTAAGTGTAGGCAAGGTTTTTCTGAGCGTACAAAAATCTACACTTACTCCATTCTAAGTTAGTTTGGAGTAAGTTTTTGCTGCCTAAACTTGCAAAACAGGCGTAAGTGGCCGGACATGCCCCCTTTTAAAAAAAAAATCTGTTCTAAAATGAAACTGTTCTAACTCACTATAACTGGAGCAAACTAAAGGCTGAGAATTGCAATTTCTAAGATACTCCATTCTAAACTAGTTGCTCTAAAAAAAATAGGAGCAACTCAAGCCGAAACTTGACCCCTATGTGTATATGTATTCTGCACACTGAGTAGAATGTCCTTAAAGGCATTATGTTTGTTCTTAACTGAAATTTCCTTGAGTATTTCCTCCAGTTGATTTGTTTAAGCTCCTCTGGCATCCCTTGAAGTTGGCCCTTTTAAAGTTATATGCCTGAGTATTAGTTTACAAAATTGGTGTATTGCAGACTATGTTAAATTTGAAGCTTGTTATGGTTACTGTTATGCACTGATGCCATTACTTTCAGTCTCAGTATGCTAACTGGGTCACTTGCCATTACCAGATCAACGTGTAAGCTACCATTTGTCCAATGCAGTCGATCAGAATAAAGTCATGCATTACATTCACTCGCTCAGTTGCTAGGATGCTTCGCATTCCCAATTTATATTAGGTCTATTATAGTCCTCCAATAGTCTGACCTTTCTGTTCACATAGGCCTTTCTTATCTCCTCTTAGAGTAACCTGCCTTTATATTTATTTTGACCTAATGCTCCCTTTGCACATCAAACTTGAAGTCAAGAAATCTTGCTCGAAACCTTTCCCTGCACCATGGAAGTAATACCTGTTGTATACGTAAATAAACAGACTAACTGAAACAGGAGTAAAGTAACTTAACTGTGTACTTTATAGCAGCAACCCAAAACTGGTGTCCCAAACCAGCATGAACCAGAATGATGACAATAATTGTGAATAGCTTCCGCAGGGTCCTAATGCCTGTCCAGTGAGCTGTAACAAACAAATAGAGTATGAACACAACATATTTCCTCCCTTTTGAAAAAACAGTCTATAAATAGACAAAGTCCATCGGGTTCGCCCAGTTACCGCCCATTTTAACCGCTGAGATTGAGTTTAACACCCATATTTGATTAAAAATGGAAACTAACGCCCAATTATCGCCATCGTAACTTTCAGCATACAGGTAACGCCGAGAATTAGCTGAACTGCCTGCCCAAATTTTTTTTAATTCCGAGGTCATCACTTGTGCACCACCCAGAAGACTATTTATAATGGAAACAAACGCCCAAATACCGCCCAGAAAATCGGCATGCGTTACTTTCGGCATCTTGCCCATATACCACCCAAATGATCGCTCGCTCGCTTTTCGTTGATGTTCCGAAATCTGGGATGCAAGTGTGGTTATCTTTAGCTGGATGTTTGAGAATGTCCAGGAGCCAGTGAAGATTCCACCCAATCATGAGCTCAGCAGGTGTCTTCCCCGTTAGCGAGTGCTTTGTCAAACGATATGTGCGGAGAATGGTTTGAACCGCTTTGTCGAATGTTTGGCCTGCTGCGAGGTTGGCTTTCAAACCTTCTTTGATGATGCAGTTAAATCGCTCAATACCTCCGTTGCTTTGAGGATTGTACCGAGCAGTAAGGCGATGCTCGATAGCATGATGAGTGAGGAAATCTGCAAACTGTGGTCCATTGTCAGTGATTATGACCTCTGGGAGGCCCCACTTCGTGAACATACACGACTGAATAGTGATGACTGTTGATGAAGTCACTGAACTTGTAGCGATTTCTGGCCATTTGGAATGCAGGTCACGTACTACAACAAGAAAACGCTGGTGCTGTGGAGCTGCTTCAATTGGACTGAAAATATCCAACTGAAGTTGTTGCCATGGTCTTTGTGGCCATGGAATGGGCTTCATTGGCACTGGTTGGATGTTTGTGGTCTTTTCGCTCAGACTGCGTGCTTCGCAATGTGAGACAAACTCCTCAATGCGAGTGTCAATCCCAGGCCACCAAACTGAATCACGACATCTCTGCTTCATGCAGACAATGTCAGGGTGTCCATCATGTGCCAATGAGAGAAGGTGCTGTTGAAGTGACTTGGGAATTACTGCCCTCTGACCATGAGTTAGGCAGCCATCGTTCCAAACGGAAAATTCATTGCGAAGTCTGAGGAATGTTTTCAGCTCTCCCGGAATTTGCTTAGGCCACTCAGTCTGGAGGAAGTGGCACATGTGTTGGAGCATAGCATCACTCTGTGATTCGGTTTTGAGTTCGTTGCAGGAGACAAGGTTTCTGATGGACTGAGTGATGATCGACGTGACATATTTGTCATCATCTGTCAACAAGTCAGCACCAGAGTCCAAAGCAGGTGTTGAGTGGCTAAGCATGGCAGCTACATGGTTGCGACTGCCATCGCTTTAATGTACATCAAAGTTATACTGATGAAGGCGATCTGACCATCGGTTGATTCTTAGTGGTCTGTACCCAGATCCAGTTGTAGTTAGTGTAGTTAGAGCTTGATGATCCGTATGGAGGGTAAATTTCCTGCCGAAGTGGTAGATGTGCCAGCGTTCACATGCGTAGATGCAAGCGAGTGCTTCGCGTTCCCCTGTAGAGTATTTACGTTTTGCAGCTGAGAGCGTGTGAGAGGTGAAGGCTACTGGGCATTCCAGGCCATCAATCCATTGCGAGAGCACAGCATCCATGGCAGTGCCTGATGCATCAGTGGTGACATACGTAGTGGCATTCGGATCAAAGTGCATGAGGATAGGAGGGGATGTGATTTTCTCCTTAAGCATGGTGAATGCCTGAGCCTGGGAATCTGTCCATTCCCAAGGGACATCCTTGCGCAGCAACTTGTGAAGTAGTTCGGCAATGTGTGAGTAGTGCAGGACCAACTTCAGATAGAAGTTGCAAGTGCCGAAGAATGATGAAAGTTCATTGACGTATCTAACCTTTTACCTGTTTGATCCAGCACACAGCTCCAGGAGAAATCCTGAGATTACTACCTTTGAGGTCTGACACTTGAACCGAGAATTTAACTCCTCAAATTCCCTCTGCAAAACTTCCCTGCTACTATTTTCTATATCATTGTTTCCTAAATGAACTGGATTTAGGCTTTCCTTTTTATCCACTTGATATCAGGAAGGCAACACATTTAGGACTCCTAATCATGGCTGAAAATCAGGTTATTCTGATTTGCAGCAATGACCAGGTGTCAGCCTTGGGTCAGTGGTAGCACATGTCTCTGAGTCAGAACATTTTGGGTTCAAGGTCTACTCCAGAGATTTGAGCACATAATCTAAGCTGGCATTTCAAGCGATAAGAATTTGATATTTGGGGGGTCTAACAGTGTGGCTAACTAATGTATTGCTCTATTGCTGTAGACTTGTCTGCAAAATTAAAGCAATGGGATTAAAAGGACAGTGGCAGCATGGATACGAAATTGGCTACGGGACAGAAAGTAGAGCGTCATGGTGAACGATTGTTTTTCAGACTGGAGGGAAGTCTTCTTCTTAGGCGGTCCCTTGTATCGAAGATGACTTGTTTCCACACCAAAAAGGAATGAGTTCACAGGTGTTTCAATGAAGGACCTGATATTCCAGGTCCCGAACTATTTTGAAGGGTGGAAGATACCTGTGCGTGGATTTTTTTAACGTGTGCTGGCCGTTGCACATCAGTCACCACATGGGCTTGACAGAACTAGGTCTTGGTCCAGTGGCAAGGATTAACCAAGATGACTAGAGACCAGCTTGGCTGCACGGACCTAGTGCATACACATAATGAAGCGTGGGCTGGCATGTGCTGCCCCTGGGCCCTCGCCTCAGCTGGGCCCTGAACGCACGCCTCTCCTGGGCCCCGATCACGTCGCTCTGCAATCTCTCGCCGCTCCTGCGTCCTGACCTCGCCACTCCTGCTGTACCTGACGGCACTCCAATCACCGACCTGGGTTATGGTGACATCCAATCCAATCGCCTTCCTCCAAGATGTCACTCTCCTGCAGGATCTTGCGGCGATTTCGTTGGTGGTATCCCCTGCGAGGACAGACGCACCAACGTTAGCGTCCTCAACTTGGCCAACATCCCAAGCATTGAAGCACTGACCACACTTGATTAGCTCCGCTGGGCAGGCCACATTGTTCTCATGCTAGACACGAGACGCCCAAAGCAAGCACTCTACTCGGAACTCCTTCACGGCAAACGAGCCAAAGGTGGGCAGAGGAAACTTTACAAGGACACCCTCAAACCCTCCCTGATAAAGTGCAGCATCCCCACTGACACCTGAGAGTCCCTGGCCAAAGACTGCCCTAAGTGGAGGAAGTGCATCCAGGAGGGCGCTGAACACCTCGAATCTCATTGCCAAGAGCATGCAGGAATCAAGTACAGGCAGCGGAAAGAGCGTGTGGCAAACCAGTCCCACCCTCCCTTTCCCTCAATGACGATCTGTCCCACATGTGACAGGGACTGTGGTTCTCGTATTGGACTGTTCAGCCACCTAAGGACTCATTTTTAGAGTGGAAGCAAGTCTTCCTCGATTCTGAGGGACTGCCTATGATGATGAGGACTCTTCTGCACCAACTCGCACTGCTCCCTGAGGTGGTACGCCACCACACTGCTTCCAGGGCCCGCTGCTCCACTCCGCGATAAAGTGGTTTTCCCCAGATTTCAAAGATATGCTCAAAATCATGAAGAATTTTGATAGAGTAAATAAGTAGAAACAGTTACCAGTGGCAGAAGGGTCAGTAACTGGAGGACACAGTTCAGGTAATTGTCCAAAGAACCAGAGGTGACATGAAGAATTTGTTTTTTGCAGTGATTTGTTGTGATCTGGAATGCTTCACCTTAAAGGGTGGAGAAGCAGATTAACGTAAGAAATAGGAGCAGGAGTAGGCCATTTGGCCCCTCGAGCCTGCTCCACCATTCAATAAGATCATGGCTGATCTGATCATGGACTCAGCTCCACTTCCTTGCCCATAACCCTTTACTCCCTTATCGCTCAAAAATCTGTCTCTATCCGCCTTAAATATATTCAATGACCCAGCCTCCACAGCTCTCTGGGGCAGAGAATTCCATAGATTTACAACCCGCTGAGAAGAAATTCCTCCTCATCTCAGTTTTAAATGGGCGACCCCTTATTCTGAGACTACGTCCCCTAGTTTTAGTTTCCCTGATCAGTGGAAATATCCTCTCTGCATCCACCTTATCAAGCCCCCTCATTATCTTATATGTATCGATAAGATCCCCTCTCATTCTTCTGAACTCCAGTCAGTATATACCCAACCTACTCAACCTATCTTCATAAGTCACCCCCCACATCTCCAGAATCAACCGAGTGAACCTTCTCTGAACAGTCTCCAATGCAAGTATATCCTTCCTTAAATACGGAGACCAAAACTGTATGCAGTACTCCAGGTGTGGCTTACCAATACCCTGTACAGTTGTAGCAGGACTTTTCTGCTTTTATACTCTATCCCCCTTGCAATAAAGGCCAACATTCCATTTGCCTTCCTGATTACTTGCTGTACCTGCATACTAACATTTTGTGTTTCATGCACAAAGACCCCCAGGTCCCTATGTACTGGATCACTTTGAAATTTTTCTCCATTTAAATTATAATTTGCGTTTCTATTTTTTCTGCCAAAGTGGATAACCTCACATTTTCCCACATTATACTCCATCTGCCAAATTTTTGCCCACTCATTTAGCCTGTCTATATCCCTTTGTAGATTTTTTGTGTCCTCCTCACACATTACTTTTCTTCCCATCTTTGTGTCATCAGCAAACTTAGCTACATTACACTCGGTCCCTTCATCCAAGTCATTAATATAAATTGTAAATAGTTGAGGACCCAGCACCGATCCCTGCGGCACTCCACTAGTCACTGTTTGCCAACCGGAAAATGACCCATTTATCCTGACTCTCTGTTTTCTGTTCGTGAGCCAATCCTCTATCCATGCTAATATATTACCCCCAACCCCATGAACTTTTATCTTGTGCAATAACCTTTTATGTGGCACCTTGTCAAATGCCTGCTGGAAGTCCAAATACACCACATCCACTGGTTCCCTTATCCACCCTGCTCGTTACTTCCTCAAAGAACTCCAGCAAATTTGTCAAACATAATTTTACTTTCATAAAACCATGCTGACTTTACTTGATTGAATTATGCTTTTCCGAATGTCCCGCTATTGCTTCCTTAATAATGGACTCCAGCATTTTCCAACAACAGATGTTAGACTAACCGGTCTATAGTTTCCTGCTTTATGTCTGCTTCCTTTTTTAAATCGAGGCTTTACATTTGCGGTTTTCCAAACCGCTGGGACCGCCCCAGAATCCAGGGAATTTTGGTAGATTACAACCAATGCATCCACTATCACTGCAGCCACCTCTTTTAGGTCCAGGTGATTTGTCCGCCTTTAGTCCCATTATTTTACCGAGTACACTTCATTAGTGATAGTGATTGTATTAAGTTCCTCCCTCCCTACAGCCCCTTGATTATCCACTATTGGGATGTTTTTAGTTTCTACCGTGAAGACCGATACAAAATATTTGTTCGTCTCTGCCATTTCCCTGTTCTCCATTATTAATTCCCCAATCTCATCCTCTCAGGGTTTTTCCCTTTTATGTACCTGTTGAAACCTTTACTGGCTGTTTTTATATTTTGTGCTAGTTTACTTTCATAATCTGTCTTCCCTCTCTTTATCATTTTTTTTAGTAGTTCTTTGCTGGCTTTTAAAAGTTTCCCATAATTCCCAATAACATCTTTCAAAAGGGAATTGGATAAACACTTGAAGGGAATTGTTTTTATAGTGCTGTGGTGAAAGCAGGGGATAGGGACTAATGGATAGCTCTTTCAAAGAGCTGGCACAGGCACGATTGGCTGACTGGCCTCCTTTTGTGCTGTAGCATTCTATTATGGGCTAGAAATTGCGCAGCGCCCAGTTTGGGGCAATAACTTTTGCGGGAGCGCAAAACTTCCGGTTTAGTGCTCCAGGAGGGAAGTAGAGCAGTAAATCAAGTGCTACCACTTCCCTTGGAACGCTAAACCAGGCAAGAGAGGCGGTAGCAGCACAGCGCTGCACAATGTCCCGTGCAGTGGTGTTGGGATCGGTGGCTCCTTCCCTCCCTTAAAGGGAAGGACCATTGCTGCAGGCTCTGCAATAAATGGAATCCCTGCTCGTTGACGGCACCTGTACACTGCGACGATCAGCCCCAAGCTCTCTAACAGAGTGCACGGCTGATTAATTGCAGTAAAAGTCAATGTTAAAAAAATGCCCTATGGGCTAAATAAAACTTTTTCCCCTACCTCACCGGCTATACCTTTAAATACCGCTCCCCAAGCAGCCGGCCTACCTTACAATGCCTCCTGCAGCTGCTGGTGTTGTCGCCTGATGATACTGCAGGGGGTGGAACCAAAGTTCGCATCCGAGGTGGTACTGGGGAGCTGCGCACCGAATGACGTCACAATCTCCAGGGCGCAAGAGATCGTGGCGTTAGGGATTACCAACGCCGCTAACCTGCAAAGCAAGTTAGCGGGTGTCGGTACTCTTGTCACGCCCGGTCGCAGAGCCTGTATGCCACATTAATGCCCCCCGGAGGTGCTAATGGGAGGCATTCCTTTGTAAAAGTGATGTCATTAAGCAAAGGAGGCCAATTTCTCCCTCTATGATTCTATGGGGCTGAAATTGCCCCTTTCTGTAAGAGCCGTGACGAGCTCAAAGAGGTGGCCATGGGTCGCTAAGCACTCACCCCTCGGTCGGCACGGAGAGGCTGTCATTTTGAAAATTTCCCTCGTGGATTTTCCCGGTAGAGAACATCTCCACTGCGCCCATGTTGTCGACCCGTCGACCCCTTGCCGACCAGCAGCGACACCCCATCCACCCCGTGCGGGAAATTGCCCCGCGGGATCGGATCGGCCACCGGTCGGTGCCACAGACAGCTTTTACCGGCGGGAAGCTTTTTGTGGCTGGGCGGCACTTCCGCCAATAAAGGGGAGTGTGCACTGCCGCGGCCGGCATTTAATATTAATTGTCGGCCGACTGCCAGGTTGGCTCGACCTGACAATGACGGCTACAGGTTCGGCTGGGCCGCCAACAGGCAGCCCAACACCCCCTCTTGGGTATCAGACCGCTGGCCTGACGAAACCCTCCCTGTTGGCCCAGTGTTTTCCACTAAAGTGGCTGCAGAGGTCGCAGCGGACCTCCTCTTTAACTGAACGGGAGGTACGTTGTGACGCATCAGCGACGCGCTGACATCATCAGTGCGGCACTGATTACTTGAGCGACGGCCGTTCCAAACTGCTCGCACTTCCACCCCACTGATGACACCACATCCGTCCCGCTCTAAAAGAAAAACAAAGAGCTGAATTTCCCCAGATTGTCCTCCCCATGCATTGGGGTCATTGGAGCACTTAAAAATTGGTGGCTGCGCCCCATTTCGGGCAATTTCGGCCCCGATGATTCTATGGTGACCTTTCTACACATTAAATATGGAAACTGTAGCACTATATTAAAAAAATGCGTGCGAGTCAGTGTCAGAATTTTGTGTGTGAGAATACGTAAGTGAGAAAGTGTGTTAAATAAGAGCGTATAAAAAGATTTTGATCGAATATGTAAGAGAATTGTAATTGTGTCAGAGTGAGTTTGCAAGAGTAGGGAACATGGCTGAATCGCTCGGCCATAAGATCGAACGCCACCTGTTCCTTCCAAGCGTGCTACACTTACCGCATGTCAGGTCTCAAATTACTCAGATACTGTGTTGTTTTCGGCAAGAAATCTATCGAATTTGAATTTGAATGAATCAATGCTAACTGCTTCCATCTCTCTAGGCAGCCTGTTCCATAGATTGACCACTCGCTCACTGAAATATTGTTTCTGCAGATTAGTTTTGAATTTACCCCCTCTCAAGCACAGGCTGTGACAGTTGGTTTTACTGTTCTGGACAATAATTGCAATATGTAAATTGTGCTGCTGTTACACATATTGCTTTATTAACCATTATGCAAGTACTCAAACTCATTGTTCACAAAGTTCTCCAATTGACAATGCCATTGTTTTATCTTACAGATTTTTTTCCATTACCATATGGCAGGAGATATTATTGGATCATTAGTGGTATACCAAGTAACCTTATCTGATTATCGCGCATTACCTTTCAACTTAACTGGGGACCAAGGCCATTACTGGCAGCGAGCACAAATCACTTTCAGTGCTGATGAAGACTTTGAGATAATGTTTGAAGGACGGGTCGGGAAGGGGTCAAAAGGAGTCATAGCACTTGATGACATCACCTTCACAAAGGAATGCATCAGTTCCTCCATTGCATTTCATAAGGAACCCACTCCACTTCCTCTAACAGGTACGTGATAGTCAATTAATTAAACTATGTTTCATTGAGATTTCCATGTTAATTTAAACAAGTAAGCTAGCATAGGCATTCAGCATATCTGGTGCATATTAAAATTGGACTGTGGGACCAATGGACTGCCCAGTGCTTTCAGTGCAAAGGACTGGATTTCAAAAAGTTTTTGTTGCTTCATATATTGTGAAACTTTGTTGTTGTTGGAGTTGTAGAAGCCATACAAATATATTAAAGTCTTGAGAAACACATAAATATTAATCGCACAAAAAATAAAAATATTTATTTATTTGATTTTGACCATTTGCCTCTTGATGTTTTAGTACCTTTGACCCTGATTTTCAAGTTTCTGGATTGAGTAGGATGGCTGTGCTCCTCGGTGAAGGTGCAGACATGCCAGCACAACTAAAAGCTTAAATATTCATATTGCAGCTTTAAAGCATTCTTGCAAACCTACCCCATACTGAGCCAAAAAATACAATGTCATGATATGAAGCCATCACTCTATGTAGCACAATATATTTTTTACAAAAGATGCATACCAAGAGATGTGCAATCCCATAGATCTGAAGCATGCTTTATAATAAAGCAGCATCAGTGGGTAGCGTGCAGAAAATGCAGATTTTATTGAAGTGCAAGAGCACAAACAATTAAATGTTGTAATTATCTAGAATTTCAAAAGTGTCCTGCCATAATCCATCCTGTGACCTGATTTATTCTGGTTTAAATAACTTTGGGGCTAACTTTCTACCCTCTGCTCAATTTAGCGGAAAAGTGGATGAGTTACAAAGTGGTGTACAATCAGGAGGAAGCGTCAGCAGACCACCGTCTGTGTTCAGTGCTGCGCTGAGGATTCTTCCCCCTCCAAGAAAGGAATAAAAAGATTAAATATAAAGTGCAAAAAGACCTGATTTCTTTTTATCCATGTTAAAGTCAGAAATTATGAACTCATACAGCATTTCATAGCGGAAGTCAAATTGAAAAGCGGATGTTTTACTGCAGGTCAGACTGCCAGTTAGTGAGATTAACAAAGAGGTAACAAGGTCCAATTTTTACCACGTGCTGTGTTCGAGAACCAGAATTTGTCTTTGGTATCACTGGGGAATAGTTCTGACATTTGCGGTACCAGGATGGGGTTCTGCAGCAGTGGACTGGGGGTTCTGGGGCTTGGCAGTATGGTGAGCTGTTGGGCAACACGGTGGATGTGGCATAACTGGGGGTTGAACATTAGGTTGATTCATTCATTGACGGGTTCATGGAGGGTGATTTTCAATAGTCAGCCATCACATTTACAATTGTGTGGCAGGTGAAAATGGTAGGGAAGCCGTGGCCACACCTTGGATGCCCATAGTCTACTTGGTGCAATTTGCAGGCGGGCCTGTAGATGGACACAAAGATGAGAGGCCTGGAAACTCTCAGTGATGAAATTATATGGGAGTGGCCTGCCTCTGACCTGTGACCAATAAGACAGAGGAAAACTCGTTCTAGGTCGCAGTGATGTCTCTTGATTCCTCATTTGCATGGAAACACCTCTCAGAAGCACAAAGAAACAAGCTCCCAGCATCAAAGCATTGCCCAATCTTTCCTCTGGTGTATGTCCAAAAAATAGTCGTAATTGGGACATCCAGAGTAGGACAATCAATTGTAATAGCTTTTATATGAAGCCTACTCAAATTTATCATTCAATGTATCAAAATCATTTTAAAAAAAAACTTAAATATTTTATGCATTGTTTGCTGTTAATACCCTTTCTCCCTCCAAATGACTCACTGTCTCCCACCTTTATCATTCCCCAGCACAGTCTCCACATTCTTTCCGTCAAGTCAAAGGGCCATAATTGAGCATTCGTGGCACTACTGGTCAAGTCATTCATCATGATATTTGGCTTAGCCATGTCATGTATTATTGTGTCATGTTCTCTTCAACCAAAACCATCTAATAAGAACATCGGAACATAACAAATAGGAGCAGGAGTAGGCCATACGGCCCCTTGAGCCTGCTCCACCATTCAATAAGGTCATGGCTGATCATTGACCTCAACTCGACTTTCCCGCCCGATCTCCATAATCCGTTGATTCCCCAAGACTCCAAAAATCTACCTATCTCCGCCTTAAATATATTCAAAGACTCAGCATCCACAGCCCTCTGGGGAAGAGAATTCCAAAGATTCACAACCCTCTGAGTGAAGAAATTCCTCCCCATCTCTGTCCTAAATGGCCAACCCCTTATCCTGAGACTGTGCCCCCTAGTGCTAGACACTCCAGCCAGGGAGAAACAACCTCTCTGCATCTACCCTGTCAATCCCTTTCAGAATCTTCTATGTTTCAATGAGATCACTTCTTATTTTACTAAACTCCAGAGAGTATAGGTCCACTCTACACAATCTATCATCATAAGACAGCCCTCTCATCCCTGAAATCAATCTACTAAACCTTCGTTGTACCACCTGCAAGGCAAGTATATCCTTCCTTAGATAAGGAGACCAAAACTGTGCTCAGTACTCCAGGTGTGGTCTCACCAAGGCCCTGTACGATTGTAGTAAGACTTCCTTACTCTTATACTCCAACCCGTTTGCAATAAAGGACAACATGCCATTTGCCTTCTTTATTGCTTGCTGTACCTGCATGCTAGCTTTCTGTGTTTCTTGCACAAGGACACCCAAATCTCTCTGAACACCAACATTTAAAAGTTTCTCCCCATTTAAAAAATATTCTGTTTTTTTCTGTTCTTCCTTCCAAAGTGAATAACCTCACATTTCCCCACATTTTACTCCATCTGCCACCTTACTGCCCACTCACTTAGTCTATCTATATCCCTTTGTAGATGCTTTGTGTTCTCCTCACAGCTTTCTGTCCCACCTAGCATTGTATCATCAGCAAACTTGGATACATTACACTCGGTCCCTTCATCTATGTTATTAATATAGATTGTAAATAGCTGAGGCCCCAGCACTGATCCTTGCAGCACCCCATTAGTTACTGCCTGCCAACCTGAAAAACACCCTCTTATCCCTACTCTCTGTTTTCTATCCATTAATCAATCCTCTATCCATGCTAATACATTACCTCCAATCCCATGAGCCCTTATCTTGTGTAATAATCTTTTTTGTGGCACCTTATCGAATGGATTTTGGAATTCCAAATATACTACATCCACTGGTTCCCCTTTATCTACCCTGCTAGTTACATCCTCAAAAAACTTTAATAAATTTTTCAAACACGATTTCCCTTTCATAAAACCATGTTGACTCTGCCCAACCAAGTTATGATTTTCTAATTGCTTTGAATAGTGATGTTACATTTGCTACATTCCAATCCACTGGGACAGTTCTAGAATCTAGGGATTCTAGATGCATCCACTATCTCTGTAGCCACCTCTTTTAGAACCCAGGATGTAGGCCGTCAGGCCCAGGGGATTTGTTGGCTTTTAGTCCCATTAGTTTCTCCAGTACTTTTTCTCTACTTATATTAATTACATTAAGTCCTTCACCCTCATTAGACCCTTGATTCCCCACCATTTTAGGTAAGTTTTTGCATCTTCTACTGTGAGGACAGATACAAAATATGTGTTTAACGTTTCTGCCATTTTCTTATTCCCCATAATAATTTCTCCTGCCTCAGTCTCTAAGGGACCAATGTTTACTTGTACTACCCTCTTCCTTTTTACATATTTGTAGCTCTTACAATCTGTCTTTATATTTCTTGCTCGTTTTCTCTCATAGGCCTAGGCTTTCCACCTTTTTTGCATCGATACCGCTCACTTAACGTCCATTTTAACGCTGAGATGAGTTCTAACGCCCAGATATTGCCCATTTAGCAACAAAATGGAAACTAACGCCCATGTATCGCTCACTTATCAGCTAGCGCTACTTTCGGCATGTAGTTAACACCGAGATTTTATAATACTGCCCGCCCACTTTTTTTTGCCGTAAAGATCAGAATAGCCGTAACTAACACCCATAATATCGCCGAGCGCTACTTTCGGCACCTCGCCCACATATCCCCGAAAATATCACTTGCTGAAAAAAACGCTGAGAAAAAATTGCTCTCACCTGAACTAAACCCAGTGCTATGGACGCCATTTTGTAAATCGGAGGTCGGTTCATATAGAAAGCTGCTTCAACTTCTGGGGAATTTTGATGTATTGTGGAGGACTTTTAAGGTGATTTGAACATCTGAACAAACATCTTATCATACTGTGGACGATTTGAATTTATTTTAGGTGTTTTAGTCGGTAAATTTATTGTTTGTGAATAATAGGTGTAATACAGATTGTTATTGTAATGGGGCCTGTAATTTCTCAGCCTGTCTTGATGACTACACACATGCTGCAGACTAGAGATGGCAGAAGGTATATTCAAGAGCATTATGTGCCCAATCAAAGAGGTGGCAGACTGCTGAGGAGAACGAGAACTTACACCCCACGCACTTACAGGGAGAAGCGGTCTTACCTGAACTTGTCCGATAACATGAGCCTTAGGAGACCGCGCTTCCGGAAAGAGGTTATCAGTGAGATATGCCAGCCTGCCAGCACCATCAGGACCGCACTGTCCGTTGAGGTCAAGGTCACTGCGGCACTTGCCTTCTACGCATCGGGTTCCTTTCAGGCCTCAGCTGGCGACATTTGCTATATCTCAGCATGCCACACATTGCTGCATTCGACAGGTGACTGAAGCCCTTTACACACGCAGGATGGATTTTATCAGCTTCCCTATGACCAGGGAGGCACAGACTGAGTGGGCTCTAGGATTCTGCAGAATTTCTAACTTCCCCTAGGTGCAGGGAGCAATAGACTGTATGTATATCACCATGCGGGCACCTTTTCAGGATGCAGAGATTTTTCAGAACCGAAAGGGATTCCACTCCCTGAATGTGCAACTCGTTGTCGACCACCAGAAAATTATAATGGCAGTAAATGCAAAATTTCTGAGCAGCATCCATGATGCTCACATCCTGCGTGAGAGCGCTGTCTCTGACATGTTTACCAGTCAGCCACAAGGTCAATGCTGGATGCTTGGTGACAAAGGATATGGCCTCGCCACCTGGCTGATGACCCCCCTCCGGAACACCCACACAGAAGCCGAGAAGCGATACAACGAGAGCCACATAGCCACACGCAATGACGTTGAGAATACCATTGGCGTGCTTAAGCAACATTTTAGATGCCTGGACCACTCAGGAGGCGAGTTACAATACCACCCTGAGCAGGCGGTGGTGTGCTCCATGCTGCACAACTTGGCTGTCAGGAGGGGACAAGAATTGCCAGAAGGGACTGCCGGTCCACCTCAGGAGAGAGAGGAAGAGGAGGACGAGGAAGTGGACTCTGACCTCGGGGCAGACAAACAGGCTGATGATGAAACCATGCCACTGCCGCCCCCCCCCCCGCCCCCTCTAGACTGCAGGAAAGGGCCCATGGTAGCTACATAGTTGCAAGACTCTTACGTCAGCAGCTCATAAATGAGCGCTTTGCTTGAAATAACGTTGGTGGTATTTACAAAACTGCAAGACTGCTGTGTCCGCAGCTCATACACGAATGGTGTGCATTACCTTGGTGACAGTTAAAGTTTGAGTTGATTCAAGTGACATTGAATTATCCCCTTTCATGTTAAGGAATCATCAGTGTGTAATGGTGCAGCTATCTGAGACAATGCGCAACAAGGTTATGTGAAATAAAAAACATTTAAGAACATTTGTATAAAATCATAACTATAACTGTAAAAAACACCCCACCCCACTCCCACCCCACCCCACAACAAATTGATGACATTTATATCATTCATAAAAGTGTTCACATTTCAAATAAAACTTCACAATCAAAGAACATAAATGCAAAAAAACAAGGTACCCCTCTGCCCTTCCCCCAAACTGTCCAACAAAATAGCAACCACAACATAAAAATACTGTGACCAATATAACTCCTGCGGCTATGCACCTCACTTTCCTCCCCCCCCCCCCCACTTCTCCTCCCCACCTCTACCCCTTCCCTTTCCCCTCCTGACTCCAAGCCACCTGGCCGAGGAGCTGCTTCATTGCGGGGGATGACGGCAGAACCGCCGGTTGGCCCGATACGGGAGAGGACATCCTCCAGGCCAGAAGCAAGATCTTCCTCCTGGCTCTCATGTGTCATTGGCAATTGCGGTGCGGCACCTTGGGGTGCAGTGCCACATTCCGGGGCCACTGGGAGCCCTCTGCCACCAGTGTTCCTGGCTATCATCTCCAGGGCCTCCGTCACACGCAGCACGTACTCGTTCATGGTGGTGGACATGCTGGCCAGCTATTGGGATATGTCCTCCATTGTAGGATCTGCTGACCTATGTCATCACTCCTCCTGGACAAGCGTATCATGTCCCCGCTCAGATCTGCCGCTCATGGAGTAGACCTGCTGCGTCGAACCAACCTGCGCGGGGTCGGCGCCATCATGGAGACACCTGGGGTGCCTTGCGGCAAAGTGCTTGGGCCAATACCTCCACGGTGGAGGAGGGAATGGCCGCAGGAGCACTAGATGTAATCGGTGTCGAATGCATTATGGAGCGTGGCGATGCACGCTCCTCGAAGTCAGCACTGTCATCAGTGGAGAAGGCACCCTGCAGCTCCACGGGCGATAATCGGGGCTCCTTAGCACCAGATGTCCGGCAACTCCGACCCCGGACCCCCAGCTCCTGGGCTGCATAAGGCCGCGCTGCCGGCTGAGCTACAAAAGATAAATGATGTTATTAGAGGGGAAGTGGGTGCTAGGGTCACAAGGTGATTCAAACTCCACACACAGCATATGCACGACAAAAACACTATCACTATCAAAATCATCACAGACATCACATTTCATGACCATGTCAAAATTCTGCATTGCAATGATTCTCATGAGGCCATCATTATTTATATAACACTTTTATCAATCATCTATCATATATTATTGGTCTGATATGAGTGGGTGTGGCATCTATTGACTTTACATCACGCATTGGTGTATACTTTACGCACGTGGCATCACATCAGGTTCTGCTGCTGTATGCGTGGCCGAGCGGGGGTGGCTCCCCACTAGTGCCAGCGCCTGCTCCTCGATGTCGGTGAGTTCGATGATGACTGCTGGCCCGCCACCCGTTCGCCTCTGCTTCTTCAAAGCTTCTTCTGTAAAAGGTAACACCAGCATGACATGGCATGAGATCATTGCGTGAGATCATTGCTAGGTACTGTCAGAGAGGCTCATACAACACATAGTATAGTATAGTATTATGCAGTCCCTTGTATTGAGGATGACTTGCTTCCACACCAAAAAGGGATGAGTTTACAGGTGTTTCAATGAGGGACCTGATATCTCGAACTACAGACTGAAGGGTGGAAGATGCCTGTACATGGATTCTTTTAACGTGGGTGGCCGTTGCACACCAGCCACCACAAAGACTTGACAGAGCTAGGTCTTGGCAAGGGTTAACCAAGACGACTGGAGACCAAGCTCTGCTGCACGGACCTAGTGTGCACGCATGCTCCTACTATCCATAGATCGCAGTGTGGGCTATTCCATGCTGTCCCTGGGCCCTTGCCTCATAACCAACAGATGTAATCATGATTATTACAAAAATTATCATTATTTACCTAAAGACGTACACCATCAAGTCAGGCTTTGAATAAAACATTCCCGGTATAAGGGCAAGGCATCACATTTGATTTGAATCACTATTACACTTACAATTCAAATGATATAAGTATATAAGTACATGTAAATAAATGTAATACTTACTTTGGCGGATGCGACCAGGTCGTTCCAGCGCTTGCAGCACTGGTTGCCCTCACACACCTCGTTCGTCACCGACGAGACCACCTCAGCTATGTCGGCCCATATCTTCTGATAGACCTTTGGGGTGGGCTTCCCACCCACAATTAACTCAAGTGTGACTCCACCTCCTGCAGGAGGGAGGCATTTGCCTCATTGGAGAATCTCCGAGCTTGTTTTCGTCCTCCCAATAGTTCCTGTCCCACCTCACTGCTTTTGCCAGCGTCCTTAGTCTCCACAGCGTGCTGTGTCGTCTCCTCCATGCCTTCCATCGTAATTATATTTTTTTTGCCAAAATCTCCGTGCACGCAACGTTATTTGTGCTCTGAATTCTTTTTGCTGCTGGTAAATCTCCCTCCCACCTTCCACAACAGCCAAACAACCACACAACACACCCATACAGGCTTTCAGTTCCTCTCTGCTCCTATCTCTCTCTCTCCTCTTCTGCGCATGTATTGATGACCCCTGACCTCTTGAAATGTGGGAAACGACCATTGCCATGGCATTGCTATGGATGCCGGCACTTTACGGCAAGTCAAAAAATTTTACACTAATGCCCATTTCAGATCGCTCGCTGTAATGGCCATTTTATATAATGGAAAGTTGGGGTTTTGAAAATGGGCGATAATCCGGCGATCCCAAATCCCATATTTACCGCCAACGCTGGAAATAACGCCCATTTTTGGGTGATCTGCACAAAAGTGCAAAGTCTGGCACATAGTCTATTTTTTTCCTTTTTATCCATTTTTTGGTCATCCTTTGCTGGTTTCTGAAATTCTCCCAATCTTCAGGCTTACAACATTATAAACTTCTTCTTTCAATCTAATACTATCCTTAACGTTTTTAGTTAGCCATGGATGGATCACTTTTCCTTTGGCGTTTTTGTTCAGGAAGGCGAATGGAATGTTGGCCTTCATTGCAAGAGGGATGGAGTACAAAAGCAGGGAGGTCCTTCTGCAACTGTACAGGGTATTGGTGAGGCCGTACCTGGAGTACTGCGTGCAGTTTTGGTCACCTTACTTAAGGAAGGATATACTAGCTTTGGAGGGGGTACAGAGACGATTCACGAGGCTGATTCCGGAGATGAGGGGGTTACCTTATGATGATAGATTGAGTAGACTGGGTCTTTACTCGTTGGAGTTCAGAATGATGAGGGGTGATCTTATAGAAACATTTAAAATAATGAAAGGGACAGACAAGATAGAGGCAGAGAGGTTGTTTCCACTGGTCGGGGAGACTAGAACTAGGGGGCACAACCTCAAAATACGGGGGAGCCAATTTAAAACCGAGTTGAGAAGGAATTTCTTCTCCCAGAGGGTTGTGAATCTGTGGAATTCTCTGCCCAAGGAAGCAGTTGAGGCTAGCTCATTGAATATATTCAAGTCACAGATAGATAGATTTTTAACCAATAAGGGAATTAAGGATTTTGGGGAGCGGGCGGGTAAGTGGAGCTGAGTCCACGGCCAGATCAGCCATGATCTTGTTGAATGGCGGAGCAGGCTCGAGGGGCTAGATGGCCTACTCCTGTTCCTAATTCTTATGTTCTTATGTTCTTATCTTTCTCAATGGAATATACTTTTGTTGAGAATTATGAAATATTTCTTTAAATGCTAGCCACTGCTTATCTACTGCCATATATTTTAATCTATTTTTCAAATCTACCTTAGTCAACTCGCCCTTCCTACCTATATAATTGGCTTTAAGTTTAAGACTCTAGTTTCGGAATTAGGCAAGTCATTCTCAAACGCAATGTGGAATTCTATCGTATTCTGATCACACTGCTGCAGCAGATCCTTTACTATGAGATTGCTGATTAACCATGTCTCATTGCACAATACAAGATCTAAAATAGCCTGTTCCCTGGTTGGTTCCATGACGTATTGTTCTAGGAAACTGTCCCAAATGCATTCCATTAATTCGACCTCCTGACTACCTTTACCAATTTGATTTGTCCAGTCTATATGAAGATTGAAGTCCCCCACAATTATTGCATTACCTTCGTTACAAGCTCCTAATACTCCAGGATCAGCCTGGAGGACAAGGACAAACCTAAGCTCCTTCTCTCTCAATTAGCCAACAATCTGAAACTCTTTTCCTCCACAGTCATATCTGAAACTAATTGCAAAGGGCTCTTTATCTCAATACTGAGACCAGCAGTGCAGAGAAGGCCAGTACCTGGTATATTTAGGTCCTGAATAAATTTACGTCCTATCCATTGCATTCTCGAATGATATGCACTAGAGTGCAGCACTAGGGTGTTGATTTCCAGAGGCCAATTTTTTTTCCCATTAATTAAATAATACAATGTTTGTGAGTTCAATATAAACCAGAGTTGTAAACATTGTGTCATATTTGTCATAATTGAAGTCTCGTCTGTGTCTGTTTATCTCTTTCTCTTTTTCACACACATACGTACACACATACATGCTTGGACACAAAGGGCTCAAGTTTCGGCTCGAGTTGCTCCTAGTTTTTTAGATCAGCTAGTTTAGTAAGGAGTATCTTAGAAATTGCAATTCTCGGCATTTAGTTTGCTCCAATTCTAGTTAGTTAGAATAGTTTTGTTTTAGAACAGTTTTTTTTTCAAAAGGGGGCGTTACCAGCCACTTACGTCTGTTTTGCAAGTTTAGGCAGCGAAAACTTATTCCAAACTAACTTAGAATGGAGTAAGTGTAGATTTTTGTACGCTCAAAAAAACTTTGCCTACATTTTAGGAATTAGGCGCAGGGAACGAGAGATATGGCGGGGGGGAAGGGAAGTTAGAGGGAAGTTAAGGGATTTTACAAGCATTAAACATTTCACTTTTACCAATAAAGAGCCATCATGAAATGATAAATAAATTAATTAAAAAATAAATTAAATGTTCCTACCTCTCCAAAGCAGCGGCAGCAGGCACCGAGCTGCGATATTTCGGCCGTTCGGCCAGGGGTTAGGGGAGGCCTGAAAAACACCGGGAGGGAGAGAGAGCCAGCCAGCCAGCCAGAACCTTTGAAAATGTAATTTTTACTTCAAGTATGGGTGCTGCAATATCAACACCACGGATTATGCAATAGTTCTCCATCAATTTGCTGCATAGGAGAGAATTGATTAGAGCTCACCGCACCAGGAATGTCATAGCCCGTAGGCTGATGGGCAGAAGGCCTTACCCACATTGGCAATATCGAGCCAGGTGTTCGTACCTGGACATGAGCGAGGCTGATTGTGTCAAAAGGCTGTGTTTCCGCAGAGAAGTTGTCGTTGAAATCTGTGATATGCTGAGAGCAGATTTACAGCTGAGAAGCAGAACGCCGATTGCCTTGTCTGTTGAAGTGAAGGTTACAGCTGCACTTTCCTTCTGTGCCTCTGGATCGTTTCAAGCTACAACTGAAGATGTATGCACCATCTCTCAACGTGCAATACATGTCTGCGTTTACCAGATCATGGCTGCACTGTATGCGCGGAGGAATGACTTCATCAAGTTCCCAATGACCGGCCAAGCAATGCATGACAGGGCTGTGGGCTTCTCCAGGATTGCTGGCTTCCTAAAGGTACAGGGCTGCATTGATTGTACCCACATCGCCTTGCGAGCGCCTTTGGAGATGCTGAGCAGTACAGGAATAGAAAAGGTTTCCATTCCATTAATGTGCGGCTCGTGTGTAACGACAAGCAGTGCATCATGTCAGTTGATGCAAGATACCCTGGCAGTACCCATAATGCGTTCATCCTTCGCGATAGTGTTATATCTGACATGTTTGAGCAGCAGCCAGAAGGGCAGAGCTGGCTACTGGGAGACAAAGAGTACAGCCTGGCCACCTGCCTCATGATGCCCCTACATGTAACACGGATGGAAGCTGACCATCAATACAACATGGCGCACATTGCGACGCGCAGCATCATAGAGAGGACCATTGGCACATTGAAACAGCGTTTCCGATGCCTGGACCATTCCGGAGGCCACTTGCAATACTCCCCTGAGATTGTTGGTCAGTTCACTGTTGTGTGCTGCATGCTGAATAACTTAGCCATCATGAGGCAGCAGGAGCTTGTAGTGGAACCAGAAGCCCCACATGAGGGGCCAGTGCCTGATGATAGTAATTTGGAAGAGCAGGATGAGGATGATGACGACGATCAGGAAAGCATGCAAGTGCCGGAACATGAGGTCGGTGGAGGGCTGTCCATCATGCTCCTTTAACGATTGCTCGAGCCATGCGCCAGCAGTTCATCCATGAACGCTTCAATTACTGTTGCCTGAGAGCTCAGCGACAACTGTTCCGCATGGACATGTTTGTTTTTTGGAGTTGTTTCCATGTTGTGTTGTGTTAATGGAACATGATTCAGTTTTAAGGTAAAAATATTTTATTGAAAAGTTCACATTAGTGTAATAAAATATTTCTTGTATCAAACTTTACTTTACTATGACGCTTTACTTATAAACTTGTAAAGTTACAAAAGTTGCAAAACAATTTCAATGTGAAAAATCTTCCACTCTTAAGATCATTGAAACTTCAAGATTACTTTTTAGGTGCAAAATTAAATAACTTACAAAATGTGAGAACATTTACACTATAAGATCACTTATAAGTTGTAAAGTTACAAAACTTACAAAACAATTTCAATTTGAAAAAAGTTACTATAGTTACATCAAGAACAACAACAAAAGCAGCAAAGAAAGGCTGCAACCATCTCAGTAAATGTTCACTTCTTCATGGGGGTGTAATCTGATTGGCCGGGCTGTGTGCCCTTATTGCAGCAGCTACCTCACCCAGGCCCTCCCTGACGGCCTGTGTCGTCCCTTGCACTCCCTCTGACATTCCCTCCCTCATTTCCCGTGTCATTACTGCTATTTCTCCCATCAGTACCGTTACCTCTTCACCCACTGCACTAACGCTGCCCACGAGTGATCGGGTAAGGTCATTGGTCTCCACACCCAATGCCACAACCTGAGCCGTATCTGTTGCACGCTGCATCTCAGGAGAGCATGTTTCGATTCTCCTTCTCCTCTGCCTGGGTCTGCCTCGTGGCACCACTCCAGTAGGAGGCGCAGGCTGGGACGGTGGGGCCCTGGGTGTTGCTGCCGGCACCTCTCCAGTGGGAGCCACGGGCTGGAATGGTGGGGCCCTGGGTGTAAACTGCTGCACGACAATAGCAGCACCACTGGGAGCTGTCGGAATCTGTGAAACCATAGAATGTCGGACCAGAAGCTATGTGTTACACTCATAATAAATGGTGAGACTGAGTACTGTGTGTAATGAGCAAGTGTGACCTTAGCTCCTTTATTAAGGTTCCAGAGTGCAGGTACCTCGTGGGTGGCCTGCTTATATACCGTGCTCCCAAGGGATGCTGGGATCCCTTGGGACTCCAACAGGTGGGCCCTCTGGTGATCAGGTTACAAAGGGTTAAATATGTAACATCACTCCCCCGTGAAGTCAACCGTACATTATTTACAAGGTGAGACAATCTGGGGCTTTGCACCCCCTTGTCAATCGTCTCAGTACAAATGCGGGTGTGGGTGGGTTGGTCAGTTCTTCACTGGGCTGTTGGGCAGCCGGCCTTGCCGGGCTGCTGGGGATGGAGAGTTTGGTTTCGTGGTCAACTATGATGTCAGTTGCCACTTGTGTGTATGTTGGAAGGTCAAAGTTGGTGGTGTCCTCTTCAGGTTGTTCGTAGCTGTTGGTGAGCCGCAATTTGATTTGGTCCAAATGTTTTCTGTGCGTTTGTCCATTGGTCAGTTTGACCTGAAACACCCTACTTCCCTCTTTGGCTGTGACCGTACCAGCGAGCCATTTGGGACCATGTCCATAATTGAGCACAAACATAGGATCAGTGATCTCAATATCGCGTCACAAATTTGCGCGGTCATGGTACATACTTTGTTGATGCCGCTTATCCTCCACATGATCATGTAGAGCGGGGTGGACCAGAGAGAGCCTTGTTTTAAGCGCCCTTTTCATGAGCAGCTCAGCTGGGGGAATCCCTGTGAGTGAGTGGGATCTGGTGCGGTAGCTGAGCAGGACTCGGGATAGGCGGGTCTGCAAGGAGCCTTCCGAAATGCGTTTCAAGCTTTGCTTGATAGTCTGAACTGCCCGTTCTGCCTGGCCTTTGGATGCGGGCTTGAACGGGGCAGATGTGACATGTTTGATCCCATTGCGGGTCATGAGTTCCTTGAATTCAGCACTGGTGAAGCACGGTTCATTGTCGCTGACTAGGACATCAGGCAAGCCGTGCGTGGCAATAATGGCTCATAGGCTTTCAATGGCGGCCGTGGATGTACTTACAGACATTATAGTACATTCAGTCCATTTTGAGAAAGCGTCCACGACAACCAAAAACATTTTGCGTAGGAATGGGCCCGCATAACATAGAAAACATAGAAAACATAGAAAATAGGTGCAGGAGCAGGCCATTCAGCCCTTCTAGCCTGCACCGCCATTCAATGAGTTCATGGCTGAACATGAAACTTCAGTACCCCCTTCCTGCTTTCTCACCATACCCCTTGATCCCCCGAGTAGTAAGGACTTCATCTAACTCCCTTTTGAATATATTTAGTGAATTGGCCTCAACTACTTTCTGTGGTAGAGAATTCCACAGGTTCACCACTCTCTGGGTGAAGAAGTTTCTCCTCATTTCGGTCCTAAATGGCTTACCCCTTATCCTCAGACTGTGACCCCTGGTTCTGGAATTCCCCAATATTGGGAACATTCTTCCTGCATCTAACCTGTCTAAACCCGTCAGAATTTTAAACGTTTCTATGAGGTCCCCTCTCATTCTTCTGAACTCCAGTGAATACAAGCCCAGTTGATCCAGTCTTTCTTGATAGGTCAGTCCCACCATCCCGGGAATCAGTCTGGTGAACCTTCGCTGCACTCCCTCAATAGCAAGAATGTCCTTCCTCAAGTTAGGAGACCAAAACTGTACACAATACTCCAGGTGTGGCCTCACCAAGGCCCTGTACAACTGTAGCAACACCTCCCTGCCCCTGTACTCAAATCCCCTCGCTATGAAGGCCAACATGCCATTTGCTTTCTTAACCGCCTGCTGTACCTACATGCCAACCTTCAATGACTGATGTACCATGACATCCAGGTCTCGTTGCACCTTCCCTTTTCCTAATCTGTCACCATTCAGATAATAGTCTGTCACTCTGTTTTTACCACGAAAGTGGATAACCTCACATTTATCCACATTATACTTCATCTGTCATTCATTTGCCCACTCACCGAACCTATCCAAGTCACTCTGCAGCCTCATAGCATCCTCCTCGCAGCTCACACTGCCACCCAACTTAATGTCATCCGCAAATTTGGAGATACTACATTTAATCCCCTCGTCTAAATCATTAATGTACAATGTAAACAGCTGGGGCCCCAGCACAGAACCTTGCGGTACCCCACTAGTCACTGCCTGCCATTCTGAAAAGTACCCATTTACTCCTACTCTTTGCTTCCTGTATGACAACCAGTTCTCAATCCACGTCAGCACACTACCCCCAATACCATGTGCTTTAACTTTGCACATTAATCTCTTGTGTGGGACCTTGTCGAAAGCCTTCTGAAAGTCCAAATATACCACATCAACTGGTTCTCCTTTGTCCACTTTACTGGAAACATCCTCAAAAAATTCCAGAAGATTTGTCAAGCATGATTTCCCTTTCACAAATCCATGCTGACTTGGACCTATCATGTCACCATTTTCCAACTGCACTGCTATGACATCCTTAATAATTGATTCCATCATTTTACCCACTACTGAGGTCAGGCTGACCGGTCTATAATTCCGTTTTCTCTCGCCCTCCTTTTTTAAAAAGTGGGCTTACATTGGCTACCCTCCACTCGATAGGAACTGATCCAGAGACAATGGAATGTTGGAAAATGAATGTCAATGCATCTGCTATTTCCAAGGCCACCTCCTTAAGTACTCTGGGATGCAGTCCATCAGGCCCTGGGGATTTATCGGCCTTCAATCCCATCAATTTCCCCAACACAATTTCCCGACTAATAAAGATTTCCCTCAGTTCCTCCTCCTTATGAGACCCTCTGACCCCTTTTATATCTGGAAGGTTGTTTGTGTCCTCCTTAGTGAATACCGAACCAAAGTACTAGTTCAATTGGTCTGCCATTTCTTTGTTCCCCGTTATGACTTCCCCTGATTCTGACTGCAGGGGACCTGCATTTGTCTTTACTAACCTTTTTCTCTTTACATACCTATAGAAACTTTTGCAATCCGCCTTAATGTTCCCTGCAAGCTTCTTCTCGTACTCCATTTTCCCTGCCCTAATCAAACCCTTTGTCCTCCTCTGCTGAGTTCTAAATTTCTCCCAGTCCCCGGGTTCGCTGCTATTTCTGGCCAATTTGTATGCCACTTCCTTGGCTTTAATACAATACCTGATTTCCCTAGATAGCCACGGTTGAGCCACCTTCCTTTTTTATTTTTACGCCAGACTGGAATGTACAATTGTTCTAATACATCCATGCGGTCTCTAAATGTCTGCCATTGCCCATCCACAGTCAACCCCTTAAGTATCATTCGCCAATCTATCCTAGCCAATTCACGCCTCATAACTTCAAAGTTACCCTTCTTTAAGTTCTGGACCATGGTCTCTGAATTAACTGTTTCATTCTCCATCCTAATGCAGAATTCCACCATATTATGATCACTCTTCCCCAAGGGGCCTCGCACAATGAGATTGCTAATTAATCCTCTCTCATTACACAACACCCAGTCTAAGATGGCCTCCCCCCTAGTTGGTTCCTCGACATATTGGTCTAGAAAACCATCCCTTATGCACTCCAGGAAATCCTCCTCCACCGTATTGCTTCCAGTTTGGCTAGCCCAATCTATGTGCACATTAAAGTCACCCATTATAACTGCTGCACCTTTATTGATGCACCCCTAATTTCCAGTTTGATGCCCTCCCCAACATCACTACTACTGTTTGGAGGTCTGTACACAACTCCCACTAACGTTTTTTGCCCTTTGGTGTTCTGCAGCTCTACCCATATAGATTCCACATCATCCAAGCTAATATCTTTCCTAACTATTGCATTAATCTACATGGATGCTCGACGACGGTTTGGATAGCCACGACCACAAATTTAGCGGTGCCTCTCTGGGTGCACAAGAACATAAGAACATAAGAATTAGGAACAGGAGTAGGCCATCTAGCCCCTCGAGCCTGCTCCGCCATTCAACAAGATCATGGCTGATCTGGCCGTGGACTCAGCTCCACTTACCCGCCCGCTCCCCGTAACCCTTAATTCCCTTATTGGTTAAAAATCTATCTATCTGTGATTTGAATACATTCAATGAGCTAGCCTCAACAGCTTCCTTGGGCAGAGAATTCCACAGATTCACAACCCTCTGGGAGAAGAAATTTCTTCTCAACTCGGTTTTAAATTGGCTCCCCCGTATTTTGAGGCTGTGCCCCCTAGTTCTAGTCTCGCCGACCAGTGGAAACAACCTCTCTGCCTTTATCTTGTCTATCCCTTTCATGATTTTAAATGTTTCTATAAGATCCCCCCTCATCCTTCTGAACTCCAACGAGTAAAGACCCAGTCTACTCAATCTATCATCATAAGGTAACCCCCTCATCTCCAGAATCAACCGAGTGAATCATCTCTTTACCCCCTCCAAAACTAGTATAACTTTCCTGAAGAAAGGTGACCAAAACTGCACGCAGTACTCCAGATGCGGCCTCACCAATACCCTATACAGTTGCAGCAGGACCGCAATGCTTTTGTACTCCATCCCTCTCGCAATGAAGGCCAACATTCCATTCGCCTTCCTGATTACCTGCTGCACCTGCAAACTAACTTTTTGGGATTCATGCACAAGGAAGAGGTGGGCACCGGAGGGACTGGAGTGCATCATCACGCCCGGCAACCAAATTTAATTTGATTTTACGTTTTAAAGTTTAATTTGATTTAATTGCCAGTGCTTTTAGTGTCCCCCTTCCCTTTTATAGGGGGCACTGGGGAAAAATTGTGATTTTAGTGCCCAAAAAAAAACCAAAAAAAGAAAAACACAAAAAAAAAAAGGAGAAAAAAAAAAAAGGGGCCTTGTAAATGTCTGGTGTGTCACCCAGGTCGGGTGGCACGGTTTAATGTCTTATGTTTTATAGGTAGACTCTAAAAAAGAGTTTCATGCACAAGGACCCCCTGATCCCTCTGCACCGCAGCATGTTGTAATTTCTCCCTATTCAAATAATATTCCCTTTTACTGTTTTTTTTCCCAAGGTGCATGACCTCACCTTTTCCGACATTGTATTGCATCTGCCAAACCTTAGCCCATTCGCTTAACCTATCTAAATCTCTTTGCAGCCTCTCTGTGTCCTCTACACAACCCGCTTTCCCACTAATCTTTGTGTCATCTGCAAATTTTGTTACACTACACTCTGTCCCCTCTTCCAGGTCATCTATGTGTATTGTAAACAGTTGTGGTCCCAGCAGCGATCCCTGTGGCACACCACTAACCACCGATTTCCAACCCGAAAAGGACCCATTTATCCCGACTCTCTGCTTTCTGTTAGCTAGCCAATTCTCTATCCATGCTAATACATTTTCTCTGACTCCACGTACCTTTATCTTCTGCAGTAACCTTTTGTGTGGCATCTTATCGAATGCCTTTTGGAAATCTAAATACACCACATTCATCGGTACACCTCTATCCACCATGCTCGTTATATCCTCAAAGAATTCCAGTAAATTAGTTAAACATAATTTCCCCTTCATGAATCCATGTTGCGTCTGCTTGATTGCACTATTCCTATCTTGATGTCCTGCTATTTCTTCCTTAATGATAGCTTCAAGCATTTTCCCCACTACAGATGTTAAACTAACTGGCCTATAGTTACCTGCCTTTTGTCTGCCCCCTTTTTTAAACAGAGGCGTTACATTAGCTGCTTTCCAATCCGCTGGCACCTCCCCAGAATCCAGAGAATTTTGGTAGATTATAACGAATGCATCTGCTATAACTTCCGCCATCTCTTTTAATACCCTGGGATGCATTTCATCAGGACCAGGGGATTTGTCTACCTTGCGTCCCATTAGCCTATCCAGCACTACCCCCTCATAGCGATAGTGATTATCTCAAGGTCCTCCCTTCCCACATTCCCGTGACCAGCAATTTTTGGCATGGTTTTTGTGTCTTCCACTGTGAAGACCGAAGCAAAATAATTGTTTAAGGTCTCAGCCATTTCCACAGTTCCCATTATTAAATCCCCCTTCTCATCTTCTAAGGGACCAACATTTACTTTAGTCACTCTTTTCCGTTTTATATATCGGTAAAAGCTTTTATTACCTGTTTTTATGTTTTGCGCAAGCTTACTTTCGTAATCTATCTTTCCTTTCTTTATTGCTTTTTTAGTCATTCTTTGCTGTCGTTTAAAATTTTCCCAATCTGCTAGTTTCCCACGAACCTTGGCCACCTTATACGCATTGGTTTTTAATTTGATACTCTCCTTTATTTCCTTGGTTATCCATGGCTGGTTATCCCTTCTCTTACCGCCCTTCTTTTTCACTGGAATATATTTTTGTTGAGCACTATGAAAGAGCTCCTTAAAAGTCCTCCACTGTTCCTCAATTGTGCCACCGTTTAGTCTGTGTTTCCAGTCTACTTTAGCCAACTCTGCCCTCATCCCACTGTAGTCCCCTTTGTTTCAGCATAGTATGCTCGTTTGCGACACTACTTCCTCACCCTCAATCTGTATTACAAATTCAACCATACTGTGATCACTCATTCAGAGAGGATCTTTTACGAGGAGATCGTTTATTATTCCTGTCTCATTACACAGGACCAGATCTAAGATAGCTTGCTCCCTTGTAGGTTCTGTAACAAACTGTTCTAAGAAACAATCCCGTATGCATTCTATGAATTCCTCCTCAAGGCTACCCCGTGCGATTTGATTTGACCAATTGATATGTAGGTTAAAATCCCCCATGATTACTGCCGTTTATTTTTCACATGCCTTCATTATTCCCATGATTATTCCCTGCCCCACTGTGAAATTATTATTTGTGGGCCAATAAACTACACCCACCAGTGACTTTTCCCCCTTACTATCTCTAATCTCCACCCACAATGATTCAACATTTTGTTCATTAGAGCCAATATCGTCTCTCACAACTGCCCTGATATCATCCTTCATTAACAGAGCTACCCCACCTCCTTTCCCTTCTTGTCTATCTTTCCGAATTGTCAGATACCCCTGTATGTTTAATTCCCAGTCTTGGCCACCCTGCAACCACGTTTCTGTAATGGCCACCAAATTATACCCATTTGTAATGATTTGTGCCGTCAACTCATTTACTTTATTTTGAATGCTGCGTGCGTTTAGGTGCAGTGTTTTAATACTAGTTTTTAAACCATGATTTTTAGTTTTGACCCCTCCTGCAGCCCCTTTATATTCATACATATTGTCCCTTCCTATCACCTAGTGGTTTACACTTACCCCAGTGCGTTGCTCAACTAAGAGCAAGTGTTGCACTGGCGCACGCATGACTCTAAATCTGAGTCGATGCCAGGCCACCACACGTGAGGCCTGGCTATGGCTTTCATCATTACGATACCTGGGTGGGTGTTGTGCAGTTCGCAAATAAATGTGTCTCTGCCTTTCTTGGGCAAGACCACGCGATTGCCCCACAAAAGACAGTCCGCCTACAGGGACAACTCGTCCTTGCGTCTGTGGAACGGCTTAATTGCTTCCTGCATCTCCACTGGGACACAGGACCAGCTCCCATGGAGGACACAGTTTTTTACCAAGGACAGTAAAGATCCTGACTGGTCCAGGTCCTGATCTGGCGAGCCGTAACGGGGGACTTCTCGTTCTCAAATGCCTCCATGATCATGAGCAAGTCCGCTGGCTGTGCCATTTCCACCCCTGTGGTGGGCAATGGTAGCCGACTGAGAGCATATGCACAGTTCTCTGTGCCCGGTCTATGGCGGATTACATAGTTGTATGCCGTCAGCGTGAGAGCCCATCTTTGGATGCGGGCAGAGGCATTGGTATTAATCCCTTTGCTCTCAGAGAACAGCGATATGAGCGGCTTGTGGTCAATTTCAAGCTCGAACTTGAGACCAAATAAGTACTGGTACATTTTTTTTTTACCCCGAAAAAACACGCCAGAGCCTCTTTTTCAACCATGCTGTAGGTCTTTTCGGCCTTGGACAAACTCCTGGATGCATACGCAACCGGTTGCAAAATCCCCTAATCATTAACCTGTTGTAACACACATCCGACCCCGTATGACGACGCATCGCAAGCTAACACTAATCCTTTACATGGATTATACAGGACAAGCAGTTTGTTAGAACACAATAAATTTCTGGCTTTCTTAAAGGCAGCCTCTTGTGAATTCCCCCATTACCCAGTCGTCTTCCTTGCGCAGTAGCGCATGTAGGGGTTCTAGCAAGGTGCTTAACCCAGGTAGGAAATTACCGAAATAGTTAAGGAATCACAGGAACGACCGCAGCTCCATCATGTTCTGTGGTCGCGGCGCGTTCTTGATGGCCTCCGTCTTGGCGTCGGTGGGTCTGATGTCATCTGCTGCGATTCTCCTTCCTAAGAATTCAACGTCCTGTGCCAGGAAAACAGACTGAGCGTTTCAGCCTGAGCCCCACGCGATCCAACCGACTAAGAACTTCCTCCAGATTCTTCAATGCTCCATGGTGTCCCGACCTGTAATCAGTATGTCGTCCTGGAAGACCACTGTGCAAGCAACCGACTTTAGCAGGCTCTCCATGTTCTGCTGGAAGATCGCCGCGGCAGACCGAATCCTGAACGGCCACCGGTAGTAGATAAACAAACCTATGTGCGTGCCGATGCAGGTGAGGCCTTTCGAAGACTCCTCTGTCATGTATGTAACCTTCATGTAACAACACTGCAATACTGTATATACTTGAGAAATGCACACATTGACCACAGGGGGTGAACTTGTGGGAGACACTCCTCACCTGGTCATCCAGGTATATAAAGGGAGGTCCCACGCAGGGTCATCAGTTCGTGGTCCTGTGAATAGAATGTGCCTCGTGTGGATTTGTGGTATTGTGTAAGGATTTTACAGTGGCGACGAGAAACGGGAATCAACGACCCACGAGAATGGCCACCGGTAACACAGAGGAATGGTACTGTGTGGTGAGGACTGGGCTGATTTCATTGAGAGGCTTCAGCAGAGCTTTGTCACGAAGGACTGGCTGGGAGATGCAGCGGCCGACAAGCGAAGGGCTCATCTGCTGACCAGCTGTGGATCTAAGACTTACGCGCTCATGAAAGACCTGCTAGCACCCGAGAAGCCGGCGGACAAAACCTTTGAAGAGCTCAGCAATGCTATTCAGTGAGCACCTCAAACCGATGAGCAGCATACACATGGCCCGACACAGATTTTATACCCACCGACGTTGGGAAGGACAGAGCATACCGGACTTCGTTGCGGATCTCCAGCGCTTGGCCAGCCTCTGTAAGTTCACAGACGCCTGCAGGGGGGAGATGCTAAGGGATTTCTTTATTGAGGGCATCGGTCATGCCGGGATTTTCAGAAAGTTAATCGAGACCGAGGACTTGACCTTGGAAGTGGCGATGTTGCTGGCTCAGACCTTTATGGCGGGGGAGGAGGAAACCAAGATAATATACGCGCGCAACTCTGACTCCAGATGGATCACGGGGTCAATATCATAAATGTGACTCAGAGCCCCGCAGGCAGGCAAGGGCAGTTCGAGACACCCCAGGCAGCAATAGACCCCAGAACAGGTTTTCAGCACAGACAATGGCAGGCTGAATGGACATTTATGCCATCCCAGTGGACAATGCGTTCCGGGATGGGTCCATTGACACGCACTAACAGGGTGCTCAAGAGCAGTTAAAGGGGCAATCAGCGAGGATACTCCCCACCTGGTCATCCAGGTATATAAAGGGAGGTCCCATGCAGGGTCATCACTTCTTGGTCCTGTGAATAAAGGTGCAGGTCACAGAGTGACCTTGTCCATAGAATGTGCCTCGTGTGGATTTGTGGTATTATGTAAGGACTTTACATCCCCCAGCTCCTGCGTCATGTAGGCCGAGGTCAGGTCCAGCTTAGTGAATGTCTTCCCTCCAGCCAGGGTCGCAAATTGGTTGTCTACCTTGGGTAGCAGGTACTGGTCCTGCAGCAAAAAACGGTTAATCGTTACTTTATAGTCCCGCAAATTCTAACCGTACCATTCTCCTTGAGTATCGGGACAATCGGACTGGCCCAGTCGTTAAATTCCACCGGCGCGATGATGCCTTCACGATGCAGCCTGTCCAGCTCAATTTCCACTTTTGCACGCATCATGTACAGTACCGCCCGTGCCTTGTGGTGGATGGGTCACGTACTGGGAACCAAATGGATCTGCACTTTCGCCCCTGAGAAGCTTCCAATGCTTGGCTCGAATAACGATGGGAACCTGCTCAGAACCTGGGTACATGAAGTGCTGTCGACGGACGAGAGCGCTCGAATGTCGTCCCAGTTCTAGCGGATTTTCTCCAGCCAGCTTCTGCCAAACAACGTGGGGCCATCCCGTGGCACAATCCACAGCGGGAGTTCGTGTACTGCTCCATCATAGGAGACTTTGACTTCTGCACTGCCAATTACAGGGATTAATTCCTTGGTGTAAGTCCTTAGTTTAGTGTGAATGGGGCTGAGCTTGGGCCTGTGTGCCTTCTTTCCCCACAGCCTGTCGAAGGCCTTTTCTCTCATTATGGACTGACTTGCCCTCGTGTCCAGTTCCATAGATACTGGAATACCGTTGAGTTCAACTTTCAACATTACTGGTGGGCATTTCATCATGAATGTGTCTGCCTCCTCAGTACGAGTCTCCAATTCAGCCTGATCCACTGTGGATTGATCTTCCTCTGCAACATAGTGGTTTGCAGGGTTTGCAGGGTTTGCAGCTCGCCTGCACATTCCTTGGCGGTGTCCCATTATTCTGCAACCATCACACGCATAGTGCTTAAAGCTGCATTGATGGGGCCTAAGATCACCCCCGCAGCGCCAACAGGGTGTTAACTGCCTCACATTAACAGATGATGGCGGACTCTGGGTCAATTGAGGTCGGGTTACAGCAGCCGGCGCGTATGTTCTGCCATGTACATTTCTGCTTTAAACCGTTACTTTCTGCACAGTACTGGCCGAAACTTCTTTGTTCTGCAAAATCTGCTTGGTGTTGTCGCTGGTGGACATGAATGCCTGGGCTATCGTTATGGCTTTACTCAGATTCGGAGTTTCTACAGTCAACAGTTTGCGAAGGATTGTCTCATGTCCGATGCCCAGTACAAAAAAGTCTCTGAGCATTTGTTCTAGGAATCCCTCAAACTCACAATGTCCTGCAAGGCGCCTTAGTTCGGCGACGTAGCTCGCCACTTCCTAGTCCTCTGATCGTTGACACGTGTAGAACTGATATCTCACCATCAAACGCTTTCCTTAGGATTTAGGTGCTCCCAGACCAGCGTACACAATTCTTCATAGGATTTCTCTGTTGGTTTTGCCGGGGCCAGGAGATTCTTCATGAGGCCATAGGTTGTTGCCCCATAGAGAGTTAGGAGGATCGCCCTTCGTTTGGTGGCATTCTCGTCACCTTCCAGCTCATTGGCCACAAAGTATTGGTCGAGTCTCTCCATGAAGGCCTCCCAATCGTCCCCTTCTGAGAACTTCTCCAGTATGCCGACTGTTCTTTGCATTTTTGCGCGGCTGTTCATTACCTCGTCGCCAATTGGTACACTCATAATAAATGGTAAGACTGAGTACTGTGTGTAATGAGCTCCTTTATTAAGGTTCCAGAGTGCAGGTACCTCATGGGTGGCCTGCTTATATACTATGCTCCCAAGGGATGCTGGGATCCCTTGGGACTCCAACAGGTGGGCCCTCTGGTGGTCAGGTGTAATGCAAATTACAAAGGGTTAAATACATAACACTGTGGAAGTGGGAAGTGCAGGCTGGGATGGTGGGGCACTGGGTGTAAACTGCTGCATTGCACTATCAGCACCACTGGGACCTGCAACGTCGGAATCTGTGAAACCATAGAATGTGGGACCAGAACCTACGCAAGGGTTTGAAACATTGATGTCCGTTGATGTGGGCTCATAAATATTAAGTTCTAAGGTTTCCTCGGAAGATATTTCAGTCAACCCCTGCAGTCACCCTTGGTCTGGATCGTCCGCATCTGGTTCTTCTGGTTCTTCTTCTGTATGTTCAGGATCTTCAGGATTGGCATCATCATCATCATCTTCTGCAAAATATATCAGAACAGTCAAATGGTTAGCAGCACAGGAGAGGGCAGGATGGGTGGCATGAATACTCTCACACATAGCAGGTTGATGTGAAGGGTCACGATGCATTTTCAGGACTTACCCTCTTCCTCGCGTGCGGGCCCAGCTTGTGCTGTACTGATTGCTTTCCTCCATGTACGACTCATCATAGCAGCTACCCTCTGTTCCAAGGGTGTCAGTGGATGCAGATTTGGTGGGCCTCCTCCTGTTCGAGTTCTTTCCTTTTTGTTGTGGGCCAATTTCTTCTGCAAAGATTAAAATATAACTTTTTACAGAGTGCGTCTTTCTGCAGGGTGGGACATATACAGATGATCACCTTTACAATTTAGATTCCATTGAAAAATGAAAATATTACATACACTGACTACTTGACCAAGGCTGTGCCATTTCTTTTTACACTGGCTTCCAGATCTCATGGTATGCATCACTGCGCAGTAATCTTCTGCAACTTGGTTCCAACGTTTCTTCATTTCTTTGGATGGCACTTTTATGCGACTTCTGTTGCTGGTATCTAGCTCCAGCCATCTCTGCTCAATGACATTAACTAGTGTCTCCACTTCCTCATGCAAGAAATTCTTCATTCTTGCTGGATGTTGTTCCATTGCTGCATTGAATTGACACTCAGTGATTTTTCAAAACACACAGTCCTTATTTTGCATGCACCTATGCAGCTAGAGTACTGCGTGCAGTTCTGGTCACCACATTACAGGGAGGATGTGATTGCACTAGAGAGGGTACAGAGGAGATTTACAAGGATGTTGCCAGGACTAGAGGATTTTAGCTATGAGGAAACATTAGACAGGCTGGGCTGTGTTTTTTTCCTTCAGAGGAGGCTGAGAGGAGATTTAATTGAGGTGTATAAAATTATGGGAGGCCTAGATGGATAGTAAGTGAATACGAAGGACCTGTTTCTCTTAGCCAGGTGGCCAATAACCGTGGGGGAATGAGGGGCGTTGAGAATAATTATTTTCACCCAGAGGATGGTTGGGGTCTGTAACTCACTGCCTGAAAGGGTGGGTATAGGCAGAAACACTCATCACATTTAAAAAGTACTTGGATATGCACTTGAAGTGCCGTAAGGCTACAGACCAAGAGCTGGAACGTGGGATTAGGCTGGATGGTTCCTTTTCGACTCGCACGGACATGATGGGCCAAATGGCCTCCTTCTGTGCCGCACACTTTTATTCTATGATTAAGATGTTTATTTTGGTGGATGATGATGAAAGAGCAGGGAGAGGGAACTATTTACAGTGTCAATTAGCATGGGAGCCAGGAAAGGAAATTGGATGATCAGTTTGGAAATGGGGATGAGGGAGAAGAAGATGAATCCCATGACTTTTAATAGATAATATAAATAGATGTAGTTGTAAGAATATGGGATGAAATCCTGTAGATCTTCACCTGATTGTCTGCCATAACTTTGGTGAAAAAGCCCCAGAAACTGCGGAAAAGAAGAGTACATACTATTTCCTCTGTTTTTCTGGGGTATCCATGACTCATCCACTGGGATTACGATGGACCAATGGGAGAACTCCCACAGAAATTTAACCCCCATAATTAACTAACTTAAAAATAATTTAGTTATGGCTTAATTTAAGCATAGTCAGGTTAATAAACACACAAAACCAGTAGAACCATTGAGGTTTAACATTAGCTGTTTTTCTGACAGTTGAACGAGGAGAAATGTGTTGCAATGAATACTATCATAGTGTTTTCTTGACATTTTGCATTACCATTGCATTACTATATCACAATGGTAATATTTTTCCACATATTCTGGTACATCTAACTCATAGAAAACCAAACTGTATTTTACTGACATTACTCCCAGTTCCGTTTACACTGGTAGTGTTGTTCTAATTTTGTGGGTTAACTGTTTTACTAAGGATGTTAGTAAAGCAGAATCAGTGTGAGTTGAGAGGTTAGTGCTGCTTTAAATGACCACCTGGGCACTCCAACACATTGAGAACTGTGATAAACTAAATGTTAATAATCAGAATGAATAAAACCCAGATGCAGGCTGAGAAGGGTTAAGGTCTCAGGAGACCTTCGCAGTAGTCAGCCAATTAATCTGTTCTCAAAAGAACAAGATTTCATTCTGTTGCCCATAGAAACATGTGTGTAAAAATAAGCGGGTTTGATAGACTCCTGTGCAAAGTGTGTTACTGTCGTTAATGGCTATTCGATTGCAAAAAAGCAAATTCCATAGTGGCTTCCGTCTTATTCTTTGTAAAACATTCTAAGGAAAGGCTGAATAATTATTGATATGGGGGAATATTAAAAGAGGCATTTTTCAGGTTATACTGAGCTCTAGCAGATTTGTAAACCCAAACTAAAATGAAGTACGACAACAACAGCAAACCGCCTTGGTGGAGAGCTTGATTGAGATTGACATTGACCATGTAAGATCATGGGTCAGATCTGATAGGTCAAATACCTTTCATGAATAAGCTATTAGAACTCTGTTACTGGGAAGAGCAGTCAATTCAAACAGTGAAACAAGCTAAGTGTGACAAAACTGCAGCATTTGTAACTCTCCAAAGGCATTGGCAATTTTAGCACATTGTATGGAGGAGGTTTTGGTTAGATGTACCTCTATTGCTTCTTGTTTAGTTGTAGTATCGGTTATGTCTCAAATGAAGCAATGTGACTGAGCACTTTGAGTAAGTGTGACCTTAGTCTCTTTATTCTGACTCCAGAGTGCTGGCACAGCATGGGAGGCCTGCTTATTTGCAGTGCTCCCAAGGGATGCTGGGATCCCTTGGGACTCCAACAGATGCGCCCTCTGGTGGCAGTAGAATGCTGGTTACAAGATGTTGTATACATAACATCGCTTCCCCCCAAAGTTAATAGTACACTTATTTACAGGGTGAGATGATCTGGGTCTTTACACTCCCTAATCGATCGTCTCGGTACAAACACAGGTACGGGTGAGTTGGTTGGGCCTTCGCTGGGCTGCTGCACAGCTGGCCTTGCTGGGCTGCTGGGGATGATGAGTTCAGCTTCATGGTCAACCGTGATGTTGGTTGCCACTTGTGTGTGTATCAGAGGGACGAAGTTGGTGATATCCTCTTCAGGTTGCTCGCAGTTTGGTCCAAATGCTTTCTGCAAGTTAGTCCATTAGCCAGCGCCAGCAAGCCATTTGGGACGATGTCCATAGTTGAATACAAATACAGGGTCATTGACTTTAATATCGCGTGATAAATTTGCGCGATCATGGTAAATGCTTTGTTGATGCCACCTGCCCTTGACATGATCATGGAGGTCAGAGTGGACTAGAGAGAGCCGTGTTTTGAATGCCCTTTTTATCAGTAGTTCGGCAGGGGGAACCCCGGTGAGCGAGTGGGGTCTTGTGCGGTAGCTGAGCAGGACTCGGGACAGGCGGGACTGCAGGGAGCCTTCCGACATGCGTTTCAAGCTTTGCTTGATGGCTTGGACTGCCCGTTCTGCCTGGCCATTAGATGCGGGCGTGAACAGGACAGATGTGACGTGCTTGATCCCATTGCGGGTCATGAATTCCTTGAATTCAGCGCTGGTGAAGCATGGCCCATTGTCGCTGACAAGGACATCAGGCAGGCCAAGCGCAGCAAACATGGCTCATAGGCTTTCGATGGTGGCAGTGGACGTACTTACAGACATTATTACACACTCAATCCATTTTGAATAAGCATCCATAACAACCAAAAACATTTTGCCTAGAAACGGACCAGCGAAGTCAAGGTGGATCCTAGGCCACGATTTGGAGGGCCATGACCACAAACTTAGCGGTGCCTCCCTGGGTGCATTGCTCAGTTGAGAGCAAGTGTTGCATTGGCGCACGCAAGAATCCAAATATGAGTTGATGCCGGGCCACCACATGTGGGATCTGGCTATAGCTTTCATCATTACTGTTGTGTCCGGCTCGTCCAGGCTGACCGCAGGGACTGTGCATGCTGCTGATGGTTCTTGTTGCTCGTTCACTGGCGGAGGTGTGGGTAGCATCTCATGATCTTCCTCAGGTTCCTCAGTGTCCATGCTGAACCTTTTTTTTACTTGGTCCAGATGCTTGCGGCATACCTGTCCATTGTTAAGTCTGACCACTATGAACCTATTCCCCTCTTTACCAATTACAGTAACCTCAAGCCACTTGGGCCCCAAAGCGTGATTAAGAACGATTTCTATACATCTCCCCTTTGAGTTAAAGTCATGGCACTCATTTTGGGACTGGTGCTTGCCCTCAACAATGTCTGACATGACTGGGTGAATGAGGGACAGCCGAGTTTTAAGTGTGCGTTTCATGAGTAGTTCCGCTGGCGGGACTCCCATGAGTGAATGCGGTTGGGACCTGTAGGCCAGCAGGAGGCGCGATAGGCGGCATTGAAGGGAGGGTCCTTGAATCCGGAGCATGCCTTGTTTTATGATTTGGACTGCACGTTCCGCCTGGCCATTGGAAGCCGGCTTGAACGGTGCTGTCCTGACAAGTTTGATGCCATTACTCGACATGAACTCCCGGAATTTATAGTTAGTGAAGCACGGGCCGTGGGTCGCAAAGACTGCATGCAGACTCTCCACTGTGGTGGATGTCATGCACGAATTCAATATGATGCACTCGATCCATTTCGAGTACGCATCAACAACAATGAGGAACATTTTCCCCATGAACGGGCCCGTGTAGTCTACGTGAACACGTGACCATGGCTTGGTGGGCCAGGGCCACGGGCTGAGTGGGGCCTCCCTGTGAGCATTGCCCAGCTGGGCACATGTCGTGCACCTGCAAACACAGTGTTCCAGGAATGCATCAATTCCTGGACACTATACATGTGACCGGGCAATGGCCTTCATTAGCACAATGCCTGGGTGCTCGCTGTGGAGTTCCCTGATGAATGCTTCCCGTCCCTTCTGGGGCATGACTACCGGGCCGCCCCAAAGTAGGCAGTCGGTTTGGATGGCGAGTTCATCCATCCATCTGTGAAACGGTCTGACCTCTTCAGGGCATGCTCCATGTGCAGGCGCCCAATCCCCAGTCAGGACACATTTCTTAATCAAGGATAGGAGGGGATCTCTGTTTGTCCATGTTTTGATCTGGTGGGCTGTGATGGAGGAGCCTGCGCTGTCGAAAGCATCGACTGCCATGACCATCTCAGCGCTTTGCTCTGCTGCCCCCGCAGTGGTGGCCAGTGGAAGCCTGCTGAGCGCATCAGCGCAATTTTCGGTGCCTGGCTGGTGCTGTATGGTGTAGTCATAGGCAGCCAGCGTGAGAGCCCATCGCTGTATGCGAGCTGATGCACTGGCATTGACAGCTTTGCTGTCGGACAGCAGGGATGTTAACGGCTTGTGGTCCGTTTCTAACTCGAACCTTCTGCCAAAAAGGTACTGGTGCATCTTTTTCACCCCGTAGACAGCGAGTGAATCCTTTTCAACCATCCCATACCCCCTTTCTGCTTGGCAGAGCGACCTGGAGGCATAAGCCACAGGTTGGAATTGGCCCTCATCATCACTCTGCTGCAACACGCACCCAACCCCATAGGATGATGCATCACATGTCAAAACCAATTTCTTACAGGGATTGTACAGGGTCAATAGCTTATTGGAACAAAGCAGGTTCCGCGCCCGATTGAAAGCCCGTTCCTGACAGTCTCCCCAAAACCAATCGCAACCCTTATGCAGGAGCACGTGTAGCAGCTCCAACAATGTGCTTAAGTTCGGCAGAAAGTTCCCGAAATAGTTCAATAGTCCCAGAAATGAACGCAACTCCGATGTGTTGCCGGGCCTGGGCGCGCGATGGATCGCCTCCGTTTTGGATTCGGTAGGCCGGGTCCCATCTGCAGCAACCCTCCTGCCCAAAAACTCAACCTCTGGGGCCAAAAACACACACTTAGACTTCTTTACTCGCAGGCCTACCCGGTCCAGTCGGCGTAGCACCTCCTCCAGGTTGTGGAGGTGTTCCTCGTTGTCCCGACCCATGATAAAGATGTCGTCCTGAAATACGATTGTTCCAGGGATGGATTTGAGCAGGCTTTCCATGTTCCTTTGAAAGATAGCGGCTGCTGAACGAATGCCAAACCGACACCTGTTGTAGACAAACAGCCCCTTGTGCGTGGTGATGGTGGTCAGTAGCTTGGATTCTTCGGCCAGTTCCTGGGTCATGGAGGCTGAAGTGAGGTCCAACTTGGTGAACAGCTTGCCGCCTGCCAGCGTGGCAAAAAGATCCTCCTCTCTCCGAAGCGGGTATTGGTCTTGTAGTGACACGCTGTTGATAGTGACCTTGTAGTCGCCACAGATCCTGACCGAGCCATCCGTTTTTAGGACGGGGACGATGGGGCTTGCCCAGTTGCTGAATTCGACGGATGAAATTATGCCCTCTCTTAGCAACCTGTCCAACTCACTCTCAATTTTCTCCCGCATCACATACGGTACAGCTCTGGCTTTATGATGCACTGGTCTGGTGTCTGGGGTGATGCGTATCACTACTTTGGGACCTTTGAAAGTCCCGACACCAGGTTGAAATAGTGGCTCAAATTTCTGTCGGACCTGTGAGCATGAACTTCGCTCCACAGATGAAATGGCGTGCACATCCCCCCATTTCCAGTTCATCTTGGCTAGCCAGCTCCTCCCCAAAAGTGCAGGACCATTTCCCGGGACAATCCAGAGTGGCAGCCGGTTCTCTGATCCATTATGTGTGACCACCAACATTGCACTGCCTAGCACTGGGATGATCTCTTTGGTATACGTCCGTAATTGCGTGTCAATGCGTTCTAGTTTGGGTCTGCTAGCTCTGAGTGGCCATAGTTTCTCGAATTGTTGGACACTCATAAGTGACTGGCTGGCTCCTGTGTCCAGCTCCATGAATACCGGGATGCCATTTAACAATACTCTCATCATCATAGGTGGCGTTTTTGTATATGAGCTGTGGATGTTTGCCACCTGAACCCGCTGAACTTCAGCGTCCATTGCTGTGTCCCAAGCATAACCCTGCCTTGCAGATCCCTCTTGGGGTTCATCTGCTTCGTAAACCAGCCTCACTGCGGACTTCCTGCACATTCTGGCTAAATGTCCACTGAAGTTACAATTTCTGCAGATAAATTGTTGAAACCTGCAGGTTTTCGCAGCATGTCTGCCCCCGCACTTCCAGCAGGAGCTGAAATTGTTGTGAACAAAAGAGCTGTTACCAGGCATTCCTCTCTGATTGTCTCTTTGATTACTCTTGAGCACTCTGTTAGTGGGTGTCAATGGCCCCATCCCGGGACGTATTGTCCCTTGTGATGGTGTAAATGTCCGTTCAACCTGCCATTGTCTGTTTTGAGGACCCACCCTAGAGTTTGTTACTGCCTGCTTGTTGTCGAATTGCCCTTGCCTGCCTGCGGGGTTCTGAGTTGCGTTTACTATGTTAACTCCCTGCTCCATCGCCACATTGGGAACAGGGTTGCACATGTATATGATCTTGGTTTCCTCCTCCCCCGCCATGAATGTTTGAGCCATCAACGCCGCTGCTTTCAAGGTCAAGTCCTTGGTCTCAATTAGCTTCCTAAAAATCCCGGCATGACCAATGCCCTCAATGAAAAAATCCCGTAACATCTCCCCCCTGCAGGTGTCTGTGAACTTACAGAGGCTGGCCAAGCGCCGAAGGTCCGCAACAAAGTTTGGTATGCTCTGCCCTTCTCGACGTCGGTGCATATGGAATCGGTGTCGGGCCATGTGTATACTGCTTGCCGGTTTGAGGTGCTCACTGATCAGTTTGCTGGGCTCCTCAAAGGTCTTGTCCGCCGGCTTCTCGGGTGCGAGCAGGTCTTTCATCAGCGCATATGTCTTAGGTCCACAGCTGATCAGTAGATGCGCCCTTCGCTTGTTGGCCACTGCCGCTCCCAGCCAGTCCTTCGTGACAAAGCTCTGCTGGAGCCTCTCAATGAAATCATCCCAGTCCTCACCCACACAGTACCGTTCCTCTGTGCTACCGGTGGCCATTCTCGTGAGTCGTTGATTCCCATTTCTCATCGCCAAATGTGTCCTTACACTCTACTGTAAATCAACACAAGGCACATACTGGAGACAAGGTCACTCTGTGACCTGTACCTTTATTCACAGGACCAAGAAGTGATGACCCTGCATGGAACCTCCCTTTATATACCTGGATGACCAGGTGAGGATTGTCACCCACAAGTTCATCCCCTGGGGTCAAGGTGTGCATTTCTTAGGTGTATACAGTATACAGTGTTGTTACATTTACAATTACATGAAGGTTACATACATGACAATTACTATGCCTGGGTGGGTACTGTGTAGGTCGCGTATGAACGTTTCCCTGCCTTTCTTAGGCAAAACCACGCGATTACCCCACAAAAGACAGTCCGCCTGTATGGACATTTCATCTTCGCGTCGCTGGAACGGCTTGATCTCTTCATGCATCTCCGGTGTGATGCTGGACCACCTCCCATGGGGGAGAAAGTTTTTTACAAGGGACAGTAAAGGATCCTGGCTGGTCCAGGTCCTGATCTGGTGGGCCGTAACGGGTGACTTTTCGTTTTCAAATGCATCTATCACCAAGAGCAAGTCGACAGGTTGTGCCATTTCCACCCCGATGGTCGGGCAATGGCAGCTGACATAGAAACATAGAAACATAGAAAATAGGTGCAGGAGTAGGCCATTCGGCCCTTCGAGCCTGGACCGCCATTCAATGAGTTCATGGCTGAACATGCAACTTCAGTATCCCATTCCTGCTTTCTCGCCATACCCCTTGATTCCCCCTAGTAGTAAGGACTACATCTAACTCCTTTTTGAATATATTTAGTGAATTGGCCTCAACAGCTTTCTGTGGTAGAGAATTCCACAGGTTCACCACTCTCTGGGTGAAGAAGTTTCTCCTCATCTCGGTCCTAAATGGCTTGCCCCTTATCCTTAGACTGTGACCCCTGGTTCTGACTTCCCCAACATTGGGAACATTCTTCCTGCATCTAACCTGTCTAAACCCGTCAGAATTTTAAACATTTCTATGAGATCTCCTCTCATTCTTCTGAACTCCAGTGAATACAAGCCCAGTTGATCCAGTCTTTCTTGATATGTCTGTCCCGCCATCCCGGGAATCAGTCTGGTGAACCTTCGCTGCACTCCCTCAATAGCAAGAATGTCCTTCCTCAAGTTAGGAGACCAAACTGTACACAATACTCCAGGTGTGGCCTCACCAAGGCCCTGTACAACTGTAGTAACAGCTCCCTGCCCCTGTACTCAAATCCCCTTGCTATGAAGGCCAACATGCCATTTGCTTTCTTAACCGCCTGCTGTACCTGCATGCCAACCTTCAATGACTGATGTACCATGACACCCAGGCCTCGTTGCACCTCCCCTTTTCCTAATCTGTCACCATTCAGATAATAGTCTGTCTCTACGTTTTTACCACCAAAGTGGATAACCTCACATTTATCTACATTATACCTCATCTGCCATGCATTTTCCCACTCACCTAACCTATCCAAGTCACTCTGCAGCCTCATAGCATCCTCCTCGCAGCTCACACTGCCACCCAACTTAGTGTCGTCTGCAAATTTGGAGATACTACATTTAATCCCCTCGTCTAAATCATTAATATACAATGTAAACAGCTGGTGCCCCAGCACAGAACCTTGCGCCCCAGCACAGAACCTTGCGGTACCCCACTAGTCACTGCCTGCCATTCTGAAAAGTACCCAATTACTCCTACTCTTTGCTTCCTGTCTGACAACCAGTTCTCAATCCATGTCAGCACACTACCCCCAGTCCCATGTGCTTTAACTTTGCACATTAATCTCTTGTGCGGGACCTTGTCGAAAGCCTTCTGAAAGTCTAAATACACCACATCAACTGGTTCTCCCTTGTCCACTCTACTGGAAACATCCTCAAAAAATTCCAGAAGATTTGTCAAGCATGATTTCCCTTTCACAAATCCATGCTGACTTGGACCTATCATGTCACCTCTTTCCAAATGTGCTGCTATGACACCCTTAAAAATTGATTCCAGCATTTTACCCACGACCGATATCAGGCTGACCAGTCTATAATTCTCTGTTTTCTCTCTCCCTCCTTTTTTAAAAAGTGGGGTTACATTGGCTACCCTCCACTCCATAGGAACTGATCCAGAGTCTATGGAATGTTGGAAAATGACTGTCAATGCATCCGTTATTTCCAAGGTCACCTCCTTAAGTACTCTGGGATGCAGACCATCAGGCCTTGGGGATTTATCGGCCTTCAATCCCATCAATTTCCCCAACACAATTTCCCGACTAATAAGGATTTCCATCAGTTCCTCCTTCTTACTAGACCCTCTGACGCCTTTTATATCCGGAAGGTTGTTTGTGTCCTCCTTAGTGAATACCGAACCAAAGTACTTGTTCAATTGGTCTGCCATTTCTTTGTTCCCCATTATGACTTCTCCTGATTCTGACTGAGAGCATCAGCACAGTTCTCTGTGCCTGGCCTGTGGCGAATTACATAGTTACATAGAATTACATAGCCCTCTTGTATGGCTCAGAGACATGGACCATGTACAGTAGACATCTCAAGTTGCTGGAGAAATATCACCAGCGATGTCTCCGCAAGATCCTACAAATCCCCTGGGAGGACAGGCTAACCAACATCAGTGTCCTCATTCAGGCTAACATCCCCAGCATTGAAGCACTGACCACACTCGATCAGCTACGCTGGGCAGGCCACGTAGTCCGCTTGCCAGACACGAGTCTCCCAAAGCAAGTTATCTACTCGGAGCTCCTTCACGGCAAACGAGCCAAAGGTGGGCATCGGAAACGCTACAAGGACACCATCAAAGCCTCCCTGATAAAGTGCAACATCCCCACTGACACCTGGGAGACCCTGGCCCAAGACCGCCCTAAGTGGAGGAAGTACATCCGAGAGGGCGCTGAGCACCTCGAGTCTCAACGTCGAGAGCATGCAGAAATCAAGCGCAGGCAGCGGAAAGAGTGTGCGGCAAACCAGTCCCACCCACCCCTTCCCTCAACGACTATCTGTCCCACCTGTGACAAAATCTGTGGCTCTTGTATTGGACTGTTCAGCCACCAAAGAACTCACTTCAGGAATGGAAGCAAGTCTTCCTCGATTCCGAGGGACTGCCTATGATGATGATATATGCAGACAGCGTGAGCGCCCATCTTTGGATGCGAGCAGAGGCATTGGTATTAATACCTTTGCTCTCAGAGAATAGCGATATGAGCGGCTTATGGTCAGTTTCTAACTCAAACTTAAACTCAAACAAATACTGGTGCATTTTTTTCACCCCGTAAATGCATGCAAGAGCTTCTTTTTCAATCATGCTGTAGGCCCTTTCGGCCTTGGACAAACTCCTGGACGCATAAGCGACCGGTTGCAATGTTCCTGATTAGTTTGCTTGTTGTAACACGAACCTGCCCCTGTACGAAGACGCATCGCAAGCTAGCACTGAACATTGACATGGGTCATACGGTACAAGCAGTTTGTTGGAACATAACAGATTTCTGGCTTTCTCAAAAGCAGTCTCTTGTGATCTCCCCCATACCCAGCCATCTCCCTTGCGTAGCAACACATGTAGAGGTTGTAGCAAGGTGCTTAACCCAGGTAGGAAATTACCAAAATAATTGAGGAGTCCCAGGAACGACCGCAGCTCCGTCACATTCTGTAGTCTCGGCGTGTTCTTGATGGCCTCCGTCTTGGCGTCGGTGGGTCTGATGCCGTCTTCCGTGATTCTTCTCCCTAAGAACTCGACCTCTGGCGCCAGGAAAACACACTTCGAGTGTTTCAACCTGAGTCCCACACGATGAAAAAGACTGTCCGCAACCTAGGTGTCATATTTGACCCTGAAATGATTTTCAAGCCACATATTCGCGGCATAACTAAAACCGCCTTTTTCCATCACCGTAACATTGCCTGCCTCTGCTGCTGCCTCAGCTCTTCTGCTGCTGAAACCCTCAATCATGCCTTTGTTACTATTGTGCTCCTAACACAGATGAGACTGCACACAGGGACATTACAGTAACAGTGACCTCAGTCTTTATTAAGACACTCCAGAGTGAGGAACAGGCCTTAGGGGCCTGCTTATATACAGTGCTCCCAAGGGATGCTGGGATCCCTTGGGACTTCAGGGGATGAGCTCCCTGGTGGCGGAACATGGGAGTGCATGCTTTACAGATACACATCACTCCCCGCCAAAGTCAAAGTGAAAATTATTTACAAGGTGAGGCGGTCGGGAGCCTTTCTTTCCCTGGTGGACCGCCTCGGTACAAATGTCTGTTCTGGTGTGTTGGCTGTGCCCTCGCTGGGCTGGCGTGTTGTTGGCCCTGCAGGACTGCTGGGTGAGCCTGGCCTTGCTGGGCTGTTGGGCGTAATGGGTTCAATGTCCAGGTCCGGGGTGGTGTTGTTGATCCTTTGGGTGTGTGTTGTGGACTCGAGAAAGGTGGTGTCTGCTGTGGGTTGTTCAGGGCAGTCTGTGAACCGCAGCCTCGTTTGGTCCAGATGCTTTCTGCAAATTTGTCCATTGTCTAGTTTGACTACAAACACCCTACTCCCTTCTTTAGCTATCACCGTGCCCACGATCCACTTGGGACCATGTCCATAGTTTAGCACATACACAGGGTCATTCAGATCAATTTCCCGTGACACAATGGCGCGACCATCGTTTACATTTTGTTGCTGCCGCCTGCTCTCTACCTGATCATGCAGGTTGGGGTGAACCAGCGAGAGTCTTGTTTTAAGTGTCCTTTTCATGAGTAGCTCAGCCGGGGGTACCCCTGTGAGCGAGTGGGGTCTTGTGCAGCAGCTGAGTAGTACTCAGGACAGGCGGGTTTGGAGTGAACCTTCTGTGACTCGTTTAACGCTCTGTTTGATTGTTTGTACTGCCCACTCTGCCTGCCCATTGGAGGCTGGTTTAAACGGGGCCGAGGTAACATGTTTGATCCCATTGTGGGTCATGAATTCTTTAGATTCGGCACTGGCACGTTGTCACTGACCAGTATGTTAGGCAGGCCGTGGGTGGCAAACATGGCCCTCAGGCTTTCAATGGTGGTGGTGGCGGTGCTTCCCGACATTATTTCATGTTCAATCCATTTTGAAAAAGCATCCACCACCACCAGGAACATTTTACCGAGAAATGGGCCCGCATAGTCGACATGGATCCTCGACCATGCTCAACTGAGCACACACGCTGCGTTGCCGTACACAGGACTCTAAGTCAGAGTCAATACCAAGCCACCACATGTGGGATCTGGCTATCGCTTTCATCATTACTATACCCGCGTGTGTGCTGTGGAGGTCCGAGATGAACGTCTCCTTGCCCTTTTTGGGTAGCACTACATGGTTACCCCACAACAGTTTGCCTGAATGGACAGCTCGTCCTTTCGCCGCTGGAATGGCTTGATTAGCTCTTGCATTTCAACGGGGATGCTGGCCCAGCTCCCATGCAGTATACAGTTTTTTACTAGGGACAGCAGAGGATCTTGGCTGGTCCAAGTCCTAATCTGGCAGGCCATGACAGGTGATTTATCATTCTCAAACGCTTCCATGACCATCAACAAGTCTGCGGGCTGCACCACCACCAACAAGTTTGCAGGCTGTGCCATTTCCACCCCCGTGGTGGGCAATGGTGGCCGATTGAGAGAATACGCACAGTTCTCGGTGCCTGGCCTGTGGCTGATAGCGCGAGTGCCCAACTTTGTATGCAGGCTAAGGCATTAGTATGTATCCCCTTGTTTTCAGTGAACAGGGATATGAGGAGCTTGTTGATCGGTTTCCAGCTCAAATTTGAGGCCAAACAGGTACTGATGCATTTTCATTACCACGAACACACACGCTAATGCCTCTTTCTCAATCATGCTGTAGGCACTCTTGGCCTTAGACAAGCTCCTGGAGGCATAGGCGACAGGTTGCAACTTCCCCGCAACGTTAGCTTGTTGTAATACACACCCAACTCCGTACGGCAATGCGTCACATGCTAGCACAAGTCTTTTACACGGGTTATACAATACAAGCAGCTTGTTGGAGCATAAAATGTTTCTGGCTTTCTCAAAAGCAATTACTTGTTTTTTTTCCCCATACCCAGTTCTCACCTTTACGCAATAACACATGTAGGGGTTCTAAGAGGGTGCTTAACCCAATAGGAAGTTACCAAAATAGTTGAGGAGTCCCAGGAACGACCGCAGCTCATGACGTTCTGTGGCCTGGGCGCGTTCCTGATAGCTTCTGTCTTGGCGTCTGTGGGCCGAATGCCGTCCGCTGCGATCTTTCTCCCCAAAAACTCCACTTCTGTTGCCATGAAGACGCATTTCGACCTCGTCACCCGCAGCCCTACACGATCCAGTCGTTGGAGGACCTCCTCCAGGTTTTGTAGGTGCTCGGCGGTGTCCCCACCCGTGACCAATATGTTGTCCTGAAAAACCACCGTGCGTGGTACCGACTTGAGTAGGCTCTCCATGTTTTTCTGGAAGATCGCTGCAGCCGACCGATTTCCAAACGGGCATCTGTTGTAGATGAACAGTCCCTTGTGCGTGTTGATGCAGTTGAGGCCCTTCGAAGACTCCTCCAGCTCCTGCGTCATGTAGGCTGAAGTCAGGTCGAGCTTGGTGAACGTCTTGCCTCCTGCCAGTGTCGCAAATAGGTCGTCTGCCTTAGGTAGTGGGTATTGGTCCTGTAGCGAGAAACAATCAATAGTTACTTTATAATCGCCGCAAATCCTGACCGTGCCATCACTTTTGAGTACTGGAACAATCAGACTGGCCCACTTGCTGAATTCCACTGGGGAGATGATGCCCTCGCATTGCAGCCTGTCCAGTTCGATTTCCACTCTTTCCATCATCATGTGATGTACCGCTCGCGCCTTGATGTGAATGGGTCGTGCCTCTGGGACCAAGTGGATCCGCACCTTCGCCCCGGAAAAGTTTCCAATGCCTGGCTCGAAAAGGGAAGGAAACTTGTTAAGAACCTGGGTACGTGAGGTCTCATCGACATGTGATAGCGCTCGGATGTCATCCCAGTTCCAGTGGATTTTGCCCAGCCAGCTCCTTCCAAACAGTGTGGGGCCATCGCCCGGGACAATCCAGAGTGGCAGTTCATGCACCGTGCCCTTGTAGGTGACCTTGACCATGGCGCTGCCCAGGACAGTGATGAGCTCTTTGGTGTACGTTCTCAGTTTCGTGTGGATGGGGCTCAGGCTGGTCTGAGTGCCTTGTTGCACCACAGTCTCTCAAACATCTGTTTACCCATGATGGATCGGCTAGCGCCAGTGTCCAGTTCCATGGCTACGGGTAGGCCATTCAATTATACATATAGCATTATAGGTGGACATTTCGTCGAAAATGTGTGCACCCCGTGTACTTCAGCATCTGCCTCCTCTCTCTGAGGCTCAAAATTGCTTTGATCCACCATGGATCGATTTTCCTCTGCCACGTGGTGGTTAGCAGGTTTTGCAGAGCTTGCAGCTCGTCTGCAAGCTCATTGGAGGTGCCCCATTGTTCCACAGCTCTTGCAAACATACCCTTTGAAGTGGCATGAATAGGCTGAATGGAAGCCTCCACAATGCCAACAAGGTGTGAATTGCCTTGCATTCATCCTTTGTTGTAGACTCTGAGTCATCTGGGTCACCTGAGACTTGCTGGCAGTTGCAGACTCGTGGTTTCTGCCCTGTACATTTCTGCTCGCAAATACAGTTCCAGTTAATTTATGAACATTGCTAGCACTTGTGTGCTGAGAGATTTGTTTGGTGTTATCACTGGTGGACATAAATGCCTGTGCTATAGCAATGGCTTTACTGAGGGTCGGTGTCTCTACAGTCAAAAGTTTTCGTAGGATGGTCTCATGGCCAATGCCCAGTACAAAAAAGTCTCTGAGCATCTGCTCCAGGTAGCCATCAAACTCACATTGTCCTGCAAGTTGCCTTAGCTCAGCGACGTAGCTCGCTACTTCCTGACCTTCAGATCACTGGCACGTGTAGAACTGATACCTCGCCATCAGCACGCTCTCCCTCAAGTTAAGATGCTCCCGAACCAGTGTACACAGCTCCTCATATGACTTATCTGTGGGTTTCACCGGAGCCAGAAGATTCTTCATGAGGCTGTAGGTCGGTGCCCCGCAGACCGCGAGGAGGACTGCTCTCCTTTTTGCAGCGCTTCCTTCTCTGTGCAGCTTGTTGGCTACAAAGTACTGGTCTAGCCGTTCGACATAGGCTTCCCAGTCCTCACCCTCCGAGAACTTCTCCAGAATGCCCACAGTTTGCTGCACCTTTGTGTTGGATTCGTATTCTTGTCGCCAGTTATTGTGTTCCTAACACAGATGAGACTGCACACAGGGAGGTTAAAATAACAGTGACCTCAGTCTTTATTAAGACACTCCAGAGTGAGGAACAGGCCTTAGGGGCTGGCTTCTATACAGTGCTCCCAAGGGATGCTGGGATCCCTTGGGACTTCAGAGGATGCGCTCCCTGGTGGTGGAACATGGGAGGTCATGCTTTACAGATACACAACAGTTCCCTCTAGACTTGACTACTCCAATTCACTCCTGGCCTGCCTCCCACATTCTACACTATGTAAACTTGAGGTCATCCAAAACTCAACAGCCCATGTCCTAACTCGCACCAAGTCACGATCACCCATCACCCCTGTGCCGCCTGACCTACATTGGCTCCCATTTAAACAATGCCTCGATTTGAAAATTCTCATCCTTGTTTTCAAATCACTCCATGGCCTCGCCCCTCCCTATCTCTGTGATCTTTTTCAGCCTCACAACCCCACAAAATGTCTGCGATCTTCAAATTCTAGCCTCATGAACATCCTCACTATAACTGCTCAACCATCAGTGGCCGTGCCTTCAGCTGTTTGGGTCCTAAGCTCTGGAACTCCCTCCCTAAACCTCTCCGCCTCTCTACTTCTCTTTCCTTCTTTAAAATGCTCCTTAAAACCTACCTTTTGAAATAAGCTTTTGGTCAGCTGCTTTCTTCTTTTAATTTCTTCTTTTGTGGCTCGATGTCACATTTATCTGTTTTGTTTTGCAACACTGCTGTGAAACACCTTGGGGCGTTTTACTACATTAAAGACGCTATATAAATAAAAGTTATTATTATTATCAATAAAGATGGGGAGATAAACATTATAGTAATGCTTAGAAACTCTAAACTGTAATATGACAACAATATGCACATTGATAGTGGAATGAGAAATCCACCACTTTATCATATGTTTATACAGAAGCTTCTAGATCATGCTTAAGGCTCAAATTATTGGATTGTGGATGATGTCAGAAAATCATATTCAAAAGCAATTTTGATCAATGTTCATATGGTTATGGATGATGGACAGTGCTGATTATGTCCTACTATGTAGATTTAATTGCTGGTATTATGTGGTAGAGTGCCCAATTGTAAAATTACAGCTAAAATTTGCAAGCCTCATTTTAAACCAATTATGAAGCTTTGGATCATTGTTTTAAACTAGATTTTCCATATTTTTGCATGCATACCGCCCACTTAACTTCCATTTTAAAGCTGAAATGAGATATAACGCCCATATATCGCCCATTTAGCCACAAAATGGAAACTAACGACCAATTTTCGGTCACTTATTGCCGAGCGTTACTTTCGGCATGTATGTAACACCGATAAACAATAATACCGCCCGCCCACTTGTTTTAGGTGGAAAGATCAGAATGAGCGAAACCAACGCTCATAATATCACCCAGCATTACTTTCGGCATATAATTAATGCCGAGATTTAATAATACTGCCAGTACACTGTTTTTTGTCATAAAGGTCACATTTGCCGAAACTAACGCCCAGAAAATCGCCCAGCATTACTTTCAGCACCTCGCACACATCTCACCGACAGTATCGTTCACCGAAAAAACGGCTGTGAAAAAGTTGCTCTCACCTGAACTAATCACAGCGGTATGGACGCCATTTTCTAAATCGCAGGTCGCTTCATTTAAAAGGCTGCTCTGCTTCAACTTCGGGGGAGTTTGGATGTACTCTGGAGGTCTTTTAAGGTGATGTGAACATCTGAACAAACATCTTATCATACTGTGGATGATTGGAATTTACTTTAGGTGTCTTAGTGGGGACATTTATTGTTTGTGAACAATCGATGTAATACTGATAGTTATTGGAATGGGGCCTGTCATTTCGCAGCCTGTCTTGATGAATACGCACATGCTGCAGACTAGAGATGGCAGAAGATATATTCAACAGCATTATGTGCCCAATCTAAGATGTGCCAGACTGATGAGGAGGACCAGACCTTACACCCCCACACTTACAGGGAGAAACAGTCTTACCTCAACTTGACCAATAACACCTGCCTTAGGAGACTGCGCTTCCACAAGGAGGTTATCAGTGAGATATGCCAGCTCATCAGGGGAGATGCGCAGCCTGCCAGCTCTATCAGGACCGCACTGTCCGTCGAGGTCAAGGTCACCGCGGCACTTTCGTTCTACCTGTCGGGTTCCTTTCAGGCCTCAGCTGGCGACATTTGCGCTATATCTCAGCATGCCACGCTGCTGCATTAGACAGGTCACTGAAGCCCTTTACGCATGCAGGATGGACTTTATCAGCTTCCCCATGACCAGGGAGGCTCAGACTGAGAGGGCTTTATGATTCTACCGAATTGCTAACTTCCCCAAAATGCAGGGAGCAATAGACTGTATGCACATCGCGATGCGGGCACTTTTTCAGGATGCAGAGGTTTTCAAGAACCACAAGGGATTCCACTCCCTCAATGTCCAACTCATTGTCGACCACCAGAAAATTATTATGGCAGTGAATGCTAAATTTCTGGGCAGCACCCATGATGCTCATATGCTGTGTGAGAGCACTGCATCTGACATGTTTACCAGTCAGCCACAAGGCCAATGCTGGATGCTTGGTGACAAAGGATATGGCCTCGCCACCTGGCTGATGACCCCCCTGTGTGACACCCACACCAAAGCCGAGAAGCGATACAACGAGAGCCACAGAGCCACTCGCAATATCGTCGAGAAAACCATTGGAGTGCTTAAGCAGCGCTTTAGATGCCTGGACCACTCAGGAGGAGAGCTCCAATACCACCCTGAGCAGGTAGTTCAATTCGTGGTGGAGTGCTCTATGCTGCACAACTTGGCTATCAGGAGGGGACAAGAATTGCCAGAAGGGTGTGACGGTCCACCTCAGGAGAGAGAGGAAGAGGAGGACAAGGAGGTGGACGCTGATCTAAGGCCAGACAATCAGGCTGATGCTGAAACCATGACCCACTCTAGACGGCAGGAAAGGGCCCGTGGTGGCTACATAGCTGCAAGACTCTTACGTCAGCAGCTCATAAATGAGCGCTTTGCTTGAAAGAACATTGTTGTTATTTACAAAGTTGCAACACTGCTGGGTGTGCAGGTCATACATCAATGGTGTGCATCACCTTGGTGACAGTTAAAGTTTAAGTTGATTCAAGTTAAGTGTAATTATACCCTTTGATGTTAAGGAATCACCAATGTGTAACGGTGCAGCTATCTGAGACAATGCGCAACAAGGTTATGTTAAATAAAAAACATTTAATCCGACCATTTGTGTGAAATCATAATTATAACTGTAAAAAACACCCCACCCCACAAAAAATGTATCACATTTACATCATTCGATTAGTCACCATTTTCAGCAACACAGAACACAAATGCAAACCAGCAAGGTCGCCCCCTTGACCCTTCCCCCGACCCTCCCACCAAAATAGCACCAACAACATAAAAATATGCCCAAGACAACACCTGCGGCCATGCACCTCACTTTCCTTCCCCCCACCGCTTCTCCTCCCCACCTTTAACCCTTCACCTTCCTCTCCTGACTCCAAGTTGCCTGGCCGAGGAGCTCCTCAGGCGCTGCTTCATTGGGGGGGATGACAGCAGAACCGTTGCTTGGACGGATACGGGGAGAGGACAGTCCTGAGGCGGGAACGTCCTCTGGGCCAGAAGCAAGATCTTCCTCCTGGCTCTCATGTGTCATTGGCAATGGGGGTGCGGCACCTTGGGGTGCAGTGCCGTGCTCCGGGACCACTGGAAGGTCTCTGCCATCAGTGTTCCTGGCTATCAACTCCAGGGCCTCCGCCATCTGCAGCACGTACTCCATCATGGTGGCGGCCATGCTGGCCAGCTGGAGGGATATGCTCCCCATTGTCTGCTGGATCAGCTGACCTATGTCAACACACCTCCTGGACAAGTGTACCATGTCCCCACTCAGATCTGCTGCTCGTGGAGCAGACCTGCCACGTCGAACCAACCTCCGCTTCGTCGGCGCCGTCCTGGAGACACTGGGGTGCCCTGCGGCAAGGTGCTTGGGCCCGGTACCTCCACGGTGGATGTGGGAATGTCGCAGGAGCACTCAATGTCATCGATGTTGAATGGATTATGGAGGTTGGGGATGCAGGCTCCTTGAAGTCGGCACTGTCATCCATTGAGAAGGGACCCAGCAGATGCACAGGTGAGAATCGGTGCTTGTCAGCACCAGATGGAGGAGAGTCCGGCGAGTCCTTCCCCGCGCCCCCACCTTCTGCGCTCGGTGTTCTTGCATGGGGCCGCGCTGCTGGCTGAGCTGCAGAACATAAATTAGGTTATTAGAGGAGAAGGGGATGCTAGGGTCACAAGGTGAGTCCAGTGCTACACACAGCATATGCACAACAAAAACAACACCATTATCAAGATCATCAAAGACACCACATTTCATGACCATCACAAAATTCTTCATTGCAATGATTCTCATGAGGACATCATTATTTAGAGAAGAATTTTATGATTCATCTATCTTATAATATTGGTCAGATATGAGTGGGTGTGGCATCTATTGACTTTACATCACACAATGGTGTATACTTTACTCAAGTGGCATCACATCAGGCTCTGCTGCTGCTTGCGTGGCCGACTGGGGGTGGGTCCCCACTAGTGCCAGCACCCGCTCCTCGATGTCGGTGAGGTCGATGATGATTGGTGGCCCCCCATCCATTCGCCTCTGCTCGGCACTATTGCTCGAAAGCTTCTTCTGTAAAAGGTAACAACAGCACGACATGGCATGAGATCATTGCGTGATATCATTGCTAAGTACTGTCAAAGAGACTGATACAACACATAACCTGTCATGTATTCAACCAGCATTGTAACCCATGTATAATCTGACCTAAGTTGTACACTGTGAGAACAATGACCACTAGGTGGTGAACTTGTGGGAGACACTTCTAACCTGGACCTTCAGGTATAAAAGGGGAAGCTCCAGCCACTTCCATCACTTGAGTGCTAAGGAATAAAGGACAGGTCACAGACTGACCTTCTCTCAAGCATGGGCCTCGTGTGCATTTATACTGTATAGTAAGGACATATCAATGGCGACAAGAAACTGGGATTTAAACCACGCGAGCATGGCCACTAGCAGAACAGACTAGAGGTACTGTGTTATGGAATGGTTGGGACAGAGATTCAACATTGTTAAAGCAGCACACAGCTCTCCAGGCAGACAAGGGCAATCGGGCATGCCCCAACATGTAGTCAAACCCAGAGGGGGAGTTCGACAGAGACAATGGCAAGCTGAACGGCGATTCACGCCATTGCAAGGGACAATGCGGCCAGTAATGGGGCCATCAACACCTGTTAATAACGCACTCAAGGACAGTCACAGGGGCAGTCAGGGACGATCGACTGGCAAGGGACATTTTGTTTCCAACAACAGCTCATATTGGAGGCGTGGAGGCACACACTCAGCCGCAGTTTGCAGAGATGAGCAAAATACCTGCAGAAATTGCAGAAATGAACGCTGGGGGAAATGGCTGGAAGCTGAAGTTCAGCGAGTTCATGTGGAGCACGTATACAGTTCATACACCAGGACGCCACTGATAATGATGAAAGTGCTCCTCAATGGCATCCCAGTATCAATGGAGTTAGACATGGGGGCCAGCCAGTCCCTGATGGGTATCAAACAGTTTGAAAAGTTGTGGACATCCAAGGCCAGGAGGCCAAAATTATTGCCGATTGACGCACAGCTATGGACATACACAAAGGAGATCATTCCGGTGCTAGGCAGCGCCACGGTAGTCGTGACCCACAAAGATTCGAAGAACAGGTTGCCACTCTGGGTTGTCCCGGGGGACGGTCCCGCACTACTGGGGAGGAGTTGGCTTGCTGTCATGAACTGGAAATGGGGCGATGTCAATGCAATTTTCTCTGTGGAGCGAGTATCATGCTCACAGATCCTGGACACATTTGACTCATTATTTCAACCCGGCATTGGCACTTTCATGGGTCCAAGGTAGTGATTCACATAAACCCAGACGCCAGGCCAGTACACCACAAGGCCAGAGCATTGCCGTACGTGATGCGGGAAAAGATAGAATGCGAATTGGACCGCCTGCTGAGGGAAGGCATCATCTCGCCAGTCGAATTCAGTGACTGGGCGAGCCCGATCATGCCGGTGCTCAAGGCGGATGGGTCGGTCAGGATATGTGATGATTACAAGGCCACCTCAATCAGGTGTCACTCCAAGACCAGTATCCGCTACCGAGAGTGAAGGACCTCTTTGCGACGCTATCCGGTGGCAAACTTTTTTCAAAATTGGACCTGACCTCAGCTTACATGACCCAGGAGCTGGCGAGTGAGTCGAAGAAGCTGACCACCATCACGACACACAAGGGGTTGGTTAAGTACAGCAGATGTCCGTTCGGGATTCGCTCGGCCGCCGCGATCTTCCAACGAAATATGGAAAGCCTCCTCAAGTCGATTCCAGGGACGGTGATTTTTCGGACAACATCCTCATCACAGGTTACGATACTGAAGAACACCTCCACAACCTGGAGGAGGTGCTACGCAGACTGGACCAGGTAAGGCTGCCACTGAAAAAGGCGAAGTGCATCTTCCTAGCTCCAGAGTTAGAATTCCTGTGGATGAGGGTAGCAGCAGACGGGATCAGCCCTACTACGTCCAAGATGGAAGTGATCCAGAGAGCACCCAGACCCCGTAACACGACGGAGCTGCGTTCGTTCCTGGGGCTCCTGAACTATTTTGGTAACTTTCTTCCCAAATTGAGCACGCTGCTAGAGCGCTACACATGCTCCTATGCAAAGGTCGCGAATGGGCCTGGAGGGACAGCCAGGAAAGGGCTTTTAATAGAGCACGCAATTTGTTATGTTCCAACAATCTGTTAACGCTATATGACCCATGTAAGAAATTTGTGTTAACGTGCGATGCGTCGTCCTATGGTGTCGGGTGTGTGTTGCAGCATGTCAATGCCAAGGGTTGCTTATGCCTCCAGAAGTCTGTCCCAGGCAGAAAGGGGCTACGGGATGGTAGAAAAGGAGGCGCTCGCATGTGTATATGCGGTAAAGAAAATGCACCAGTACCTGTTTGGCAGGAAATTTGAGCTGGAGACAGATCACAAACCCTAACGTCCCTTTTGGCCAACAACAGGGCCATAAATGCAAACGCATCGGCCCGCATACGATTTGGGCACTCACGTTAGCCGCCTATGACTATACAATTTGGCACAGACCGGGCACCGAAAACTGCGCCGATGCACTCAGCAGGCTCCCACTAGCCACCACTGAGGGGGCTACCGAGCATGCTGCTGAGATGGTCATGGCTGTTGAAGCTTTCGGAAGCGAAGGCTCACCTGTGACAGCCCGTCAGATTAAAGTTTGGACAAATAGAGACCCGCTATTGTCTCTAGTCAAGAAATGTGTCCTGAATGGGGACTGGGCAGCCATGTACAGGGCATGCCCTGAGGAATTTAAACCATTTCACAGGCGCAGGGATGAACTCTCGATTCAGGCCGATTGCCTACTGTGGGGAAACCGCGTAGTCATGCCCTAGATGGGCAGAGAGGTGTTCATCAGAGATCTCCACAATGAGCACCCGGGCATTGTCATGAAGAAGGCAATTGCCAGGTCACACGTTTGGTGGCCAGGGATAGACGCAGATCTGGAACTTTATGTTCGCAGGTGCAACACGTGTGCCCAGCTGGGCAATGCGCCCAGGGAAGCCCCCCTTAGCCCCTGGCCATGGCCCGCCAAGCCTTGGTCACGCATCCATGTGGACTACGCAGGCCTTTCATGGGAAAAATGTTTTTGGTTGTAGTAGACGCCTACTCCAAATGGATCGAGTGTGACATTTTAAATTCAAACATATCCTCTGCCACGGTAGAAAGTCTACGGGCAATGTTCGCCGCCCACGGTCTACCGGACATCTTGGTCAGCGACAATGGCCCGTGCTTCACAAGCACTGAATTCCAGGACGTCATGGCAGGCAATGGAATTAACCATGTCAGAACGGCACCGTTCAAGCTGGCCTCAAACAACCAGGCAGAACGAGCAGTGTAGATAATCAAACAGGGGATGCTCAGAATCCAAGAGGGTTCCCTACAAAGCCGCTTATCACGTTTCCTGTTAGCCTACAGATCCCGACCACACTCGCTCACAGGGGTTCCACCTGCAGAGCTGCTAATGAAAAGGATGCTCAAAACCCGGTTATCCCTTATACACCCCACCATGAAAGAAATTGTTGAGAGCAGGCGCCAGTCACAATATGACTACCATGACAGGAATGCGAGGGCGCGATGTATTGATGTAAATGGCCCTGTTTTTGTCCTCAACTATGCTGCAGGGCCCAAATGGCTCGCAGGCACTGTGATTGCCGCAAACACGTGGATCAAACAAAAAGGAGGTTCAGCAACCCCATAGAAGAAGCAGAGGAAGAACATGATATAGAGTTCACTCCACCACTGGTGACCGAACACCGGAACCAAAGGGAGGAGAGCCCAGCCACTGTGGGCAGTCCGGATAGGCCTGAGGCACTGCAAACAGCAGACACTCAGACCAGCGCCCAACAACCGGAGCCCCAACTCAGGCGCTCTACAAGAGGGCGTAAACCACCAGATAGACTCAACCTGTGATCCCAATAAGGCTTTGGGGGGGAGGTGATGTCATGTATTCAACCAGCATTGTAACCCATGTGTAATCTGACCTAAGTTGTACACTGTGAGAACAATGACCACTAGGTGGTGAACTTGTGAGAGACACTCCTAACCTGGACCTTCAGGTATAAAAGGGGAAGCTCCACCCACTTCCATCACTTGAGTGCTAAGGAATAAAGGACAGGTCACAGACTGACCTTCTCTCAAGCATGGGCCTCATGTGCATTTATACTGTATAGTCAGGACATATCATAACCGACAGAAGTAATCATGATTATCATGAAAATTATCATTCTTTACCGAAAGATGTACACCGTGAACGCATGCTTTGAGTATAACATTCCCGGTATAATTGCAAGACATCACATCTGATTTTAATCACTCATTACACTTACAATTCAAATTATATAAATGTATAAGTACACGTAAATAAATGTAATACTTACTCTGGCGGATCTGACAAGGTCGTTCCAGCGCTTGCGGCATTGGTTGCCCTCACACACCTCGTTGGTCGCCGACGAGACCACCTCGGCTATCTCAGCCCATATCTTTTGGTAGGCCTTTGGGGTGGGCTTCCCACGCCCTCCCTGGGTCAATTGACCCCAGCTTGACTTGACCTCCTGCATGAGGGAGGCATTTGCCTCATCAGAGAACCTCCTTGCTCTTTTGCGTTCTCCCAATTGTTCCTCTCCCAGCTCACTGCTTTTGCCAGCGTCCTCAATCTCCACAGCATGCTGGGTCGCCTCCATCCCTTCCATGTTAAATATTATTTTTTCCACAAAAACTCAGTGCCAACTACCTTATTTGTGCTTAGTAGGCTTTTTGTTGCTGGTGAATCTCCCTCATGCCTTCCACAACATCCAAAGAAGCACACACCGTACCCACACGCGCGTTCAGTCCCTCTCTGCTCCCTCTCTCTCTGTCTCCTCTTATGCGCATATAATGATAACCCAATACCTCCTGAAGCATGGGAAATGAGCATTGCCATGCCATTGCTATGGTCGGTGACACTTTATGGCAGAAGGTCAAAAAAATGTAATGATAACTCCCATTTCAGATCGCTCGCGGTAACACCCATTTTCAAAAATGGAAAGTTAGGGTTTCTCAAAACAATCTCAAAACCCATTTTTACAGCCCACATTGGAAATAATGCCCATTTTTGACCGATCTGCACAAAAGTGGAAAGTCTCGCCCCATCTCTTTAATTGATAGAAACACAGGATTTTCAGAATAGATATCAGTATGAATTTACTTAAATTTGTGCAGCAAAAGTAGGATATTTTTATGTTTTTTTGTATAATCATTATGCAATAAAACATTGTACAAAGTAAAACTGGAGAGCAGATTTAGAAAATGGGAATGTCAAATGACCTGTTATACTTGGTGTGCTATTGGGCATGAAAAACCTCAATTAAAAAGATCAAAAATATTGAAATGTTCAAGAACACGAAGAAATGATCCATGATTTTTATTTTAAAAGTGCATATAACATAATGGGAAAGATTCCCCTTTGTTGAGGCTAGATGGCAAAGAGCTATTATCGGAGAGCCTGGCATTGGGGCCCAGACTGGGGCTTTCCATGGACCTGAGGGTCTGTGGGGATCCCGGGGGCAACCTGAAGACACCTAGAGGCCGAATGCAATTTCAAGATGCCCCTCCCCCAGGATGAGGAGCTCAGAGTCTCAAAAAAAATGTGCATGAAACTTATTTGATCCTTCTCCAGAGAGCACTATAAAAACATGTAAATATAAAGTAACACTTGTGAATAAGTGAACAACATGGTATTGCCTTACAGATGAGGAAGGTCCCAGGTTTGATATGTAGTATATTCTGAGTTACTGGATTTCAGCTGGGATGCCAGTAGGGACACTAAGATTAGTCTCTGTGTCCCAAGGCGACAAACCATTAAAATTGACTAAGGACCCAACATCGATGCCTGCTGGAAAGTATCAGCAGTAGATGAGGACAGGATCAGGCTCGGCTGGATTTACTCCGTCGTCAAATAGCCTGACATTGCTTGCTGCCAAGGAAAAATGCTTACGTTGGTGAGGTACCAGAAGTTTGATATTAAACCTTCAAATCATCCAAACTACTTCTCTAATAGAGCAGAGGGTCCTGCCATTTTAGGCATTGCCGAGGAGGGCAGTTTAGTCATATTGCAAGTGTGTGGGTGGCAAGCAGAATTTCCTCCAGCTGCTGTGCCTTTAATTTCTATGGGCTAGAGCCTCCACCTTTTTTGCATGTTTAACGCCTGGCGACTGTTTTTTGTCATATAGAGCATATTTACCCAAATTAGTGGCCTTGGAGATCAGCCATCGTCAATTTCAAGACCGGGCGTACGTATCGCCCACAATATCGCTCACTCAAAAAACCGGCCATAAAAAGTGGAACTAACCATAACGAACGCCAGTGGTGTAGCTGGCATTTGTTAAATTCCACTCTTGCGTGAGGAGCTGATATTGGAAAGATTTGCCTGAAAGAGCACTGATGTGAGTGACAATGCTGACACATTGCTGTGTGTGTGCAGCTCAGACATCAATGGTGCCCATCACCTTGGTGCCAGTTAAAGTTTACATTGATTGATGTTAAGTTGTATTTAACCCTTTCATGGTAAGGAAGCACGAGTGTGTAACGGTCCAGCTATCTGAGACAATGCGTAACAAGGTTATGTTCAATAACAAAATTTTAGTATCAACATTGGTCTAAAATCATAAGTATCAGGGCCAATAACACCCAACCCCCGCCTAGACTCCACTTTTTCCACCATTGACATAAATCACATGTTCAACATGTCCAACAGCACAGAATACAAAGGCAAAACAGGAGCATAGTCCCCAGCCCACATTCCAAGAAATTGCATACACCCAGATGGAGATATAACACAGCCATCACCTGCGCACATGCACCTCACTTCCTTTCCCCCGTCTCCTTCTTCTTCCCATCTCTACCTCTTCCCCTCCTCACTCCACGGCGCCTAGCCGAGGAGCTCCTCAGGCGGTGCCTCATTGGGGGGATGAATGCAGATGCGGTCATTGCACGGGTACGGGAGCGGGGAGTGCCGAGGGGGCAACATTCTCTGATGCAGAAGCAGGATCTTGGTCCTTGCTCTCATCTGTCATTCGCAGTGGTGGTGCGTAACCCAGGGGTGGACTGCCGCGCACTCAGGGACCACTGGGAGACCTGTGGCAGCAGTGTTCCTGACTATCGCACCCAGGGCTCTGCCATGGCGGCCAGCTGTCGGGATATGCCTCCCAGTGCTTCGATGAGCTGGTCACCAATGTCTACAGTCCTCCTGGACAACTGTAACATCTCTCCACTCTCATGTTGCGCTGGTGGAACAGACCTGTTGTGCCCATGAGGCCTCCGTGGGGTCGGCGCCATCCTGGGGACAAATGGGGTGTCCTGTGGAGAGGTGCTTGGGGCCGGCACCTCCAAGCCACTCTCTCTTTCACTTTCTCTCTCTCAATCTCTCTCTCTTTCTCTCTCTCTCTCTCTCTACGCATCATAGACATCACATTTCATGACCATCAACACATTGTGCATTGAAATGATTTTCATTAGGCCAGCATTATTTCTATGACACTTTTAGAAATCATCTATCATATATGATTGGTCGGATATGAGTAGGTGTGGCATCTATAGACTTTATATGACGCAATGTTGTAAGCTTTACTCACATGGCATCACTTCAGGGTCTGCAGATGCATCTGTGGCTGTCCGAGGATGCTTCCCCACGAGTGCGAGCACTCGCTCCTCCATCTCAGTGATGTCGCTGGGGACTGGTGGCCCCCCACCCGTTCGCCTCTGCACAGACCTCATCGTCGATAGCTTCTTCTGTAAAAGGTACCAGGACGACATGGAATGATATCATTGCTAGGTACTGTCACAGAGATTGATACAACACATAACCGACAGATGTAATCATGATTATTATGATAATTATCATTCTTTACCTAAAGACGTACACCATGACCGCAGGCTTGAGTAAAACATTCCTGGTAAAAGTGCAAGACCTCACATCTGCTGATAGTCACTCATTTGTTACAAATCAAATTATATAAATATATAAGTATATGTAAATCAATGTAATACTTACTGTTGCGGATCCCACAAGGTCGTTCCATTGTTTGTGGCATTGGTTGCCCTCACGCATCTCGCTGGTCGCCGACGAGACCACCTCTGCTATCTCAGTCCATATCTTCTGGCATGCCTTTGGGGTGGGCTTCCCATGCCCATCCTGTGTCAAATCACCCCAGCATAACTCAACCTCCTGCAGGAGGGAGGCATTTGCCTCGTCCAACAACCTCCCCGCTCTTTTGCAGCCTCCAATGTGCTCCTCTCCCACCTCACTGCTCTCTCCAGCATCAGTCTCCACAGCGAGCTGTGATGCCTCCTCCTCTCTCTCCATTATTAGGCAAATTCAGTCAAATATGTGGCTGGTAACAGCTAATTTTTGTTTGCCTACTCGCTGTGAAGCTCTGAAGTCTCCCTCCTTCCTTTCAAAGTAGCCACACCACACCCAGCCACGCCTTCAGTCCCTCTGAGCTCCCTCTCTCTCTGTCTCCTCTTCTGCATATGTCATGATGACCCTTGACCTCCTGACTCGCAGAAATCGAGTGTTGCCATGCCGTTGCTAAGGACGGCCACACTTTACGGCAGAAGGTCAAACAATTTTTACGCTACTGCCCATTTGATATTGCTCGCGTTAACGCCCATTTTCAAAAATGTAAACTAGGTGTTTTGAGAATGGGCGAGAAGCCGACGATCTGAAAACTCTTTTTTAAACACTCACACCGGAAATAACGCCCATTTTTGGGCAATAAGCACAAAAGTTAAGGTTCTAGCCCTATGAAATTAAAAATTCCGAGCTATGATTGTTTAATCTAAATGGGTCATTATAACATTTCATCATAAAGTGAAATAATTGCTGGAATTTTACATTTTTTAAGTCACAATACCGTTTTTTAAGTCGTTATATGTGAACACAATAAAGAAGATTCTGTGGTAAGAAGTTTTAAAGATAACACTGTGAATAAGAATTTTCCTTTGGAGATTCCCCTTTGTTGAAGGCATTCAATGGAATAAAGAGCCCTGAACTATAATAGATGTTTCAGTGGAACGAACTTCCACTGAAGGCTACCACAGATCAACATCTATTGTCGGTGACTCTTCAGTGATTCTTTCATATCCTTATTCATGGGAATTCCTTTTTTTTTGCAGGTTCCTGCCCACATGGTTATTTGGAATGCCAGAATGGAAATTGTTACCAACCAGAACAGAGTTGTGATTTTGTCAATGATTGCAGTGACAATACAGACGAGAAAGAATGTGGAACATCGTGCACCTTTGAGGCAGGCCAATGTGGTTGGAAAAATTCCTTGGCAGATAATTTTGATTGGATCTTGGGACAGGGTTCATTTCAGAGTCTACGACCTGCAAGTGATCAGAGTCTAGGAAATGAGAATGGTAATTCAGTAACTTATGTGGAATTCTAATATACTATACTAGTATAAAGGAAGGAAATAACTGTTTGAACCCTGTCATTATTGGCTATGCTTGGCAAACCTTCTGCATTTGTTTGCCAAGCACTTGATGTGATGGCACAATTTATGCCAAATCTTGTGTCACAATTATATGAGAGCTATTCGTGTGGAATGTCAGTGTAACAAAAAGTGATATCTGACTATTCTTCCTCTCAACAATGACAATAACCATTTGAATATTCACCTGCATACATTTTATCATATCACAACATGATAGTTAATGAAACAAAAACATTTAAATACAGCATAGAAGGTTGGGTTTAATATGATAACTAGTGATGGGAATCGCAAATCAACAGCCAAGCTCAAGGATATGTTTTGGTAAACAAAACTAGATATGATTCTCGTATTGTTATTACCTCCACTATTAAACAAAGAAACTTTCGCCCCATGTTTTCAGTAAATCACCATAACCAAAATGGTAATTATTTCAATTTAAATATGGCCAAATTAATTCTCATCCCACCAAATTTTCATAAAAATCTCTAAAGCCAGTAATCATGACCTAGAAATTTGATGGTGTTGCACCCATTTTCGCAGGCACTAGCTGGTGCCTAACCCTCTAACATGACAGGCACAAAGCACATGGTTATTACGATCTGGAAGTGCGCCATCTGCCATATTGGTACAGGCAAAACATAGAAACATAGAAAATAGGTGCAGGAGCAGGCCATTCGACCCTTTGAGCCTGCACCACCATTCAATAAGATCATGGCTGATCAGTCACCTCAGTACCCCTTTCCTGCTTTCTCTCCATATCCCTTGATCCCTTTAGCCATAAGGGCCATATCTAACTTCCTCTTGAATATATCCAATGAACTGGCATCAACAACTCTCTGTAGTAGGGAATTCTACAGGTTAACAACTCTCTGAGTGAAAAAGTTTCTCCTCATCTCAGTCCTACAAAGCTTACCCCTTATCCTTAGATTATGTCCCTGGGTTCTGGACTTCCCCAACATCGAGAACATTCTTCTTGCATCTAACCTATCCAGTCCCGTCAGAATTTTATATGTTTCTATGAGATCCCCTCATCCTTCTAAACTCCAGTGAATACAGGCCCAGTCGATCCAGTCTCTCCTCATATGTCAGTCCTGCCATCCCGGGAATCAGTCTGGTGAACCTTCGCTGCACTCCCTCAATAACAAGCACATCCTTCCTCAGATTAGGAGACCAAAACTGAATACAATATTCCAGGTGAAGCCTCACCAAGGCCCTGTACAACTACAGTAAGATCTCCCTGCTCCTATACTCAAATCCCCTTGCTATGAAGGCCAACATACTATTTGCCTTCTTCACCACCTGCTGTACCTGCATGCCAACTTTCAATGACTGATGTACCATGACACCCAGGTCTCATTGCACCTCCCCTTTTCCTAATCTACCGCCATTCAGATAATATTCTGCCTTCGTGTTTTTGCCACCAAAGTGGATAACCTCACATTTATCCACATTATACTGCATCTGCCATGCGTTTGCCCACTCACCTAACCTGTCCAAGTCACCCTGCAGCCTTTTAGCATCCTCCTCACAGCTCACACCACCACCCAGCTTAGTGTCATCTGCAAACTTGGAGATATTATTCTCAATTCCCTCATCCAAATCATTGTAAATAGCTGGGGTCCCAGAACTGAGCCCTGCGGCACCCCACTAGTCACTGCCTGCTATTCTGAAAAGGATCCATTTATCCCGACTCTCTGCTTCCTGTCTGCCAACCAGTTTTCTATCCACGTCACTACTCTACCCCCAATACCATATGCTTTAATTTTGCACATTAATCTCTTGTGTGGGACCTTGTCAAAAGCCTTTTGAAAGTCCAAATACACTACATCCACTGGTTCTCCCTTGTCCACTCTACTAGTTACATCCTCAAAAAATTTTAGAAGATTTGTCAAGCTGGATTTCCCTTTCATAAATCCATGCTGACTTGGACCGATCCTGTCATTGCTTTCCCAATGCACTGCTATTTCATCTTTAATAATTGATTCCAACATTTTCCCCACCACCGATGTCAGGCTAACCGGTCTATAATTACCCGTTTTCTCTCCCTCCTTTCTTAAAAAGTGGTGTTGCATTAGCTACCCTCCAAAATAGGTGTCCAGGGTCCATGCCTGAAACAGGCATTAGGCCCTGTCCATATGCAAATAAGAGGCCTAACACCTGCTTGAGGCCCTCTCTGCCATAGTGGTTTGCTCTGAGGCAGTCAGCATTGGTGCTGTCCTGCATTCGAAAAAATGAGGTCCATATACATCCTAACAGGTGATTCTTAAAGAAACCGCTGCATACCACCATCAAATACATACGTTTGTTAAAATACTTACCTGAATGTGGAGCTGGGAGCTGCAGCAGTGCTCCATCTGGCTACACATATGGTTTACAGCTAGCTACTGCTCCTCCCCGCCACCCCCCCCCACTCTTTCCCGATTGCTGGCGCTGTCACCCCACCCGATCTTGGACACCTCTAATCTCCCTTCCAGTCCCCCCACCCCATTCCCATTCATCCCTCTTCACTTTAAGAACTTACTTTTGGCGATAATGAGGCTCAATACATGCACCTTGGGCCTATCCATTCAGGCGCAGGGAACGATCTCTGCGCCCTCCGTGTGCCCATTTTGGGTGTGAACAAATTTTTTCCCTATGTCTCAAACCAAAAGAAATTGGCGTAATATTGATTTTTACTACTCTGGCAAGCCTCATCATTCTTCTCCCATAAACTCCATCAAATGATCAATTAGCAGCTGAACAACATACTGAATTCTAGACCTGCTCTTTTAGACGCAATGTAAACCATTTATAGCAAACTGAGTTGTGCATAGGTGTTACGTGTGATAGAAACAGCCGTTTGAAATATCCCCCTGGGGAGTGTGATAATTAGAATAAGAAAGATGATTAGATGTTCCTTGCCTAACGCAAAGCAGAGGTTTCTAACGCAGTTGCAAGCTGCCCCTTGAAATATGCTTCTGTGTCAGTGAGAAGAGTGCATGCTGACACAAGAGCATGTTTCAATAGGCAGGTCATGGCGGCCTTCGCAAGCTCTGTGTTGCTTAGGTTCCTGCTGGAGCTGTCCACTTCCAACTGTTAAAGCCACAAATCGATGGGGCGTGATGTGTGTCCATGCTTTGGTCAGGAGGATGGCAGCAGTGCTCTGTGCTGTTCAGCTATAAGGTGTTAGCTGGTTAAACTCTGTTTGTACTCGTGCTGTCACTTGAGGATTCCTAATCCTTGGCTGTACCAGTCTATGCGTAAGCTCTCTGGACTTGGGTAAGTTGTGTTTTCTATGCAGGGAGGGGGCAAAGAGGAACTAGTTTTGAAGATTCTTAAACAATTGTATGGTTTCTGCATATATCAGACATGTGGCTAATCAAAATATAAAAATAACATCTTGTAGATTAGAAAACCTTCCATTACAGCCATGATCCACCCATTTTGAGTACTGAGGAGAGAGCAGTTTGTGTGCTGAATGTAAAAGCAACTGATGACTGTGCTAGCTGTTTAGCAAACGCTGCACTCACCAACACAGCACAGGAGCAGGCTTCAACAGGCAGGTGCTGAATGCAGCGAGATGCTGTGCCTTACATTTAAAATCCAGAGCTAGGTACAATCAACTGCTTTCTGCTTTCAGTCAACTCCATTACTTTTCTCCATTTAAATTTATTAACGTCTGGTAAAAACAACATGGCAGCATGGTTAAGGCTCCAGTTAAGGTTTTGGCGACTTCTCTGAATAACTGATCATTTACTGTGAATGCAGCCAAGTATAGTTATGCTTTCTCTTTGCATCTTTTCTTCACAATTCTGTCACATGATCAGCGGGGCAGGTGGAGCATCTCACGTTTAATTGTGAGATTGACTGTCACTCGCAAGCCTCTCACAATCCTGCTCTGTGAATGTGTGCAGCAATGGCCCAAGATAGCTCTCCTGAATTTCTGCCCCTTCCTTTATGGAAGTTGCCTGACTTATTGGCTGATTCTTAACCATTCACAGGTCCAGAGAAAGTGCTGCTTCAGGCTGTGAGCTAGGCCTTTGCATGGACCTCGATCTATTTTCTGCATTGGATGGTGATTGTGAGATGGACTGCTACTATCTGCAGCTGTAAAAGATTGTATACTTATACAAAGCTTAATTAAAAGAATCAGTCATTGCACAGACAATGTGTGCCATATGACTGACAGCACATTCTCATTGACCTGTGAAGTGCTCTTTACGTGCTGAAAAATGGAACAAAGTAATGAGTGGGTAATAGCTTCACAACACAAGTATCATTCAGGTGTATAGCCTCGGAATTGAGATATTGGACATATTGATTATAAATAGTTTCACTACATCGGAATTCACCTCAGCAGATTCCTCTGTATATAAGGAAGGATAAAGTAAGCTTTTGAATTTGTACTATGCTCCTGATAATTTGTTCAGATAAATTAGATTGTCTGGAAGTATGGTACAGTTTTCTAGACTATAATCTTGCATCTTGGGACAATTGTTGTTATCGTTGTAGAGTCTGAACACAGGACTGGAAGACATAAGTTTGACAAATCTAATATCTGTCCTATTTAATACCATGGGAGTCTTTGTACTATTGTACTATTATCTCTTCCCGCTCTTTGGGAATACAGCGGGCAAGCAGATAAAATGGTGCAGGTTCATTTCCTGCTGATTTCCGATTTTAATTCCTCTAGTTGTATCTGCAGAAGAGGCTCCTGACAGACTTGGGTAGGAGCTTTGTGCATAAATACTAATTAGGGTCCATCAGACCACGCTGGCATTTATCTTCGTCCTGACAATGGAGTTTATTTGGACTTCCAGATGCCTTTGACAAGCTCCACACAGAAAAATACTAATCAAGCTAAAATGAATGGGACTATCTAAAGGTTATCATCACAGGTGTGTGAAAACTCGGGAGCAGCAAAGCAGCATTAAAGGCTAAGGTCCAACAAAAAACCCGGGACCTAAAGAACAGGTGGTGGATGGAGAAAGCACAGGAGATACAGCAGCTGGCCGACAGCCATGATGTGCGAGGATTCTTCATTGCAGTCAAGGCCACCTACGGTCCAAACACCAAAGGCCCCACCCCGCTGCTGGCCAAGAATGGGGAAACACTCATCAAGGACACCAAGGCAGTCAGGGCCCACTGGAAGGAGCACTTCGAAGATCTCCTCAATCAAGACTTTGCCTCTGACTCGAGTGATCTCGACTCCATTCCGCAGCATGCTACCCGCCACCACCGCAGTGAGATGCCAACACTGTACGAGGTAGAAAAAGCCATACGACAGCTAAAAAAAACAAGGCTACGGGAGTGGAATCCCTGCTGAAGCACTGAAGTATGGCGGAGAGGCATTGCTGGCGCAAATACACAATCTCATCTCTCTCATCTGGAGGGAAGAGAGCATGCTGGGTGATCTTAGAGATGCAGTGATCATGACCATCTTTAAAAAAGGGGACAAGTCCGACTGTGGCAACTACAGAGGAATCTCCCTGCTATCAGCCACTGGGAAAGTCGTCGCGAGAGTCCTCCTCAACTGTCTTCTCCCCATGGCCGAGGAGCTTCTCCTGGAGTCACAGTGCAGATTTCGTCCCCTCCGGGGCACAATGGACATGATTTTTGCAGCGCGACATATACAGGAAAAATGCAGGGAACAGCGCCAGCCCTTATACATGGCCTTCTTCAACCTTACAAAGGCCTTTGACACTGTCAACCGCGAGGGTCTGTGGAGCGTCCTCCGTTTCGGATGCCCCAAAAGTACGTCACCATCCTCCGCCTGCTCCACGACGACATGCAGGCCGTGATCCTTACCAATGGTTCAATTACAGACCAAATCCACGTCGGGACCAGGGTCAAGCAGGGCTGCTTCATCGCCCCAACCCTCTTCTCAATCTTCCTCGCCGCCATGCTCCACCTCACAATCAACAAACTCCCCGCTGGAGTGGAACTAAACTACAGAACCAGTGGGAAGCTGTTTAACCTTCGCCGTCTCCAGGCCAGGTCCAAGACCACTCCAACCTCTGTTGTCGAGCTACAGTACGCGGATGACGCCTGCGTCTGTGCACACACAGAGGCTGAACTCCAGAACATAGTCAACGTATTTACCGAGGCGTATGAACGCATGGGCCTTACGGTAAACATCAGTAAGACAAAGGTTCTCCATCAGCCTGTCCTCACCGCACAGCACTGCTCCCCAGACATCAAGATCCATGTCACTGCCCTGGACAACGTGGACCACTTCCCTTATCTCGGGAGCATAGAAACATAGAAAATAGGTGCAGGAGTAGACCATTCGGCCCTTCGAGCCTGAACCGCCATTCAATGAGTTCATGGCTGAACATGCAACTTCAGTACCCCATTCCTGCTTTCTCACCATACCCCTTGATCCCTCTAGTAGTAAGGACTACATCTAACTCCTTTTTGAATACATTTAGTGACTTGGCCTCAACAACTTTCTGTGGCAGAGAATTCCACAGGTTCACCACTCTCTGGGTGAAGAAGTTTCTGCTCATCTCGGTCCTAAATGGCTTACCCCTTATCCTTCTATCAACAAGAGCAGGCATTGACGACGAGATCCAACTCCGCCTCCAGTGTGCCAGTGCAGCCTTCGGCCGCCTGAGGAAAAGAGTGTTTGAAGACCGGGCCCTCAAAACTGTCACCAAGCTCATGGTCTATATTGTGTTCCTAACACAGATGAGGCTGCACAAAGGGAGATTAAAGTAACAGTGACTTCAGTCTTTAATAAGACACTCCAGAGTGAGAAACAGGCCTTAGGAGCCGGCTTATATATAGTGCTCCTAAGGGATGCTGGGATACCTTGGGATTTCAGGGGATGAGCTCCCTGGTGGCAGAACATGGGAGTGCATGCTTTACAGATACACAACATCACTCCCCGCTGCAAAGTCAAAGTGAAAACTATTTACAAGGTGAGGAGGTCAGGAGCCTTTCTTTCCCTGGTAGACCGCCTCGGTACAAATGTCTGTTCTGGTGTTGGCTGTGCCTTCGCTGGTCTGGCGTGTTGTTGGCCCTGCAGGACTGCTGGGTGAGCCTGGCCTTGCTGGGCTGTTGGGCGTGATGGGTTTGATTTCCTGGTCCGGTGTGGTGTCGTTGATCCTTTGGGTGTGGGCTCGAAAAAGGTGGTGTCTGCTGTGGGTTGTTCAGGGCAGTCTGTGAACCACAGCCTTGTTTGGTCCAGGTGCTTTCTGCAAATTTGTCCATTGTCCAGTTTGACTACAAACACCCTATTCCCTTCTTTAGCTATTAACCTGCCCGCGATCCACTTGGGACCATGTCCATAGTTTAGCACATACACCAGGTCATTCAGATCATAAGAACATAAGAACATAAGAATTAGGAACAGGAGTAGGCCATCTAGCCCCTCGAGCCTGCTCCGCCATTCAACAAGATTATGGCTGATCTGGCTGTGGACTCAGCTCCACTTACCCGCCCGCTCCCCGTAACCCTTAATTCCCTTATTGGTTAAAAATCTATCCATCTGTGATTTGAATACATTCAATGAGCTAGTCTCAACTGCTTCCTTGGGCAGAGAATTCCACAGATTCACAACCCTCTGGGAGAAGAAATTCCTTCTCAACTCGGTTTTAAATTGGCTCCCTCGTATTTTGAGGCTGTGCCCCCTAGTTCTAGTCTCCCCGACCAGTGGAAACAACCTCTCTGCCTCTATCTTTCATTATTTTAAATGTTTCTATAAGATCACCCCTCATCCTTCTGAACTCCAACAAGTAAAGACCCAATCTACTCAATCTATCATCATAAGGTAATCCCCTCATATCCGGAATCAGCCGAGTGAATCGTCTCTGTACCCCCTCCAAAGCTAGTATATCCTTCCTTAAGTAAGGTGACCAAAACTGCATACAGTACTCCAGGTGCCGCCTCACCAATACCCTGTACAGTTGCAGAAGGACCTCCCTGCTTTTGTACTCCATCCCTCTCGCAATGAAGGCCAACATTCCATTCGCATTCCTGATTACCTGCTGCACCTGCAAACTAACTTTTTGGGATTCATGCACAAGGACCCCCAGGTCCCTCTGCACCACAGAATGTTGTAACTTCTCCCCGTTCAAATAATATTCCCTTTTACTGTTTTTTTTCCCAAGGTGGATGACCTCACATTTTCCGACATTGTATTCCATCTGCCAAACCTTAGCCCATTCGCTTAACCTATCTAAATCTCTTTGCAGCTTCTCTGTGTCCTCTACACAACCCGCTTTCCCACTAATCTTTGTGTCATCTGCAAATTTTGTTACACTACACTCTGTCCGCTCTTCCAGGTCATCGATGTATATTGTAAACAGTTGTGGTCCCAGCACCGATCCCTGTGGCACACCAATCACCACCGATTTCCAACCCGAAAAGGACCCATTTATCCCGACTCACTGCATTCTGTTAGCCAGCCAATTCTCTATCCATACTAATACATTTCCTCTGACTCCGCGCACCTTTATCTTCTGCAGTAATCTTTTGTGTGGCACCTTATCGAATGCCTTTTGGAAATCTAAATACACCACATCCATCGTTACACCTCTATCCACCATGCTCGTTATATCCTCAAAGAATTCTAGTAAATTAGTTAATCATGATTTCCCCTTCATGAATCCATGTTGCATCTGCTTGATTGCACTATTCCTATCAATTTCCTGTGACACAGTGGGGCGACCATCATTTACATTTTGTTGCTGCCGCCTGCTCTCTACCTGATCATGTAGATTGGGGTGAACCAGCGAGAGTCTGGTTTGAATTGTCCTTTTCATGAGTAGCTCAGCCGGGGGCACCCCTGTGAACGAGTGGGGTCTCGTGCGGCAGCTGAGCGGTACTCAGGACATGCGGGTTTGAAGTGAGCCTTCTGTGACTCGTTTAAGGCTCTGTTTGATTGTTTGTACTGTCTGCTCTGCCTGCTCATTGGAGGCTGGTTTAAACGGGGCCGAGGTGACATGTTTGATCCCATTGCGGGTCATAAATCTTTAAATTCGGCACTGGTGAAACATGGCCCGTTGTCACTGACCAGTATGTCCGGTAGGCCGTGGGTAGCAAACATGGCCCTCAGGCTTTCAATGGTGGCGGTGGCGGTGCTTCCCGACATTATTTCACATTCAATCCATTTTGAAAAAGCATCGACCACCACAAGGAACATTTTACCGAGAAACAAGCCCATAGTCGACATGGATCCTCGACCATGGTCTGGAGGGCCAGGACCACAAACTTAGTGGTGCCTCTCTGGGCGCGTTGCTCAACTGAGCACACACGTGGCATTGCCGTACACAGGACTCTAAGTCAGAGTCGATACCGGGCCACCACACGTGGGATCTGGCTATCGCTTTCATCATTACTATACCCGGGTGTGTGCTGTGGAGATCCGAGATGAACGTCTCCCTGCCCTTTTTTTGGTAGCACTACGCAGTTACCCCACAACAGGCAGTCTGCCTGAATGAACAGTTCGTCCTTTCACCGCTGGAACGGCTTGATTGGCTCTTGCATTTCAACGGGAATGCTGGCCCAGCTCCCATGCAGTACAGTTTTTTACTAGGGACAGCAGAGGATCTTGGCTGGTCCATGTCCTAATCTGGCAGGCCGTGACAGGTGATTTATCATTTTCAAACGCTTCCATGACCATCAACAAGCCTGTGGGCTGCGCCACCAACAACAGGTTTGCAGGCTGCGCCATTTCCACTCGCGTGGTGGGCAATGGTAGTCGACTGAGAGCATCCACACAGTTCTCGGTGCCTGGCCTGTGGCAGATGGTATAGTTACACGCTGATAGCGCAAGTGCCCACCTTTGTATGCGGGCTGAGGCATTAGTATTTATCCCCTTGTTTTCAGCGAACAGGGATGTGAGGGGCTTGTGATCGGTTTCCAGCTCAAATTTGAGGCCAAACAGGTACTGATGCATTTTCATTACCACGAACACACACGCTAATGCCTCGTTCTCAATCATGCTGTAGGCCCTCTCGGCCTTAGACAAGCTCCTGGAAGCATAGGCGACAGGTTACAACTTCCCCGTAATGTTAGCTTGTTGTAATACACACCTGACTACATACGACGATGCGTCACATGCTAGCACAAGTCTTTTACATGGGTTATACAATACAAGCAGCTTGTTGGAGCATAAACTGTTTTTGGCTTTCTCAAAAGCAATTACTTTGTTTTTTCCCCAGACCCAGTTCTTACCTTTGCGCAATAACACATGTAGGGGCTCTCAAAGGGTGCTTAACGCTCGCAGGAAGTTACCAAAATAGTTGAGGAGTCCCAGGAACAACCGCAGCTCTGTGACGTTCTGTGGCCTGGGCGCGTTCCTGATAGCCTCTGTCTTGGAGTCTGTGGGCCGAATGCCGTCCGCCGCGATCTTTCTCCCCAAAAACTCCACTTCTGTTGCCATGAAGATACATTTCGACCTCGTCACCCGCAGCCCTACACGATCCAGTCGTTGGAGGACCTCCTCCAGGTTTTGTAGGTGCTCGGCGGTGTCCTGACCTGTGACCAATATGTCGTCCTGAAAGACCACTGTGTGTGGTACCGACTTGAGTAGGCTCTCCATGTTTCTCTGGAAGATCGCTGCAGCCGACCGAATTCCAAACGGGCATCTGTTGTAGATGAACAGTCCCTTGTGCGTGTTGATGCAGGTGAGACCCTTCGAAGACTCCTCCAGCTCCTGCGTCATGTAGGCCGAAGTCAGGTCGAGCTTGGTGAACGTCTTGCCTCCTGCCAGCGTCGCAATTAGGTCGTCTGCCTTAGGTAGCGGGTATTGGTCCTGTAGTGAGAAATGATTAATAATTACTTTATAATCGCCACAAATCCTGACCGTGCCATCACTTTTGAGTACTGAAACAATCGGGCTGGCCCACTTGCTGAATTCCACTAGGGAGATGATGCCCTCGCGTTGCAGTCTGTCCAGTTCGATTTCCACTCTCTCTCTCATCATGTGAGGTACCGCTCGCACGTTGTGGTGAATGGGTCGTGCCTCTGGGACCAAGTGGATCCATGCCTTTGCCCCGGAAAAGTTTCCAGTGCCTGGCTCAAAAAGGGAAGGAAATTTGTTTAGAACCTGGGTACATGAGGCCTCATCGACATGTGATAGTGCTCGGATGTCATCTCAGTTCCAGCGGATTTTGCCCAGCAGTGTGGGGCCATCGCCCGGGACAATCCAGAGTGGCAGTTCGTGCACCGTGCCCTCGTAGGTGACCTTGACCATGGTTCTGCCCAGGACAGTGATAAGCTCTTTGGTGTACCTTCTCAGTTTCGTGTGGATGGGGCTCAGGGCTGGTCTGAATGCCTTGTTGCACCACAGTCTCTCAAACATCGTTTTACTCATGATGGATTGGCTAGCGCCAGTTTCCAGTTCCACGGCCATGGGTAAGCCATTCAATTTTACATTTAGCCTTATAGATGGACCTTTTATCGAAAATGTGTGCACCCCGTGTACTTCAGCATCTGCCTCCTCTCTCTGAGGCTCGAAATTGCAGGTAGCAGTTAACGGGTATGATGTAATTGGAATCACGGACACATGGCTCCAGGGTGACCAAGGCTGGGAACTCAACATCCAAGGGTATTCAGCATTTAGCAAGGATAGACAGAAAGGAAATGGAGGTTGGCTGGCGTTGCTGGTTAAAGAGGAAATTAATGCAAAAGTAAGGAGGGACATTAGCCTGGATGATGTAGAATCAGTATGGGTGGAGCTGCGGAAATCCAAAGGGCAGAAAACTCTAGTGGGAGTTGTGTACAGACCACCAAACTGTAGTAGTGAGGTTGGGGACAGCATCAAACAAGAAATAAGGGATGTGTGCAATAAAGGTACAGCAGTTATCATGGGCGACTTTAATCTACATATTGATTGGGCTAACCAAACTGGTTGCAATGCGATGGAGTAGGATTTCCTGGAGTGTATTAGGGGTGGTTTTCTCGACCAATATGTCGAGGAACCAACTAGAAAGCTGGCCATCCTAGACTGGGTGATGTGTAATGAAAAGGGACTAATTAGCAATCTTGTTGTGCGAGGCCCCTTGGGGAAGAGTGACCATAATATGGTAGAATTCTTTATTAAGATGGAGAGTGACACAGTTAATTCGGAACTAGGGTCCTGAACTTAAGGAAAGATAACTTCGACAGTATGAGACGTGAATCGGCTAGAATAGACTGGCAAAGGATACTTAAAGAATTGACGGTGGATAAGCAATAGCAAATATTTAAAGATCACATGGATGAACTTCAACAATTGTACATCCCTATCTGGAGTAAAAATAAAACGGGGAAGGTGGGTCAACCGTGGCTAACAAGGAAAGTCAAGGATAGTGTTAAAGCCAAGGAAGAGGCATATAATTTGACTAGAAAAAGCAGAAAACCTGTGAACTGGGAGAAATTTAGAATTCAACAGAGGAAGACTAAGGGTTTAATTAAGAGGGGGAAAATAGAGTACGAGAGGAAGTTTGCAGGGAACATAAAAACTAACTGCAAAAGCTTCTATAAATCTGCGAAGAGAAAAAGATTAGTGAAGACAAACGTAGGTCCCTTGCAGTCGGATTCAGGTGAATTTATAATGGGGAACAAAGAAATGGCAGATCATTTGAACAAATGCTTCGGTTCTGTCTTCACGAAGGTAGACATAAATAACCTTCCGAATGTACTAGGAGATAGTAGTCTAGTGAGAAGGAGGAACTGAAGGATATCCTTATTCGGCGGGAAATTGTGTTCGGGAAATTGACGTGATTGAAGGCCGATAAATCCCCGGGGCCTGATAGTCTGCATCCCAGAGTACTTAAGGAAGTGGCCCTAGAAATAGTGGATGCATTGGTGATCATTTTCCAACAATCTATTGACTCTGGAACAGTTCCTATGGACTGGAGGGTAGCTAATGTAACACCACTTTTTAAAAAAGGAGTAAGAGAGAAAATGGGTAATTATAGATCGGTTAGCCTGACATCAGTAGTGGGGAAAATGTTGGAATCAATCATTAAGGATGAAATAGCAGCACATTTGGAAAGCATTGACAGGATTGGACCAAGTCAGCATGGATTTTTGAAAGGGAAATCATGCTTGACGAATCTTCTGGAATTGTTTGAGGATGTAACTAGCAGAGTGGACAAGGGAAAACCAGTGGATGTGATGTATTTGGACTTTCAAAAGACTTTTGACAAGGTCCCATACAAGAGATTGGTGTGCAAAATCAAAGTGCATGGTATTGGGGGTAATGTACTGACGTGGATAGAGGACTGGTTGGCAGACAGGAAGCAGAGAGTCGGGATAATTGGATCCTTTTCAGAATGACAGGCAGTGACTAGTGGAGTGCCGCTGGGCTCAGTGCTGGGACCTCAGCTCTTTACAATATACATTAACGATTTAGATGAAGGAATTGAGTGTAATATCTCCAAGTTTGCAGATGACACTAAACTGGGTGGCGGTGTGAGCTGTGAGGAGGACGCTAAGAGGCTGCAGGGTGACTTGGACAGGTTAGGTGAGTGGGCAAATGCATTGCAGATGCAGTACAATGTGGATAAATGTGAGGTTATCCATTTTGGGGGCAAAAACTCGAAGGCAGATGCCTGCACCGCCATTCAATGAGATCATGGCTGATCATTCCCTCAGTACCCCTTACCCCTTGATCCCCTTAGCCGTAAGGGCCATATCTAACTCCCTCTTGAATATATCCAATGAACTGGCATCAACAACTCTCTGCGACAGGGAATTCGATGAGTGAAGAAGTTTTTCCTCATCTCAGTCCTAAATGGTCTACCCCTTATCCTAAGACTATGTCCCCTGGTTGTGGACTTCCCCAACAAGCTCGTTGGCTACAAAGTACTGGTCTAGCTGTTCGACATAGGATTCCCAGTCCTCACCCTTCGAGAACTTCTCCAGGATGCCCACAGTTTGCTGCATCTTTGCATTGGATTCGTATTCTCGTCACCAGTTATTGTGTTCCTAACACAGATGAGGCTGCACACAGGGAGGTTAAAGTAACAGTGACCTCAGTCTTTAATAAGACACTTCAGAGTGAGGAACAGGCCTTAAGGGCCGGCTTATATACTTGCTACCAAGCGATGCTGGGATCCATTGGGACTTCAGGGGATGAACTCCCTGGTGGCGGAACATGGGAGTGCATGCTTTACAGATACACAACAGTCTACAGGGCCGCACCCTCCTGTATGGCTCAGAGACGTGGATCACGTACACCTCAAGTCGCTGGATAAATATCACCAAAGATGTCTCCGCAAGGTCCTACAAATCCCCTGGGAGGATAGACGCACCAACATTAGCGCCCTCGTGCAGGCCAACATCCCCAGCATTGAAGCACTGACCACACTCGATCAGCTCCGCTAGGCAGGCCATATAGTTTGCATCCCAAAGCAAGAGCTCTACTCGGAACTGGTCCACGACAAACGAGCCAAAGGTGGGCAGAGGAAATGTTACAAGGACACCCTCAAAGCCTCCCTGATAAAGTGCGACATCCCCACTGACACCTGGTAGTCCCTGGCCAAAGACCGCCCTAAGAGGAGGAAGTGCATCCGGGAGGGCGCTGAGCTCCTCGAGTATCATCGGCGAGAGCATGCAGAAATCAAACGCAGGCAGCGGAAGGAGCGTGCGGCAAACCAGGCTCCCCGCCTACCCTTCCCTTCAACCACTCTCTGTCCCACCTGTGACAGAGACTGTGGTTCTCGTATTGGACTGTACAGCCACCTAAGAACTTATGCTAAGAGTAGAAGCACGTCTTCCTCGATTCCGAGGGATTGCCTATGATGATGATGTGAAAAATATTCTTCCACAGCAGAAATATCGAGTAGCATTAGGGGGAAAAGCTAGCCCAGGAATGCTTGTAGTTTAGCTCGTCAACAAATGCCCATATTCTCATCTCTGTGAGATATTTAATGGAGGAAGAAGTATGGGTAAATTGGTGAGGAAGGCTTTGAGTTAGTGCTAATGAAGCTTCCATTATCAACCCGTGTGCCTTCTGTGCTTAAAAATTATTGGAAACATAAATAAAAAAGATTTTTGCCTTGTTGATCTTCATAGAAATATTGAAGATTTCTCAGCTTGTGGCAACACAAATAAGTTAATCGATTTACTTACAGCAGGCTTATAAGTAATGTTTGGATGGGCAAGCTGTAGAAGTTTCAACGCTACATCTAACAGAATAGTGGCAGTTTCAAGATGAATATATTGGATATGGCAGCATCTCGCCCCTGTTAACCTACCTCACAAAAAAACGCAGTGTAATTGAGCCAGAAAAACAATAATGCTTCTGAGTTCCTCCTTTCTTGTATAATGTTATACTGAAGGAATAGCTGCAATTTGGCCAAGGTACAGAATGGCCAATTAAGGGAAATGCAAAAGCATCGAAGGGCATTTGAAAGGCATCTAGTAGTTTAAAAAAATAATAACCACTTAAAATATCAATCCAGAACAATTTTTATTGTGATTGCAACAGTATGACAGTAATCACATATTTTTCATTAATGAAGCAGTAGAACAACAGACAATCTCAGCCATGTGGTGTAGTAGCACTAATACATCGCCAGCATTGATGTCAAAGGCAAGAGTGTGTCTCATAGAATTGCAACACAGTCAATGCACGGGATGAAATAATGAATACAACCTCCTAGAAGGTCCTGTACTGGGTACACTGCAAAGTGGTAATCCAGGACAAATGTATCAATTATAAATCTGCTTTGGTTTTTTTTGAAATAACAAAATGATTCTCTTTTGCAAAAAAACACACAATACAAATTTAAAATCAAACCTGTTAAAGCTAATTTTATAAAATGCAAAATGAATGGAAAGAAACAGTGAGATTGTATGCCTGAATTCCCAATATATGATCCCATAAGAACATAAGAAATAGGAGCAGGAGTAGCCCCAACGGCCCCTCCAGCCTGCTCCGCCATTCAATAAGATCATGGCTGATCATCGACCTCAACTCCACTTTCCCGCTCCATATTCCTTGATTCACCTGGACTCCAAAAATCTATATATCTCAGCCTTGAATATATTCAGAGACTCAGCATCCACAGCCCTCTGGGGCAGAGAATTCCAAAGATTCACAACCCTCTGAGTGAAGAAATTCCTCCACATCTCTGTCTTAAATGTCCGACACCTTATCCTGAGACTGTGTCCCCTAGTTATAGATTCTCCAGCCAGGGGAAACAATCTCTCAGCATCTACCCTGTCAATCCCCTTCAGAATCTTGTATGTTTCAATGAGATCACCTCTCATTCTTCTAAACTCCAGAGAGTATCGGCCCAATCTACACAATCTCTCATCATAAGACAGCCCTCTCATCCCAAGAATCAATCTATTGAACCTTTGCTGCACCGCCTCCAAGGCAAGTAGATCCTTCCTTAGATAAGGAGACCAACACTGTGCACAGTATTCCAGATGTGGTCTCACCAAGGCCCTGTACAATTGTAGCAAAACTTCCTTACTGTTATCCTCCAACCCCCTTGCAATAAAGGACAACATGCCATTGCCTGCCTTCTTGCTTGCTAGCGTTCTGTGTTCCTTGCACAAGGACCCCAAATCTCTCTGAACACCAGCATTTAAAAGTTTCTCACCATTTAAAAAATATTCTGTTTTAAATTGCTCCCTGACTGAAAGTTGGCGCAGATACCGTTTTTGAAGATTTTTCTCCACCCCAATCCATGGGATGGAGAGTAGAGCGAAATTGAGGACTGTAAAAAAATGTTCATCCCCGGGTGATGTTCAGGTTGGCCGTGGTGCGGAAGTGCGTGTGGAGCGGGTCGGTGTCAGCACGGCGCAGACATACCATGGTGGGCTGACGTGTCACAACGTTCCTCCCCTTCAGTTAAATGTGAGAACCGCTGTAAGCTCTGCATGGTGTTTAATTAGGCCCACTGGGCCACCAGGGACAGTTTCGGCCGGGCCAGAGGTCCGGTACCCAAGAGGGAGTGCCGGGCTGCCTGTTGGCGGCCCAGCTAAACCCGTGGCCACCATTGTCGGGCCGACCTCGGAGTCGGCCAACAATTAAAATAAAATGGAAGCATCAGCAGCACGCCCTCCTCTTTAAGGACGGACACGCCACCCAGGCACACACAGCTTCCCGCAGGGAAAAGCTGTCAGTGACACCGACTGGCGGCCGATCCACTCCCGCGGGGCAATTTCCCATGGGACAATCTGTGCCAGGCGTGACAGGAGATCGACAACGCCCAAATATGGGCGGACATGTTGTCATGATATGCAAATGATGAGAATACATTCGGAAATATATTTTTGTCGTTTGAGCCATAGCAATGCTGCTTACTACGAATGGCGCTGTGTTCCAGATTTGCAACAGCGGTAGGAGGAATTTATAAATTAATGGCTGCCGCAGTTTCTGATCGCATAGGCAAAAGTTTTATTTTTTTTAATAAATTCTTCATTTGGGGGCTATGTTGAGGCAAGTGCCTGAGGCCTGCTGCAGTCATTCTGTAACTATTCTCAGTTTACCACACCACCTAAAATATGGAAAATACCCTAACCCTGGAAAATAGGTTGTTGTCAACAGCAGGTCATTGCGGTCCCAAATAAGATGTGTACCAAAGCAGAAAATCTCACCAATGAGTTTACAAAATTGGTTCGCAACATTTCCTAGCCGACCTCTATGATGTAGCTTTTGGTCACTTGTCCTAATGTCTCCTCCTTTGGGTCGGTTTTTGTCTGATTCCGCTCCTGTGAAACATCTTGCGACATTTTACTGTGTCAAAGGTACTGTATAAATGTAAGTTGTTGCTGCTGCAGTATATCTGCAACGTGTTCAAATCAAAAGTCAGCACATCATCTTCTACTTTATCTGCTTCTTTCCTCGAACTTCAAAACTACAACTCCTTCCCTCTCAGTCTTCACTTCCCCCGATGATCAACAGGCTTTTAAAGCACAAGCCTGTTGTTACCGAGGTACTATTTCTTAATTTATCTTACTCGTTTTCCTCCTTGGTGCTGAATTTCTTTATGTGCTTTTATTATTCACTTTAGTGCTTCAAAAAGAAGCAATCCTGAATGTAAAGTATCAAGAGTCATTGTGTTATGATTGAAGTTAATTTTCATTTCTTTTTCTCAATTAAAAGTTCATTTTTCTTTCTTTCTTCCCCAACTGAAATAAATTCAACGTCTACCTAACGATACCTGTTTCTTTGTATCATTTATTCTCATAGATCTATTTGAAATCTCTGACATACACTTAAAAATATAGCAAAAACCATTTACAATGCATTTGGAGTAGAGAAGCTCCATTGATAGAAAGACAAAAATCCAATGTCCCAATCAATAATTAAAGTGAAAGGAATTATTCCAGAATGATATGAAAATGTGCCAAAAAAAATCAATGACTTAAAAAGCGATACAGATTTAAATGCTTATGACATCCTGAGTGCTCCCTCTTGATATTATAAAGCAGGTTTATGCTGAGAAAGGAGTTTAACATCATTGCTCAGTATGTTCGAATGGTACAGGGCATTGATAGGCACTCATTTTTTCTTGTTTTCTTATAATGCAGCTGGAAGCTGGGCTGGGTGATCAAGTTGTCTTTTCTCATTCATGAAATTCATATATTTTTTATGTATAATACAGACATTCAGAGTTGCCAAATTAATGTTGAATTCCCTACAATCTGGTGTTGTGCCACCATTGTGTGGCATAGATTACTAACTGCAGTTCTGAGATGCTAGTTCCCTAACCTTGGCCAGGTTACTAAAATGAGGTCCAGAATGGAAGCTGGACACTTCGTGGAGAGGTAAAAATTCAGTTGGAGTGACTGTTAGACATCCTCACTTATCAGCTAGTTAAAGAGTGACCCTTGCAGAAGTCTGAGCACAAGATTCCTAACTGTCCTGTGGGTCAAGAATTTGTAAGCGGTGATGTGAAAGTACCAAATGGTGGAAGGAGAGAAAAATGAGGGAGGGGTCGAAAGCTGAATTGTGCTGTTTGCTGTTTTATATCACACCGCTACTACTGGAAGATAACTGTAGTTGTAATATTTTACTGACAACTTCTCAATCTCCTAATTATTAAAAATGTATTCTTTACAGGTCACTTTATATATCTTGAAGCTATTCCTGGAGGTTTGAGGGGTGACAAAGCCCATATGAGGAGTTCAATGTGGAAGGAATCAAGTGCCAAATGCACTCTGTCATTCTGGTATTATATGTCACGAAAAGCTACAGGCCTTATAAGAGTTCTTATTCAGGTAAGGGTTTGGCCATAGTAATGTATGAAAGTGGACATGGAATTTAACCAATACCGTTTAGATTGCAGTGTCTCAAGGGAATCAGATAGATATTGAGCATCACACCTAATCATGATTCATTCAACATTGCAATCCCATAAATGTATTTCAGTTCCACAGTACAACTTGTAGTTCTCTAACAGATTAGGGCCTTCAATGGAGCCTCGCCTGTTTCTCAGGCATAACATGGGTGCCTAAGCATCCAAAATGGAGGGTGGGGCTCAATATGCGCGGAAAGTGCATGACACTCCCGATCCCTACCTCACTCCCTCTCCCGATCACTGCCTCACTCTCTCATCAATCATTGTCTCACTCTCTCTCCCGATCTCTGCCTCAGTCCCTCTCCCGATCGCTGCCTCACTCTCTCTCCCGATCACTGCCTCATTCCCTCTCCCGATCACTGTCTCACTCTCTCACCAATCGTTGTCTCACTCTCTCTCCCGATCGCTGTCTCACTCCCTCTTCCGATCACTGCCTCACTCGCTCTCCCGATCACTGCCTCACTCCCTCTCCCGATCGCTGCCTCACTCTCTCTCCCAATATCTGCCTCACTCCCTCTCCCGATCGCTGCCTCACTCTCTCTCCCGATCACTGCCTCACTCTCTCACCAATCGTTGTCTCACTCTCTCTCCCGATCGCTGCCTCACTCCCTCTTCGGATCACTGCCTCACTCGCTCTCCCGATCACTGCCTCACTCCCTTTCCCGATCACTGCCTCACTCTCTCACCAATCGTTGTCTCACTCTCTCTCCCAATCTCTGCCTCACTCCCTCTCCCGATCGCTGCCTCACTCTCTCTCCCGATCACTGCCTCACTCCCTCTCCCGATCACTACCTCACTCTCTCTCCCGATCACTGCCTCACTCTCTCTCCCGATCGCTGTCTCACTCCCTCTCCCGATCACTGTCTCACTCTCTCTCCCGATCACTGCCTCACTCCCTCTCCCGATCGCTGCCTCACTCCCTCTCCCGATCACTGCCTCACTCCCTCTCCCGATCGCTGCCTCACTCCCTCACCCGATCACTGTCTCACTCTCTCTCCCGATCTCTGCCTCACTCCCTCTCCCGATCGCTGCCTCACTCCCTCTCCCGATCACTGTCTCACTCTCTCTCCCGATCGCTGCCTCACTCCCTCACCCGATTACTGTCTCACTCTCTCTCCCGATCTCTGCCTCACTCCCTCTCCCGATCACTGTCTCACTCTCTCTCCCGATCGCTGCCTCACTCCCTCTCCCGATCACTGTCTCACTCTCTCTCCCGATCACTGCCTCACTCTCTCTCCCGATCACTGCCTCACTCACTCTCCCGATCACTGCCTCACTCCCTCTCCCGATCGCTGCCTCACTCTCTCACCAATCGTTGTCTCACTCTCTCTCCCGATCTCTGCCTCACTCCCTCTCCCGATCACTGTCTCACTCCCTCTCCCGATCACTGCCTCACTCGCTCTCCCGATCGCTGCCTCACTCCCTCTTCGGATCACTGCCTCACTCGCTCTCCCGATCACTGCCTCACTCCCTTTCCCGATCACTGCCTCACTCTCTCACCAATCGTTGTCTCACTCTCTCTCCCAATCTCTGCCTCACTCCCTCTCCCGATCGCTGCCTCACTCTCTCTCCCGATCACTGCCTCATTCCCTCTCCCGATCACTGCCTCACTCTCTCACCAATCGTTGTCTCACTCTCTCTCCCGATCACTGCCTCACTCCCTCTCCCGATCACTACCTCACTCTCTCTCCCGATCACTGCCTCACTCTCTCTCCCGATCGCTGCCTCACTCCCTCTCCCGATCACTGTCTCACTCTCTCTCCCGATCACTGCCTCACTCCCTCTCCCGATCGCTGCCTCACTCCCTCTCCCGATCACTGTCTCACTCTCTCTCCCGATCGCTGCCTCACTCCCTCACCCGATCACTGTCTCACTCTCTCTCCCGATCTCTGCCTCACTCCCTCTCCCGATCGCTGCCTCACTCCCTCTCCCGATCACTGTCTCACTCTCTCTCCCGATCGCTGCCTCACTCCCTCACCCGATTACTGTCTCACTCTCTCTCCCGATCTCTGCCTCACTCCCTCTCCCGATCACTGTCTCACTCTCTCTCCCGATCGCTGCCTCATTCTCTCTCTCGATCACTGTCTCACTCTCTCTCCCGATCACTGCCTCACTCCCTCTCCCGATCGCTGCCTCACTCCCTCTCCCGATCACTGTCTCACTCTCTCTCCCGATCACTGCCTCACTCTCTCTCCCGATCACTGCCTCACTCACTCTCCCGATCACTGCCTCACTCCCTCTCCCGATCGCTGCCTCACTCTCTCACCAATCGTTCTCTCACTCTCTCTCCCGATCTCTGCCTCACTCCCTCTCCCGATCACTGTCTCACTCCCTCTCCCGATCACTGCCTCACTCGCTCTCCCGATCGCTGCCTCACTCCCTCTCCCGATCACTGTCTCACTCTCTCTCCCGATCACTGCCTCACTCGCTCTCCCGATCGCTGCCTCACTCCCTCTCCCGATCACTGTCTCACTCTCTCTCCCGATCACTGCCTCACTCGCTCTCCCGATCGCTGCCTCACTCCCTCTCCCGATCACTGCCTCACTCGCTCTCCCGATCGCTGCCTCACTCCCTCTCCCGATCACTGCCTCATTCGCTCTCCCGATCACTGCCTCACTCCCTCTCCCGATCACTGCCTCACTTGCTCTCCCGATCGCTGCCTTACTCCCTCTCGCGATCACTGCCTCACTCCCTCTCACAATCACTGCCTCACTCGCTCTCCCGATCGCTGCCTCACTCCCTCTCCCGATCACTGTCTCACTCTCTCACCAATTGTTGTCTCACTCTCTCTCCCGATCGCTGCCTCACTCCCTCTCCCGATCGCTGCCTCACTCCCTCTCCCGATCACTGCCTCACTCTCTCACCAATCGTTGTCTCACTCTCTCTCCCGATCGCTGCCTCACTCCCTCTCCCGATCACTGCCTCACTCCCTCTCCCGATCACTGTCTCACTCTCTCACCAATTGTTGTCTCACTCTCTCTCCCGATCGCTGCCTCACTCCCTCTCCCGATCACTGTCTCACTCTCTCACCAATTGTTGTCTCACTCTCTCTCCCGATCGCTGCCTCACTCCCTCTCCCGATCGCTGCCTCACTCTCTCTCCCGATCACTGCCTCATTCCCTCTCCCGATCACTGCCTCACTCTCTCACCAATCGTTGTCTCACTCTCCCGATCGCTGCCTCACTCCCTCTCCCGATCGCTGCCTCACTCCCTCTCCCGATCGCTGCCTCACTCTCTCTCCCGATCACTGCCTCACTCCCTCTCCCGATCACTGTCTCACTCTCTCACCAATTGTTGTCTCACTCTCTCTCCCGATCGCTGCCTCACTCCCTCTCCCGATCACTGTCTCACTCTCTCACCAATTGTTGTCTCACTCTCTCTCCCGATCACTACCTCAGTCCCTCTCCCGATCACTGCCTCACTCTCTCTCCCGATCGCTGCCTCACTCCCTCTCCCGATCACTGTCTCACTCTCTCTCCCGATCACTGCCTCACTCCCTCTCCCGATCGCTGCCTCACTCCCTCTCCCGATCACTGTCTCACTCTCTCTCCCGATCGCTGCCTCACTCCCTCTCCCGATCGCTGCCTCACTCCCTCTCCCGATCACTGTCTCACTCTCTCTCCCGATCGCTGCCTCACTCCCTCTCCCGATCACTGTCTCACTCTCTCTCCCGATCTCTGCCTCACTCGCTCTCCCGATCACTGTCTCACTCTCTCTCCCGATCGCTGCCTCACTCTCTCTCTCGATCACTGTCTCACTCTCTCTCCCGATCATTGCCTCACTCCCTCTCCCGATCGCTGCCTCACTCCCTCTCCCGATCACTGTCTCACTCTCTCTCCCGATCACTGCCTCACTCCCTCTCTCGATCACTGCCTCACTCCCTCTCCCGATCGCTGCCTCACTCTCTCACCAATCGTTGTCTCACTCTCTCTCCCGATCTCTGCCTCACTCCCTCTCCCGATCACTGTCTCACTCCCTCTCCCGATCACTGCCTCACTCGCTCTCCCGATCGCTGCCTCACTCCCTCTCCCGATCACTGCCTCAGTTGCTCTCCCGATCGCTGCCTTACTCCCTCTCCCGATCACTGTCTCACTCCCTGTCCCGATCACTGCCTCACTCCCTCTCCCGATCACTGCCTCACTCGCTCTCCCGATCGCTGCCTCACTCCCTCTCCCGATCACTGCCTCACTCCCTCTCCCGATCACTGTCTCACTCTCTCACCAATTGTTGTCTCACTCTCTCTCCCGATCGCTGCCTCACTCCCTCTCCCGATCACTGTCTCACTCTCTCACCAATTGTTGTCTCACTCTCTCTCCCGATCACTACCTCACTCCCTCTCCCGATCACTGCCTCACTCTCTCTCCCGATCGCTGCCTCACTCCCTCTCCCGATCACTGTCTCACTCTCTCTCCCGATCACTGCCTCACTCCCTCTCCCGATCGCTGCCTCACTCCCTCTCCCGATCACTGTCTCACTCTCTCTCCCGATCGCTGCCTCACTCCCTCTCCCGATCGCTGCCTCACTCCCTCTCCCGATCACTGTCTCACTCTCTCTCCCGATCGCTGCCTCACTCCCTCTCCCGATCACTGTCTCACTCTCTCTCCCGATCTCTGCCTCACTCGCTCTCCCGATCACTGTCTCACTCTCTCTCCCGATCGCTGCCTCACTCTCTCTCTCGATCACTGTCTCACTCTCTCTCCCGATCATTGCCTCACTCCCTCTCCCGATCGCTGCCTCACTCCCTCTCCCGATCACTGTCTCACTCTCTCTCCCGATCACTGCCTCACTCCCTCTCTCGATCACTGCCTCACTCCCTCTCCCGATCGCTGCCTCACTCTCTCACCAATCGTTGTCTCACTCTCTCTCCCGATCTCTGCCTCACTCCCTCTCCCGATCACTGCCTCACTCGCTCTCCCGATCGCTGCCTCACTCCCTCTCCCGATCACTGCCTCAGTTGCTCTCCCGATCGCTGCCTTACTCCCTCTCCCGATCACTGTCTCACTCCCTCTCCCGATCACTGCCTCACTCCCTCTCCCGATCACTGTCTCACTCTCTCACCAATTGTTGTCTCACTCTCTCTCCCGATCGCTGCCTCACTCCCTCTCCCGATCGCTGCCTCACTCCCTCTCCCGATCACTGTCTCACTCTCTCACCAATTGTTGTCTCACTCTCTCTCCCGATCGCTGCCTCACTCCCTCTCCCGATCGCTGCCTCACTCCCTCTCCCGATCACTGCCTCACTCTCTCATCAATCGTTGTCTCACTCTCTCTCCCGATTGCTGCCTCACTCCCTCTCCCGATCACTGCCTCACTCCCTCTCCCGATCACTGCCTCACTCCCTCTCCCGATCACTGTCTCACTCGCTCTCCCGATCGCTGCCTCAATCCCTCTCCCGATCGCTGCCTCACTCCCTCTCCCGATTACTGCCTCACTCTCTCTCCCGATCACTGCCTCATTCCCTCTCTCAATCACTTTACCTCCGTTCCGGTCGCCCCCTCCCGTCAATGGCTCTATCAATGTCCCTTTCACTCCCAATCATCCCCCTCCTGCCCAATCACTTTAGAATCGCTCCCACTCATTCCTTTACTTCTGATCACTCCCTCTGTCTCCCAGTACTTACCTGAGAGCTGCTATCCGCGACAGCGATCTGAAATTCAAATCCTTTTCGCTGGCGAGTCACCTGGGGCCACCCAGTGGCTGTCTGCAGTTGGCCGGCCATATGTAACTGAAGCCCAAAGTCCTATCTCTGGTATGCCTCGGGTCTACTTGTTCCGGCCAAGTTTGTTTCTGAAAGCCGACACATACCAATTCTAGGCCCGAATTCTCAGTGAAATTCTACTTCAGCTTATTTTATGGGAAATATTTAGGGGGCGGAATTACCCTGCACCCCGATTGAGAGGTGATAACCTGCTGGTGCCGGGACTTCCTGCGCAGAACTCCCGCCCCACCGCTGAATTAGGCTAACCACCCCTCAAAGGAAGTGAAGCGCAATATCGCACGCTCCACTTCCTTTAGCGGCAGGTCCCGGGGGAGTACTGGGGCAAGTACTGCAGTGCTACATGGATGCTCCTTTAGCACTGACACGTTTCAATGCCCCGCCCCTTCACTTAATGCTGTGCACTCTTCAAGGCCTCTGAAGGCCTCCACGAGGCTACCAAGGCACTGTGAGACTGGGACCGCAGCCCGGCACCCAAAACAGAGTGCATGGTGGTGGCCCGGACCAAGCTAGGAACCAGTTACTGCAGCCGAGCCGAGAGGCGACAAAGCACTTAAATGGCAGTACAGGCGACCTACCCTCTAACTTCCGCCCCGCGAGTGGATCTCAGCCAGTTTCGCAACCCATGAGGCTAGCGTTGACATCCGCTCGCAACAGCCTCATGGGCCGCAGGGTGGTTTCCCGTGTGGGGCGGAAAGGGGTCGGTGCGCGGCGATGACGTCACGGCAGTTGCGCGGTGGCTCAGGGCGCCTCCGCAAGTTCCTGGGCAATTTCCCAACAGCAGGTAGCGCCCCCTGCCCCCTCCCCCCACCCCACACCCAGGCGAAAAGTGTTTTCCGTCTCGTTCGTGCCTCCTGGCGGGGCTAACAAGCCTCTGAAAAAGGAGCAATTTCTCCCCCTCAGTGTTTTGGCTCCTGTACTGAACTCTGAACCTGCCTTCTAATTGGAACCAATTCTTAAAACTGACAGTCATCTGTGATCTGACCTGCTTCAATGCTCCACCCCTTCAGAACATAAGTATTTTTCTCTGCATACGTTCTAGTATGCAGTAACTTGATTGGTATCTTACAAATACTGGTAGGTTGCAGAAAGAAGGATAGAAAAATATGCATTTCTAAGGCGGAGTGTGCATAATTAAAATCATTTTGAGTACAAAGATTACCCATTGATCACCAACAGACCTGAAAAATTACTAAAGTGCCAAACAGCAAAATCATAATTTAAAAAAATGTATTAAAGTACACCAGAATCTTCAACTTCCCACCAATCATCAGGCACACTTGTATCTCTTTGTGAAAATGATTAAAATATTGTGAAAAATGATGCTGCTGGGTATAATTTTTATGTGATGAATCAGTTAATTTGATTTGCTGGCAGTGAGCTGATAATAAACTGATATAATGATCCTCGAAATCCTTGCTTCTGTTCTAATCTCTACATTTAATCAGCACCTGGGTGTTTATTTTCTGATTAAAGCATCTTCCCTTTTAATATCCAACAAAATGAGATCTATTGGATGTTTTTTATGCCAAACAATATTTGCTTTTTATTGCAGTAAAGTTTTATTTACTCTGATTGCTAAAAGTTGCTTTATTCGGTGAAATGTTAGAGAAGTAATAAAAAGTGGAAATGAATAATACAATTCTTCTGTGGTACCCCATAACATCGACTGATGCTGTACAATATCAGCCAGGAAGCTTAAGCATCAAGATATTGTTATAGTAAAATGAATCGAGTTATTGGCTGAGAAATTTGACTTTTTATTTATTCTCGGGATGTGGGTATCGTTGGAGAAGTTGGCATTTATTGCCCACCCCGAGTTACCCTGAGAATAATCGCAGCAGTTTGATACAAATGAGTGGCTTGCTCGACCATTTTAGAGGGCAATTAAGAGCCAACCTCGTTGGTGTGAGACTGGAGACACATAATAGGCCGGATGGGGTATGAACAGCAGGTTTTCTTCCCCAAATGAGCTCGTTGGGTTTTGACAGCAATCCGACTGTTTCGTGGTGACAAGACGGACACAAAGCAGGCGGAGGGGCAGGTCAGTCACATCAGGCTTCAGTTAAATGCCACCGGCGAGCTGGAGGCAGCGAATGGGCATCCCGCTGCAGCTCGCCAATCAGGAAGGGCAGGAAATCATCTGGCTCCGGTGATGCGGCGACCAACAGGCAGGTCGGGTCAGGAGGGCAGGGACAGCAATCCGGGGGAGGCCACGAACATGTTGGCAGTGGGCTGGACGGAGTCTTTATCTTGCCCCAGGAGGAACACTCCTGCAGCTCCTGTGTTAATTGTATTCAGGTGGTGTGGGGATTGTATTGGGGACTCTCTTGTGTGCATCTATATATATATATATATATGAGAGCAGGCCCGAGCAAAAAGGAAGCTTATCGTGGGGGTACACGGTACGTAATGTGCGTCTCTGTAAATAAAGGCTTATAAGCGACTAAAGACTGAGCACTAGTATTCTATACTTCACCACTTGGCTATCCTGGGTCCGCAACAATATAACCTCAAAATTTCATGGGTCCTGTTTTTTGAGTGGTATCCAGCAGTCCCTTTAACGATCGCTGGTTTGGCCACACAACTCCTGGCACAACTAGACAGAGTGCGTGACGCAAGCTCTTCCTATTTGTAACTGAATTTCATATTCAGGGTCCTACAATCGGCGTAGGAACTCTAACTCTAAATATTTGCATATTTATGGAATTTAATGTCAGTTAGGTGGCTGGCCTGGATATTAAGAGTCACCTGAACCAATATGGTCTCCGGCGCACTTTGACCATAGCAGGTGCTTACATAAAATTGGCTGTTAAAAAGAAAGACTTGGATTTATTTAGCACCTGTCACGACCACCGGACATTCAAAGTGCTTTACTGCCAATAAAGTACTTTTGGAGTGTAGTCACTGTTGTAATGTGGGAAATGCGGCAGCCAATTTGCACACAGCAAGCTCCCACAAACAGCAATGTGATAATGACCAGATAATCTGCTTTTGTTACGTTGATTGAGGGATAAATATTGTCCAGGACACCGGAGATAACTCCCCTGCTCTTCTTTAAAATAGTGCAATGGGATCTTTTACATCCACCTGAGAGAGCAGACAGGGTCTTGGTTTAACATCTCATCTGAAAGTCAGCACCTCCAACAATGCAGCACTTCCTCAGCACTGCACTGGAGTGTCAGCCTAGATTTTGGTGCTCAAGTCCCTGGAGTGGGGCTATGAACCTACAACCTTCCGACTCAGAGGTGAGTGTGCTACCCACTCAGCCACAGCTGACAAACTGTTAAGGCTAGTTTTGCTGGGAAAATGGCAGCTGTATCGGTTCCGGCATGGACCGGGGCAGCTGCCATTTTAGGCAGATCGGCAGTGCTGCTGTTGCCTGCGCTCATAGCCCGCATTTAAATGATGCAGATCATGATGTCAATCGTGTGCAATGCCTGAATTGACGCACAACTGTGATTTTGGATGTCGCTGCTCTTGATACCGCCCTTTCCAAACCACGCACGGAAGAACATGCCTGCAGCAGCACTGCAGAGATGCTGCCAGCACTCCTTAAAGGCACACACACATCTTTCAGGTAAGTTTTGATTTTTGATTCTGGACTCGTTTTTTTTGAACATTTTATTGGTGTTGTGGCTCGGTGCAATATATATGTTGTTAAAGCATGCAGGGAGTCCTACTGGATGTTTGCAAGACTTTGGCTGTTAAAGGAAGGCCTCTGAGAACATCATTTGCTCCAGGCCTGGGGGCTCTAGTTGCAGGTTCCCTTGGGCTGCAACATCACATGGCGATGAAGCAGAGACAGCAAAGGAGACAAGTTGCTCACAGAGGGCAGAGGAGGAAGCAGTAGAGGAAAAAGAAGAGCGTTAAGCAGAAAGTGGAAGGTAGGAGTCATCCCAGGCAGCCCCTTTCAGGCCGGAATATCCAGGATCGAATCATCCGTCTCAGTAACCACAACCCCAATTCCCCTTTCAAACTTAGCCCCACACCATACCTTCCCTCTGTCACTGACCATCATCATCATAGGCAGTCCCTCGGAGTCAAGCATGACTTCACTGACCACCTTGTCCTCTTGGCCACAATGCTGAAATAAAATCCAGTGCAAAGCAAACTTTCCAATCCAACTTAGCCATATATGCATCCAATATTACATCAAAAAATCAACTAATCTCTCTTGTGCATTCCCTTAGAGACTGTCTTGAATGTGCCTTTGACTATCCTACTGATGTCACGCAGTGCTACCCAGAGGCTGCAGCATGGCTGTGGAAGGCTGCTGACCTTCAGTGGGGGACACTGCAAATGGCCTTGCAGGATAACCTCGAGGAGCTGGTGGCTGGGAGTGTGAAATTGAGGGACAGTGTGTCTTCATCTTCACTCTCCTCTCCCTCTTCTTGGTCACCCATTGGCTGGGAAGGCTGAATTTCTTGCGTGTCTAAAATGAGGAAGTCACAAGGGTAGGGTTGTGGTGAGGGAAGTGGGTAAGCAAGAGGTGCATGCGAACACCATGTGCAGCTTGTACATCAGAAGAGATTGTAGGATGAGGATTAAGTGGGATATGAGAAGGAGGATAATGTCTGAGGATACCAGTATCTTGTACTCTTTCAGCCCTGCTGAAGAACTCAGCCATGCCCCTGTCAAAATTGGTCAGCACCGTCTCCTCCAAAGGGATGAGCTGAAACTCGGAATCTGAGGTGTGCCTCGTGTTTGGTGGCGATTGTTGCTTGCTGTGTCAGAGCGATTGTTTTGGGAGTCTAGTATTGGGCATGCAGACAATGTGACCCGTCCATCGGAGCTGATCAAGTGTGATCAATGCTTCGATGCTGAGGATGTTGGCCTGAGCGAGAACACTGGCGTTGGTACACCTATCCTGCCAATGGATTTGCAGGATCTTGTGGAGGCAGCATTGGTGGTGCTTCTCCAGTGCTTTGAGGTGCCTGCTGTACATAGTCCATGTCTCTGAAGCATACAGGAGGGCGGGTATCACTACTGCCCTGTAGACCATGAGCTTGGTGCCAGGTTTGAGGGTCTGGTCTTCAAACACCCTCTTCCTCAGGCAACCGAAGGCTGCACTGGCACACTGGAGGCGGTGTTGGATAGAGATGGGCAGAGGAAACGCTTCAAGGACACCCTCAAAGCCTCCTTGAAAAAGTGCAACATCCCCACCCGACACTTGGGAATCCCTGGCTCAAGATGGCTCAAAATGGAGGAGAAGCATCCAGCAAGGCTCCGAACACCTCGAATCTCTTCGCCAGGAACACGCGGAAGCCAAGCACAAACAACGGAAGGAGCGTACGGTCACCCAAGCACCCCACCCACCCGTCCCTCCAACCACCATCTGCCCCACCTGTGACAGAGACTGTAGGTCCCGCATTGATCTCATCAGTCACCTGAAAACTCATATTAGTGTGAAAGGAACTCATCCTCGACTCCGAGGAGCTGCCTAAGAATAATAATAATAATAACTTTTATTTATATAGCGCCTTTAACATAGTAAAACATCCCAAGGCGCTTCACAACAATTTTACAGCACATTAGATATTGACCATTGCGGGAAAGAGAGAAAAAGCGTGGGAAGGAAGTGTAAAAAGAGGTTAAAGGCTCGGGTCTGAAGCGGCAGCCAAAATGTGCACACAGATAGACACAGGTGAAAAAACTAAAAAAAAGAAATTCAAATTACATTGTAAATAATACAATGAGGAGTATACAATAGTAACATCAGTATAATAATGATTAACTATAATTAAACAACAGTAAATAATATATACCATAATTATAAATTAGTAAATCAGCAATTGAATCAAATCAAATCAAAAGGAAGAGGTTGTTGGTAGATGGGGCAGGGTCGTGCATTGATCAGTGTATGAGGCTAGTGGTGTAGTTGGTAGGAGACGGCTTTTTATGATAAGTTTTTTAAAATTAGTTCCTGGGATATAGGCGTCGCTGGCAAGGCCAGCATTTATTGCCCATCCCAAATTGCCTTTGAGAAGGTGGTGGTGAGCCGCCATCTTGAACCGCTGCAGTCCGTGTGGTGAAGGTACTCCCACGGTGCTATCAGGGAGGGAGTTCCAGGATTTTGACTCAGCGACGATGAAGGAACTCTGCTGCCCTACCCTTCTAGGTGGTAGAGGTTGTGGGTTCGAGAGGTGCTATTGACGAAGCCTTGGCAAGTAGCTGCAGTGCATCATGTAGATGGTACGCACTGCAGCCATGGTGCGCTAGTGATGGACCGATTAAATGTTTAAGTTGGTGGATGGAGTGCCAATCAAGCGGGCTGCTTTGTCCTGGATGTTGTTGAGCTTCTTGAGTGTTGTTGGAGCTGCACTCATCCAGGCAAGTGGAGAGTATTCCATCACACTCCTGACTTGTGCCTTGTAGAGGGTGGAAAGGATTTGGGGAGTCAGGAGGTGAGACGCTCACCACAGAATACCTAGCCACTGACCTGCTCTTGTTGCCATAGTATTTATGTGGTTGGTCCAATTAAGTATCTGGTCAATGGTGACTCCCAGGATGTTGATGGTGGGGGATTTGGCGATGGTAATGCTGTTGAATGTCATGGGGAGGTGGTTAGACCCTCTCTTGTTGAAGATAGTCATTGGCCGTCACTTGTGTGGTGCGAATGTTACTTGCCATTTATCAGTCCAAGCATGAATGTCGTCCAGGTCTTGAACTGCTTCATTATCTGAGGAGTTGCAAATTGCACTGAACACTGTGCAATCATCGGCAAACATCCCCACTGTTGACCTTGTGATGGAGGGAAGATCATGGATGAAGCAACTGAAAATGGTTGGGCCTAGGAAACTGCCCTGAGGAACTCCTGCAGCGATGTCCTAGGGCTGAGATGATTGACCTCCAACAGTCACTACAATCTTCATTTGAGGTAGGTATGACTCCAGCCAGTATAGAATTTTCCCCCTGATTCTAATTGACTTCAGTTTTACTAGGACTCCTTGATGCCACACTCGGTCAAATGCTGCTTTGATGTCAAGAACAATCACTCTCACGTCACTTCCGGAATTCAGCTCTGGACCATTCGTCTGAGATTATGAGACTTCTTTACGCACTGGGGCCAGGTCCTGGGCTATTGCTGGCATTGATGGCGTAGGCAATCTGATCCCACATCCTTCTTTCTGGAGGGCCTCCTGATCCCCTATAGAGTATCTGTCTTTAAGTGTTTATCCCCTGCACAAAGCTGGAGTGCTGCATCCGAGACCCTGGGTGCCCTTTTCCTGGCCTGTCATGCAATTTAAGTTAGTACAGAAGGCAGTTTTGCTTTAAGAGCTGCAGACTGCCTAGTTTTAAAGGATTATCATTTTTTTGCAAATGGCAGTTCTGCTTTAAGAGCTAGAGACTGCCTTGAAAAGGAGCAGGGTAGCTTTAAGTAAAGCCAGCCACGCTCCAGCGATGCGAACTTGGGCCCCCTGCCGAGCACTCAACCATGATAATTAGCAGGCAGCACCAAATTAATGTGCTGCCTGCTAATTATCATGATAGCAGTGCACAGCCTAGCAACTAACACACTGCTTTCTCACCAGGCGCGAGCATATCTCGCAACGCAATGCCCGTGCCCATTTGTTGAGGCCTTAATGAATTTCACCCTCTCAGTGCTCTGACGATGAGAAAATAGATGACAGTGAGTTGAAGTTCTCCCCCACTATGTTCTGACTTTAGATTTGTAAATGTAACAGTTTATTTGATTGCATCCAGAAATACATTACACAAAATGATTGGTCTTTTTGTAAGTTTTTTGATTGCATTGAAATGAAAAGAAATCCCAATGCCATGTTCAATTTTGGTATAACTCTGATAAAGAGCCATTTATATCTTGCCACCCAGATGTCTGTGGTGGAGAAATAGAACCCACCTGGTGCCAAGTAAGGTTTTTTCTTTGGTTTTGTTTGAACTGTTTAGCCATTTTGGGACTATTTATATTTACTTTAGATTTCTACTGCAGTAGCTACAACCTAGAATCTGACTGGTGTATTGATGCCTCCATAGATTGTATAATCACATCACGATTAATACTCTTGTCACTGCTTTTTTGACTTGAAAGGATGGAACTCTGTCCGTCGATCAATACGAGGTTACTGAAACACTGTGACATAGGATTAAAGAACATCAAAGATTACTGACCTGGAACCAGTAAAACTAACCTTCTTTAGCTCCTGTAGCCAAAACACATTTTAACTGCTGTCAATATTAGCTCCATAGACCTGGTTTGACAGTGAAGGGTATTTCTGCCTTAACTTTTCCTCCACACACATATCAAAAGGAACCCAGTGTCATTGGCAAGATTTCAGCTATCTCCCAATGCGGGCAATTTTCGCCCCCATTGGGCGCCGTTTTTCTGACCAACCCAGCGATTTTTTTGGAGTAATCGGTATTTTTGAAATTTTACACAAAGTTTTGACGCCGACGCCGACTGTCAGTGTCAGATTTTTAAGCCTTTACAAGGGATTCGTGCTGTTTCTGGCCATTTATGCCAGTTTCCCCAACAACGATTTTCTTTCAAAACGGCGCAGAGTGATCTTAGTACCGTTCTAAAAAAAAAACAACTTAACTTAAGGAAATCGGTGCTCAGGCCCACTGCAATCCCGGGCCGAATGGCCTCCCCGTTCCCGGCCTGATGCAAAATGTAACTTCACTCCTCGCAGAGCGATGGGAATTGGGAGGGTAAATATTACCAGCACAGGCTTTTAGCTGGTGCCTGGAGAAAGTGTTCTAATTTCAAAACATGTGCGCATATGTTTGTGTGGAGATTCCACAAAAGCTCCCCTGCCTATGTGAAGAAACCTTTGTTTCTTCCATAATTCTCCCTTTTATGTGTCGCTGCATCGATTTTGTGTTCATCATCATAGGCAGTCCCTCGGAATGGAGAAAGACTTGCTTCCGCTCCCAAAGTGAGTTCTTTGATGGCTGAACAGTTCAATACGAGAACCACAGACCCTGTTGCAGGTGGGACAGACATTCGTCGGGGGAGGGGGTCGGTGGGGCTGGTTTGCCGTGCGCTCCTTCCGCTGCCTGTGCTTGGCCTCTTCACGCTCTTTGCGTTGAGACTCGAAGAGCTCAACGCCCTCCCGGATGGACTTTTTCCACCTCGGGCGGTCTGCGGCCAGGGTCTCCCAGGTGTCAGTGGTGATGTCGCACTTTACCAGAGAGGCTTTGAGGGTGTCCTTATAACGTTTCCGCTGTCCTCCTTTGGCTCGTTTACCATGAAGGAGCTCCGCATAGAGCAATTGCTTAGGGAGTCTCAGATCTGGCATGTGAACTATGTGGCCTGCCCAGGGAAGCTGATCGAGTGTGGTCAGTGCTTCAATACTGGGGATGTTAGCCTGGTCGAGGACACTGATGTTGGTGCACCTGTCCTCTCAGGGGATTTGCAGGATCTTGTGGAGACAGAATGGGAGATGGGTGATTCGTTGGCGCTGAACCCGTGGTCACTCTACAAAATTGCCCCTTCACATCCTGGCACCAGACTTAAACCTATAAACTAAAACATTCTTATTCACTCACGCCTGGTTAACAAAAAAGAAATCCTGGCCTCCCTAGTCATTTTTCGGAGAGTTATTTTGGTGAAAGCACAAAAGAAAATCCTTGTCTAACTCCCTGAAGGGAGAGAATTGTTCTGGGTGCTGCATGTTATGTTCCAGTGAATTTGCGTCCTTTTTTTCCAGCACATGCGCAGAGATTTTTCGGCGCGCACTACAAGCTCCGCCCCCAGAATTGACTTTGGGTAACGCGGTGCTAAAATTAACTTTTGCTTTGTGGGGGGGGCGCAAACGGGGTGAAAAAAAGTACATTATCGTACGTGGGCGCCAAAAATCAAAAAGGTGGAAAATAGGGGCCCAAGTCAGGTAAATCTGATTCTTGAGGTGGTTCTGGTGCTAACACACTAACACCAGATTCAAATCTGAATAGCATTTTGTAATTGTATTTGAAAATCTTGCGCAATATGGCAATGAAAATGTTTCTAATTTCCTGTCATCATCAGAGCAAACATGTAATATTAATATTTTGAAACTTGTGTTTCATAGAAAGCAACTAGATATTTTTATGATGTAATTGTGCATTGGTTTTTGGAAGTTGGAGAGACATGGTTAATCTGAAGTTGCAATTTGTTTTACAGTAATACAGAATCTGATCAAGAAATGCTGTATCACCAACATTTTGGGGGATTTTTTGACCACCTTGACTGAAAGGATTTGGAAAAAAGTTACATTTAAATGTTTTATTTTAAAGAAAATTGTATTCACACAAATTTAAAAGATAGCACTGAGACAAAAGTTGGTTAAAATTCTAATGGACTATATATTGAAGTTGTTTCCCCAAATACCAAAAGCAATACACAGTTCATTAGACTATCTCAGTAGTCGATAAACACCTCACACCCGTTGTGTTGGGAAGTTTCTCTTCCTCAACAGGGGTTGGCTGGTGTCGGCTCTCTGGTTGTGACCACAGGGAGATAAAATAAGGACAGTAACAGAGACTGACAGCCATCTTTTCTGCCTCCTAGCAATGCCCAGCTCCCATCTTTGGATGCCTCTGCCTGTTCCTTCACTTGAAGATATGTTTCAAATGTGCCACAATATCACTCATGAGCCAGTCATTATAGCTCCTCAACAGTCAACACACTGTGCCAAACATGCCCATACTAACCATTGCTCCCTCAGCTTGCTGCTGCACCGTTTAGCCATTCTTAGCTTTTTAAAGTCTACATTCCCGCTGTTATTTCTAAGCCCTATTCCACCCCCTCCCCCATGTATTGTACCTGTGTCACACAAGAGTTGCACTAAACCACCAATGACTAGTTAAAAGAGCCAATCCTCTACTGGAGACAATTGACAGGTGGGAGTTCTATTCCACAGCAATGAAGTGGACCCCTAAAATTTGCAGGCCAAGGTTTAGGCACCCACACGAAGAATAGTCACTTGGTGAGGTAGCTAAGACCCAGGGAACCACACCTCAGTATTTGAGAAGGGTGGGGAGAAATCCATATTGGTGATCTTCATGGGTCAAGTTTGCACCAGTAATGGTGTGAATCTGTGCCATTTCACACACACATGTTCACTGTCTTTTCCTGTATATACAACAAACATGCTTATATTTAACATTTATAGCATACATTTAGCCATAATAACATTTTTCATTTGAGTCACAATATAAGACTCAAGATGCTTTCTAAGCTTAACAACTTAACTAAGCAATATATCCAGGTTTTTCAACATCCCTTATAACTAGCCTTAAGCTCAATATCAGATTGGTTGCTCTTTTCTGCACACCTTCTATTGCTTTGATATTCTTGCTAGACTACGATGAATAAATGTATACACAGTAGTCCAGGAATGGCCACACCGTGCCTTGTACAGGCTCATTATCGATTCCTGGGATTTGTGCTGCAGCCGTCTAGCTTTCCCGAGTGCTGCTGTACCCTGCGCTGTTGGTTTCAGTGAGCTATCCATTAATACCCACAGACCCAATTCCCATTTTGTGATCTGTAGTCTAGAGCCATTTTATTTATCCTTGGAAGTATTGGAATATATAAACAAAACAAACTGAATTTCAGTTCTCAAAGTCAATGTTGTGCCATTTTGACCTTAATAATATGATTACAAATAGCAGGGTAGATTTTCTGATCAGCTTCACCAGTTGTGTTAGTTTGCATTGGGCAGACAGGGATCAGGAAACCGGGCAAACATACTGTAATGTATTTGATTCATGGGTTTTTTGCTTATGAATTTATAGCAACATTTTGCAATGAAGAAATAGCTGGTTTAATAAGGTGGATGAATTAACTGTGCAAATAGATGTTAACAAATATGATGTGATTGGGATTACGGAGACGTGGCTCCAGGATGATCAGGGCTGGGAACTCAATATCCAGGGGTATTCAACATTCAGGAAGGATAGAATAAAAGGAAAAGGAGGTGGGGTAGCATTGCTGGTTAAAGAGGAGATTAATGCAATAGTTAGGAAAGACATTAGCTTGGATGATGTGGAATCTATATGGGTAGAGCTGCAGAACACCAAAGGGCAAAAAACGTTAGTGGAAGTTGTGTACAGACCTCCAAACAGTAGTAGCGATGTTGGGGAGGGCATCAAACAGGAAATTAGGGGTGCATGCAATAAAGGTGCAGCAGTTATAATGGGTGACTTTAATATGCACATAGATTGGGCTAACCAAACTGGAAGCAATACTGTGGAGGAGGATTTCCTGGAGTGCATAAGGGATGGTTTTCTAGACCAATATGTCGAGGAACCAACTAGGGGGGAGGCCATCTTAGACTGGGTGTTGTGTAATGAGAGAGGATTAATTAGCAATCTCGTTGTGCGAGGCCCCTTGGGGAAGAGTGACCATAATATGGTGGAATTCTGCATTAGGATGGAGAATGAAACAGTTAATTCAGAGACCATGGTCCAGAACTTAAAGAAGGGTAACTTTGAAGGTATGAGGCATGAATTGGCTAGGATAGATTGGCGAATGATACTTAAGGGGTTGACTGTGGATGGGCAATGGCAGACATTTAGAGACCGCAGGGATGAACTACAACAATTGTACATTCCTGTCTGACGTAAAAATAAAAAAGGGAAGGTGGCTCAACCGTGGCTATCAAGGGAAATCAGGGATAGTATTAAAGCCAAGGAAGTGGCATACAAATTGACCAGAAATAGCAGCGAACCTGGGGACTGGGAGAAATTTAGAACTCAGCAGAGGAGGACAAAGGGTTTGATTAGGGCAGTGAAAATGGAGTACGAGAAGAAGCTTGCAGGGAACATTAAGACGGATTGCAAAAGTTTCTATAGATATGTAAAGAGAAAAAGGTTAGTAAAGACAAACGTAGGTCCCCTGCAGTCAGAATCAGGGGAAGTCATAACGGGGAACAAAGAAATGGCAGACCAATTGAACAAGTACTTTGGTTCGGTATTCACTAAGGAGGACACAAACAAGCTTCCGGATATAAAAGGGGTCAGAGGGTCTAGTAAGGAGGAGGAACTGAGGGAAATCTTTATTAGTCGGGAAATTGTGTTGGGGAAATTAATGGGATTGAAGGCCGATAAATCCCCAGGGCCTGATGGACTGCATCCCAGAGTACTTAAGGAGGTGACCTTGGAAATAGCGGATGCATTGACAGTCATTTTCCAACATTCCATTGACTATCGAGTGGAGGGTAGCCAATGTAACCCCACTTTTTAAAAAAGGAGGGAGAGAGAAAACGGGGAAGTATAGACCGGTAAGCCTGACCTCAGTAGTGGGTAAAATGATGGAATCAATTATTCAGGATGTCATAGCAGCGCATTTGGAAAGAGGTGACATGATAGGTCCAAGTCAGCATGGATTTGTGAAAGTGAAATCATGCTTGACAAATCTTCTGGAATTTTTTGAGGATGTTTCCAGTAGAGTGGACAAGGGAGAACCAGTTGATGTGGTATATTTGAACTTTCAGAAGGCTTTCGACAAGGTCCCACACAAGAGATTAATGTGCAAAGTTAAAGCACATGTTATTGGGGGTAGTGTGCTGACGTGGATTGAGAACTGGTTGTCAGACAGGAAGCAAAGAGTAGGAGTAAATGGGGACTTTTCAGAATGGCAGGCAGTGACCAGTGGGGTACCGCAAGGTTCTGTGCTGGGGCCCCAGCTGTTTACACTGTACATTAATGATTTGGGCGAGAGGATTAAATGTAGTATCTCCAAATTTGCGGATGACACTAAGTTGGGTGGCAGTGTGAGCTGCGAGGAGGATGATATGAGGCTGCGGAGCGACTTGGATAGGTTAGGTGAGTGGGCAAATGCATGGCAGATGAAGTATAATCTGGATAAATGTGAGGTTATCCACTTTGTTGGTAAAAACAGAGAGACAGACTATTATCTGAATGGTGACAGATTAGGAAAAGGGGAGGAGCAACGAGACCTGGGTGTCATGGTACATCAGTCATTGAAGGTTGGCATGCAGGTACAGCAGGCGGTTAAGAAGCACGTGTAGTGAGTTGGTCATACCGCAGAGAAAGGGTCCACAGTCAGATAGGGAATGGAAGACCAACAGGAAGAGCAGTGCAAGGAAGGTAGTGCAGGGGTCCCCTGTGGTCATCCCCCTGCAAAACAGATACACTGCTTTGGGTACTGTTGAGGGGGATGACTCATCAGGGGAGGGCAGCAGCAGCCAAGTTCATGGCACCGTGGCTGGCTCTGTTGCACAGGAGGGCCGGAAAAAGAGTGGGAGAGCGATAGTGATAGGGGATTCAATTGTAAGGGGAATAGATAGGCGTTTCTGCAGCCGCAACCGAGATTCCAGGATGGTATGTTGCCTCCCTGATGCAAGGGTCAAGGATGTCTCGGAGCGGGTGCAGGACATTCTAAAAATGGAGGGAGATCAGCCAGTTGTCGTGGTGCACAGTGGTACCAACGACATAGGTAAAAAAAGCGATGAGGTCCTACGAAACGAATTTAAGGAGCTTGGAGCTAAATTAAAAAGTAGGACCTCAAAAGTAGTAATCTCGGGATTGCTACCAGTGCCACGTGCTAGTCAGAGTAGGAATCGCAGGATAGCGCAGATGAATACATGGCTTGAGCAGTGGTGCAGCACGGAGGGATTCAAATTCCTGGGGTATTGGAACCGGTTCTGGGGGAGATGGGACCAGTACAAACCGGACGGACTGCACCTGGGCAGGACCGGAACCAATGTCTGAGGGGGAGTGTTTGCTTGTGCTGTTGGGGAGGAGTTAAACTAATATGGCAGGGGGATGGGAACCAATGCAGGGAGACAGAGGGAAACAAAAAGGAGACAAAAGCAAAAGACAGAAACGAGATGAGCAAAAGTGGAGGGCAGAGAAACCCAAGGCAAAGAACAAAAAGGGCCACTGTACAGCAAAATTCTAAAAGGACAAAGGGTGTTAAAAAAACAAGCCTGAAGGCGTTGTGTCTTAATGCAAGGAGTATCCGTAATAAGGTGGATGAATTAACTGTGCAAATAGATGTTAACAAATATGATGTGATTGGGATTACAGAGATGTGGCTCCAGGATGATCAGGGCTGGGAACTCAACATCCAGGGGTATTCAACATTCAGGAAGTATAGAATAAAAGGAAAAGGAGGTGGGGTAGCATTGCTGGTTAAAGAGGAGATTAATGCAATAGTTAGGAAAGACATTAGCTTGGATGATGTGGAATCTATATGGGTGGAGCTGCAGAACACCAAAGGGCAAAAAACGTTAGTGGGAGTTGTGTACAGACCTCCAAACAGTAGTAGTGATGTTGAGGAGGTCATCAAACAGGAAATTAGGGGTGCATGCAATAAAGGTGCAGCAGTTATAATGGGTGACTTTAATACACACATAGATTGGGCTAACCAAACTGGAAGCAATACGGTGGAGGAGGATTTCCTGGAGTGCATAAGGGATGGTTTTCTTGACCAATATGTCGAGGAACCAACTAGGGGGGAGGCCATCTTAGACTGGGTGTTGTGTAATGAGAGAGGATTAATTAGCAAACTCGTTGTGCGAGGCCCCTTGGGGAAGAGTGACCATAATATGGTGGAATTCTGCATGAGGATGGAGAATGAAACAGTTAATTCAGAGACCATGGTCCAGAACTTAAAGAAGGCTAACTTTGAAGGTATGAGGCGTGAATTGGCTAGGATGGATTGGCGAATGATACTTAAGGGGTTGACTGTGGATGGGCAATGGCAGACATTTAGAGACTGCATGGATGAACTACAACAATTGTACACTCCTGTCTGGCGTAAAAATAAAAAAGGGAAGGTGGCTCAACTGTGGCTATCAAGGGAAATCAGGGATAGTATTCAAGCCAAGGAAGTGGCATACAAATTGGCCAGAAATAGCAGCGAACCCGGGGACTGGGAGAAATTTAGAACTCAGCAGAGAAGGACAAAGAGTTTGATTCGGGCAGGGAAAATGGAGTACGAGAAGAAGCTTGCAGGGAACATTAAGACGGATTGCAAAAGTTTCTATAGATATGTAAAGAGAAAAAGGTTAGTAAAGACAAACGTAGGTCCCCTGCAGTCAGAATCAGGGGAACTCATAACGGGGAACAAAGAAATGGCGGACCAATTGAACACGTACTTTGGTTCGGTATTCACTAAGGAGGACACAAACAACCTTCCGGATATAAAAGAGGTCGGAAGGTCTAGTAAGGAGGAGGAACTGAGGGAAATCCTTTTTAGTCGGGAAATTGTGTTGGCGAAATTGATGGGATTGAAGACCGATAAATCCCCAGGGCCTGATGGACTGCATCCCAGAGTACTTAAGGAGCTGGCCTTGGAAATAGCGGATGCATTGACAGTCATTTTCCAACATTCCATAGACTCTGGATCAGTTCCTATGGAGTGGAGGGTAGCCAATGTAACCCCACATTTTAAAAAAGGAGGGAGAGAGATAACAGGGGATTATAGACCGGTCAGCCTGACATTGGTAGTGGATAAAATGATGGAATCAATTATTAAGGATGTCATAGCAGTGCATTTGGAAAGAGGTGACATGATAGGTCCAAGTCAGCATGGATTTGTGAAAGGGAAATCATGCTTGACAAATCTTCTGGAATTTATTGAGGATGTTTCCAGTAGAGTGGACAATGGAGAACCAGTTGTTGTGGTATATTTGGACTTTCAGAAGGCTTTCGACAAGGTCCCACACAAGAGATTAATGTGCAAAGTTAAAGCACATGGGATTGGCGGTAGTGTGCTGACATGGATTGAGAACTGGTTGTCAGACAGGAAGCAAAGAGTTGGAGTAAATGGGGACTTTTAAGAATGGCAGACAGTGACTAGTGGGGTACTGCAAGGTTCTGTGCTGGGGCCCCAGCTGTTTCCACTGTACATTAATGATTTAGACAAGGGGATTAAATGTAGTATCTCCAAATTTGCGGATGACACTAAGTTGGGTGGCAGTGTGAGCTGCGAGGAGGATTCTATGAGGCTGCAGAGCGACTTGGATAGGTTAGGTGAGTGGGCAAATGCATGGCAGATGAAGTATAATGTGGATAAATGTGAGGTTATCCACTTTGGTGGTAAAAACAGAGAGACAGACTATTATCTGAATGGTGACAGATTAGGAAAAGGAGAGGTGCAACGAGACCTGGGTGTCATGGTACATCAGTCATTGAAGGTTGGCATGCAGGTACAGCAGGCGGTTAAGAAAGCAAATGGCATGTTGGCCTTCATAGCGAGGGGATTTGAGTACAGGGGCAGGGAAACATAGAAACATAGAAAATAGGTGCAGGAGTAGGCCATTCGGTCCTTCTAGCCTGCACCGCCATTCAATGAGTTCATGGCTGAACATGCAACTTCAGTACCCCATTCCTGCTTTCTCACCATACCCCTTGATTCCCCTAGTAGTAAGGACTTCATCTCACTCCTTTTTGAATATATTTAGTGAATTGGCCTCAACAACTTTCTGTGGTAGAGAATTGCACAGGTTCATCACTCTCTGGGTGAAGAAATTCCTCCTCATCTCGGTCCTAAATGGCTTCCCCCTTATCCTTAGACTGTGTCCCCTGGTTCTGGACTTCCCCAACATTGGGAACATTCTTCCTGCATCTAACCTGTCTAACCCCGTCAGACTTTTAAACGTTTCTATGAGGTCCCCTCTCATTCTTCTGAACTCCAGTGAATACAAGCCCAGTTGATCCAGTCTTTCTTGATAGGTCAGTCCCGCCATCCCGGGAATCAGTCTGGTGAACCTTCGCTGCACTCCCTAATAGCAAGAATGTCCTTCCTCAGGTTAGGAGACCAAAACTGTACACAATACTCCAGGTGTGGCCTCACCAAGGCCCTGTACAATTGTAGCAACACCTCCCTGCCCTTGTACTCAAATCCCCTCGCTATGAAGGCCAACATGCCATTTGCTTTCTTAACCGCCTGCTGTACCTGCATGCCAACCTTCAATGATTGATGTACCATGACACCCAGGTCTCTTTGCACCTCCCCTTTTCCTAATCTGTCACCATTCAGATAATAGTCTGTCTCTCTGTTTTTACCACCAAAGTGGATAACCTCACATTTATCCACATTATACTTCATCTGGCATGCATTTGCCCACGCACCTAACCTATCCAAGTCGCTCTGCAGCCTCATAGAATCCTCCTTGCAGCTCACACTGACACCCAACTTAGTGTCATCCGCAAATTTGGAGATACTACATTTAATCCCCTCGTCTAAATCATTAATGTACAGTGGAAACAGCTGGGGCCCCAGCACAGAACCTTGCGGTACCCCACTAGTCACTGCCTGCCATTCTGAAAAGTCCCCATTTACTCCTACTCTTTGCTTCCTGTCTGACAACCAGTTCTCAATCCATGTCAGCACACTACCCCCAATCCCATGTGCTTTAACTTTGCACATTAATCTCTTGTGTGGGACCTTGTCGAAAGCCTTCTGAAAGTTCAAATATACCACATCAACTGGTTCTCCCTTGTCCACTCTACTGGAAACATCCTCAAAAAATTCCAGAAGATTTGTCAAGCATGATTTCCCTTTCACAAATCCATGCTGACTTGGACCTATCATATTACCTCTTTCCAAATGCACTGCCAGGACATCCTTAATAATTGATTCCATCATTTTACCCACTACCGATGTCAGGCTGACCGGTCTGTAATTCCCTGTTTTCTCTCTCCCTCCTTTTTTAAAAAGTGGGGTTACATTGACTACCCTCCACTCCATAGGAACTGATCCAGAGTCAATGGAATGTTGGAAAATGACTGTCAATGCATCCACTATTTCCAAGGCCACCTCCTTAAGTACTCTGGGATGCAGTCCATCAGGCCCTGGGGATTTATCGGCCTTCAATCCCATCAATTTCCCCAACACAATTTCCCGACTAATAAGGATTTCCCTCAGTTCCTCCTCCTTACTAGACCCTCCGACCCCTTTTATATCCGGAAGGTTGTTTGTGTCCTCCTCAGTGAATACCGAACCAAAGTACTTGTTCAATTGGTCCGCCATTTCTTTGTTCCCCGTTATGACTTCCCCTGATTCTGACTGCAGGGGACCTACGTTTGTCTTTACTAACCTTTTTCTCTTTACATATCTATAGAAACTTTTGCAATCCGTCTTAATGTTCCCTGCAAGCTTCTTCTCGTACTCCATTTTCCCTGCCCTAATCAAACCCTTTGTCCTCCTCTGCTGAGTTCTAAATTTCTCCCAGTCCTCGGGTTCGCTGCTATTTCTGGCCAATTTGTATGCCACTTCCTTGGCTTTAATGCTATCCCTGATTTCCCTTGATAGCCACGGTTGAGCCACCTTCCCTTTTTTATTTTTACGACAGACAGGAATGTACAATTGTTGTAGTTCATCCATGCGGTCTCTAAATGTCTGCCATTACCCATCCACAGTCAACCCCTTCAGTATCATTCGCCAATCTATCCTAGCCAATTCATGCCTCATACCTTCAAAGTTACCCTTCTTTAAGTTCTGGACCATGGTCTCTGAATTAACTGTTTCATTCTCCATCCTAATGCAGAATTCCACCATATTATGGTCACTCTTCCCCAAGGGGCCTTGCACAACGAGATTGCTAATTAATCCTCTCTCATTACACAACACCCAGTCTAAGATGGCCTCCCCCTTCGTTGGTTCCTCGACATATTGGTCTAAAAAACCATCCCTTATGCACTCCAGGAAATCCTCCTCTACCGTATTGCTTCCAGTTTGGTTAACCCAATCTATGTGCATATTAAAGTCACCCATTATAACTGCTGCACCTTTATTGCACGCACCCCTAATTTCATGTTTGATGCCCTCCCCAACATCACTACTACTGTTTGGAGGTCTGTACACAACTCCCAGTTACGTTTTTTGTCCTTTGGTATTCTGCAGCTCTACCCATATAGATTCCACATCATCCAAGCTAATGTCCTTCCGAACTATTGCCTTAATTTGCTCCTTAACCAGCAATGCTACCCCACCTTCTTTTCCTTTTATTCTATCTTTCCTGAATGTTGAATACCCCTGGATGTTGAGTTCCCAGCCCTGATCATCCTGGAGCCACGTCTCCGTAATCCCAATCACATCATATTTGTTAACATCTATTTGCACAGTTAATTCATCCACTTTATTGCGGATACTCCTTGCATTAAGACACAAAGCCTTCAGGCTTGTTCTTTTAACACCCTTTGTCCTTTTAGAATTTTGCTGTACAGTGGCCCTTTTTGTTCTTTGCCTTGGGTTTCTCTGCCCTCCACTTTTCCTCATCTCCTTTCTGTCTTTTGCTTTTGCCTCCTTTTTGTTTCCCTCTGTCTCCCTGCATTGGTTCCCATCCCCCTGCCATATCAGTTTAAATCCTCCCCAACAGCACTAGCAAACACTCCCCCTAGGACATTGGTTCCGGTCCTGCCCAGGTGCAGACCGTCCGGTTTGTACTGGTCCCACCTCCCCCAGAACCGGTTCCAATGCCCCAGGAATTTGAATCCCTCCCTGTTGCACCACTGCTCAAGCCACATATTCATCTGCGCTATCCTGCGATTCCTACTCTGACTATCACGTGGCACTGGTAGCAATCCCGAGATTACTACTTTTGAGGTCCTACTTTTTAATTTAGCTCCTAGCTCCTTAAATTCGTTTCGTAGGACCTCATCCCTTTTTTTACCTATGTCGTTGGTACCAATGTGCACCACGACAACTGGCTGTTCTCCCTCCCTTTTTAGAATGTCCTGCACCCGCTCCGAGACATCCTTGACCCTTGCACCAGGGAGGCAACATACCATCCTGGAGTCTCGGTTGCGGCCGCAGAAACGCCTATCTATTCCCCTCACCATTGAATCCCCTATCACTATTGCTCTCCCACTCTTTTTCCTGCCCTCCTGTGCAGCAGAGCCAGCCATGGTGCCATGAACTTGGCTGCTGCTGCCCTCCCCTGATGAGTCATCCCCCTCAACAGTACCCAAAGCAGTGTATCTGTTTTGCAGGGGGATGACCACAGGGGACTCCTGCACTACCTTCCTTGCACTGCTCTTCCTGTTGGTCTTCCATTCCCTATCTGGCTGTGGACCCTTTCCCTGCGGTACGACCAACTCGCTACACGTGATACTCACGTCATTCTCAGCATCGTGGATGCTCCAGAGTGAATCCACCCTCAGCTCCAACTCCGCAACGCGGCCCGTCAGGAGCTTGAGGTGGACACACTTCCTGCAAATATAGTCGTCAGGGACACTGGTGTCGTCCCTGAGTTCCCACATGGTACAGGAGGAGCATAACACCCGACCGAGCTCTCCTGCCATGACTTAACCCTTAGATACACTTAAATTGGCAACAACAATGTTAAAAGTTACTCACTGATATAGAAGAGAAAAAAGAAAAACTACTCACCAATCACCAGCCAATCACTTACCCTCTTGGCTGTGACGTCACCTTTTGATTTCTTTCTACTTCTTTTTTGCCTTCTCCCTGTAGCTGCACAAGTCACGCCTTTTATAAACCTCACCACGCACCTCCGACGCTGCTCCCGACTGCCGCCGACACTGGGCCCCGGACTCCCTGCTGTGCCTTTTATCGGCCTCACCACGCACCTCCTCGACGCTGCTCCCGACTGCCGCCGACACTGGGCCCCGGACTCCCTGCTGTGCCTTTTATAGGCTTCACCACGCACCTCCTCGACGCTGCTCCCGACTGCCGCCGACACTGGGCCCCGGACTCCCTGCTGTGCCTTTTATAGGCCTCACCACGCACCTCCTCAACGCTGCTCCCGACTGCCGCCGACACTGGGCCCCGGACTCCCTGCTACAGTTGTACAGGGCCTTGGTGAGGCCACACCTGGAGTATTGTGCACAGTTTTGGTCTCCTAACTTGAGGAAGGACATTCTTGCTATTGAGGGAGTGCAGCGAAGGTTCACCAGACTGATTCCCGGGATGGTGGGACTGACCTCTCAAGAAAGACTGGATCAACTGGGCTTGTATTCACTGGAGTTCAGAAGAATGAGAGGGGATCTCATAGAAACGTTTAAAATTCTGACGGGTTTAGACAGGGTAGATGCAGGAAGAATGTTCGCAATGTTGGGGAAGTCCACAACCAGGGGTCACAGTCTAAGGATAAGGGGTAAGCCATTTAGGACCGAGATAAGGAGAAACTTCTTCACCCAGAGAGTGGTGAACCTGTGGAATTCTCTACCACAGAAAGTTGTTGAGGCCAATTCGCTAAATATATTCAAAAGGGAGTTAGATGAAGTCCTTACTACTAGGGGGATCAAGGGGTATGGCGAGAAAGCAGGAAGCGGGTACTGAAGTTGCATGTTCAGCCATGAACTCATTGAATGGCGGTGCAGGCTAGAAGGGCCGAATGACCTACTCCTGCACCTATTTTCTATGTTTCAATGTTTATTAACAAAGATTTAACAATCACACTACACATAATCAGTTCATCTACTAGGCTCACAACATAGACCCAACCGACTGGGGTTTTATTGTGTCTTGTGAACATCATGTGACTGGCTAAGCCACTCATAATGCAACAGCTCTACAACTATTTTGTTACAAGACTATAAATCAAGTGCACCCCTACTAGAGGGGCACTAGAACTGATAAATTAACAAATTAAACTTTGGACCATTGAACAAATCAAATTAGAATTTTGTTTGCCAGGGATGATGATGCACTCCAGTCTTCCGGTGCCCACCTCTCATGGAAGGCCGCGAGCGTACCAATGGACATCGCATGCTCCATCTCCAGGGACACCCTGGCGCGAACGTAAACGAGGCCGGCAGTCGGGTTGAACAACCCCTTGATCGCCCTCTACCTGGACCTGTTAATGGCCTCCTTGGCCAGGCCCAGGAGCAGTCCTTTGAGGAGGCCCTCCGAACTGCCTGCTTCCCTCCGCACAGGATGCCCAAAGATCAGGAGTGTGGGACTGAAGTGCAGCCAAAATTTGAGGAGCAGCCTTTTCAAATAATGGAATAGGGGCTGCAACCTCACACATTCTATATCTACATGGAACACTGACTCTTCCAGACTGCAGAAATTGCAGGCAACCTGGGAGTCCGTGAACCGACATAAAAACTGATTGCATGCAACTGCCTCCAGGCCAAATCCCCAATAAATAAAGGGAGGGCTCCCGCACAGAGAGCACTCCACTGGGGACCTCCGCTCCTCCTGACGGCAAGATGGTGCGCCATGGCGTATCTGGACGGCAGACGAGGATGGCAAAGTGGAGAGTATGCAAGAACAGCCCGTACAGGAATCCCCTCCGTGCACACTGAAAGGCTAGGAGAGGATTTCCCGGAAGAGACTCAAGTTGTGAGGTGCCGGCTCCCATGTGAGGTTTTGGGGCTTGGGAAACAGCTCTACAACTATTTTTAGCTGTATCAGTAATCAAGTGCCCCCCTGATTAAAGGGGGGACACACACTCCAAAAAGTTTCCATGTGCCCCTTTGTTTTTTTTTTGAGGGCACTAGAAACACAAATTATACAAGTGCTCCCTGGCTAAAAGCTGGGGGGGCACTAAAACCAACAAACTTAAACAAATTAAACTGTGGACATGGTTCAAATTAAAATTTGGTTGATTGGGGTGATGATGCACTCCAGTCCCTTCGGCGCCCACCTCTCACAGAAGGCCGTGAGCGTACCGGTGAACACCACGTGCTCCATCTCCAGGGACACCCTGGCTCGGATGTAACCGCGGAAGAGAGGCAGGCAGTTGGGCTGGATGACTCCCTTGACTGCCCGCAGCCTGTACTAGCTGATGACAACCTTGGCCATGCCCAGAATCAGTCCTATGAGGAGGCCTTCCGACCTGCCCGCTCCCCTCCGCACAGGATGCCCAAAGATCAGGAGTGTGGGACTGAAGTGCAACCAGAATTTGAGGAGCAGCCCATTCAGATATTGGAAGAGGGGCTGCAACCTCGCACATTCAATAAAAACGTGGAACACGGACTCCTCCAGACCGCAGAAATTACAGACGGCCTGGGAACTGACTTAAAAACTTTTTGCACGGGACTGCTCCAGGCCAAGTCCTCAATAAATAAAGGGAGGACTCCCGCGTGGAGAGCACTCCATTGGGGACCTCCGCCTCCTCCAGGTGGCAAGATGATGTGCCATGGCGAGTCCGGATGGCAGACGAGGATGGCAACATGGAGAGTGTGCAAGATCAGCCCGTACAGGAATCCCCTCTGTGCAGAACTGAAAGTTACAGAGGGGATTTCTCAGAGGAGGTTCAAGTTGTGAGGTGCCGGCTCCCGAGGGAGGTTTCGGGGCTTGGGCAACAGCTCTACAAACCTGTGAGCATACTCACAGGTTCATACAATACACATACCTTCTTCAATTTTTTGCCCAATTCTCAGAAAGTGTGATTATCCTGTTGACAGGCTTTGGAATCTAAGAGGCTCACGAGCTCTTTTGTTTTTAGTTTCTGCAGTTTGTGTGAGAGAGCGGTGAAGAAATTTGCCTGTTTTTTCCATCTCAATATTTCCGAGAGTTGCAATTGTTTGTTGCAGCAACCTAAATCTGAAAATGATAATTGCTCTGGGAGTTCCCTTTCTAACTCAAGCAATTTGGATGGGGAAAGAGATTATGTTAGGAGAGCTCAGTAGTAGAATTGCTTACATTAGATCTAGTCTACCTTCTGTTGCCCAAAGAGCAAGGCACAGGTATCTGGGTATACCAGGGGAGATCTTCTTTCATAGTCTATGTCTCCTGCAGTTGGACCTTGAGAGAACTTCTAGGATGGTGACTCTTGCTAGTGGATATAAATATGATTACGTCTTTGAACCTTTATAGCACCAGATCATTTCATACCACCTGATATACTACCTGCCAAATGAGTCAATCAGCAGTGCATCAATGCGATCAACAGGGGACAGGTAATGTTGTCAGGGAAATGTCTTTCATCACTTCCCCCACGAAAGCCACCAGAAGAAACTACAAAGACTTCAGACTACCTTTTCTTGTTTTGAAACGGACAGACTAGTCCATGGGGTAAAGATTCATCCTCACTGCCTGGGCAGTAAGCTGATGGAGTGGAGCACTCATGTGTTGTAGGAGCCACTAGATTTCCATTCCATTGATTTTCCTGTCTCTTTAGAAAAAAAAACAACTTCTGCAATGAGCTTACGGAACAGGTTACCACCCAGCATAGTGAATATTGATTCAGTTCAAATATTTATAAAAGGAAAAGTCTTGAATCAATATGGAGGCGAGGAATAGAGGATTGGTGCCAAAACAGGAGAGAGAGTGAGGTTTATGCATGTCCTGAGCATGGACTTAAGCAATGGGCAAGTGAAATGACCTATCGAATCTTGGTTAGACCACACTTAATTATTATAAAAAGAATATGCAGGCACTGCAGAGGGTGCAGAGATGATTTACAAGGATGTTACCAGAAATGTGAGAGTATACATATCAGGAAAGGATGAACAGGCTGGGTTTCTTTTCTCTTGAAAAAAGAAGGCCGAGGGGGTAACCTAATAGAGGTCTTTAAAATTATAAAAGGTTTTGATAGAGTGGATACAGAGAGAATGTTTCCACTTGTGGGGAACAGCATAACTAGAGGCCATCAATATAAGATAGTCACCAAGAAATCCAATAGGAAGTTCAGAAGAAACTTATTTCCCCAAAGAGTGGTGAGAATGTGGAACTCACTACCACAGGGAGTGGTTGAAGCGAATAGTATAGATGCATTTAAGGAGAGGCTAGACAAGCATATGAGGGAGAAAGGAATAGAGGGTTCTGCTGATAGATTTAGATGAGGAAAAACAGGAGGAGGCTCGAATGGAGAATAAATGGCGGCATGGACTGGTTGGGCCGAATGGCCTTTTTCTGTGCCATATATCCCATGTAATCCTATGGCCTTAGCGGCCATTTCACACTTCTACATTCTTTTTTTCCTCTTTTAATTTTTCACTAACAAAATGAGCCTTGACAGACCATATGTAAAGCAAAATGTGATGTAGGACCACTGTCTGTTTCTAGCAGACTGTGACTTTCTATGCAAAGCATTTAGTATAGATATCTTGCATGGATTTGCTGGAATTCTTTGAGGATGTAACGAACAAGGTGGATTCTGGACTCTGGGGAGGTACCAGCGGATTGGAAAGCAGCTAATGTAACGCCTCTGTTTAAAAAAGGGGGCAGACAAAAGACAGATAACTATAGGCCGGTTAGTTTAACATCTGTAGTGGGGAAAATGCTTGAAGCTATCATTAAGGAAGAAATAGCAGGACATCTAGATAGGAATAGTGCAATCAAGCAGACGCAACATGGATTCATGAAGGGGAAATCATGTGTAACTAATTTACTGAAATTCTTTGAGGATATAACGAGCATGGTGGATAGAGGTGTACCGATGGATGTGGTATCTTTAGATTTCCAAAAGGCATTCGATAAGGTGCCACACAAAAGGTTACTGCAGAAGATAAAGGTACGCGGAGTCAGAGGAAATGTATTAGCATGGATAGAAAATTGGCTGGCGAACAGAAAGCAGAGAGTCGGGATAAATGTGTCCTTTTCAGGTTGGAAATCGGTGGTTAGTGGTGTGCCACAAGGATTGGTGCTGGGACCACAACTGTTTACAATATACATAGATGACCTGGAAGAGGGGACAGAGTGTAGTGTAACAAAATTTGCAGATGACACAAAGATTAGTGGGAAAGCGGGTTGTGTAGAGGACACAGAGAGGCTGCAAAGAGATTTAGATAGGTTAAGCGAATGGGCTAAGGTTTGGCAGATGGAATACAATGTCGGAAAATGTGAGGTCATCCACCTTGGGAAAAAAAACAGTGAAAGGGAATATTATTTGAATGGGGAGAAATGACATCATGCTGCAGTGCAGAGGGACCTGGGGGTCCTTGTGCATGAATCCCAAAAAGTTAGTTTGCAGGTGCAGCAGGTAATCAGGAAGGCGAATGGAATGTTGGCCTTCATTGCGAGAGGGATGGAGTACAAAAGCAGGGAGGTCCTGCTGCAACTGTACAGGGTATTGGTGAGGCCGCACCTGGAGTACTGCGTGCAGTTTTGGTCACCTTACTTAAGGAAGGATATACTAGCTTTGGAAGGGGTCCAGAGACGATTCACTAGTCTGATTCCGGAGATGAGCGGGTTACCTTATGATGATAGATTGAGTAGACTGGGTCTTTACTCGTTGGGATTCAGAAGGATGAGGGGTGATCTTATAGAAACATTTAAAATAATGAAGGGGATAGACAGGATAGAGGCAGAGAGGTTGTTTCTACTGGTCAGGGAGACTAGAACTAGGGGGCACAGTCTCAAAATACGGGGGAGCCAATTTAAAACCGAGTTGAGAAGGAATTTCTTCTCCCAGAGGGTTGTGAATCTGTGGAATTCTCTGCCCAAGGAAGCAGTTGAGGCTAGCTCATTGAATATATTCAAATCACAGATAGATAGATTTTTAACCAATAAGGGAAATAAGGGTTATGGGGAGCGGGTGGGTAAATGGAGCTGAGTCCACGGCCAGATCAGCCGTGATCTTGTTGGGTGGCGGAGCAGGCTCGAGGGGCTAGATGACCTACTCCTGTTCCTAATTCTTATGTTCTTATGTTCTTATTAATGTTGGGGAAGTCCAGAACCAGGGGTCACGGTCTAAGGATAAGGGGTAAGCCATTTAGGACCGAAATGAGGAGAAACTTCTTCACCCAGAGAGTGGTGAACCTGTGGAATTCTCTACCACAGAAAGTTGTTGAGGCCAATTCACTAAATATATTCAAAAAGGAGTTAGATGTAGTCCTTACTACTAGGGGGATCAAGGGGTATGGCGAGAAAGCAGGAATGGGGTATTGAAGTTGCATGTTCAGCCATGAACTCATTGAATGGCGGTGCAGGCTCGAAGGGCTGAATGGCCTACTCCTGCACCTATTTTCTGTGTTTCTATGTTTCTATAAAGGGGAACCAGTGGATGTGGTATATTTGGACTTCCAGAAGGCATTTGACAAGGTGCCACATAAAAGGTTACTGCACAGATACAAGTTCACAGGGTTGTGGGTAATATATTAGCATGGATAGAGGATTGGCTAACTTACAGAAAACAGAGAGTCGGGATAAATGATTCATTCTATGGTTGGCAATCAGTAACTAGTGGGGTGCCGTAGAGATCAGTGCCGGAACCCCAACTATTTACAATCTATATTAACGACTTGGAAGACGGGATTGAGTGTAACGTAGCCAAGTTTGTTGACGATACAAAAATGGGAGGAAAAACAATGTGTGAAGAGGACACAAAAAATCTGCAATAGGACATAGACAGGCTAAGTGAATGGGCAAAAATTTGCCAGATGGAGTATAATGTTGGAAAGTGTGAGGTCATGCACTTTGGCAGAAAAAATCAAAAGCAAGTTATTATTTAAATGGAGAAAGATTGCAAAGTGCTGCAGTATAGTGGGGTACTTGTGCATGAAACACAAAAAGATAGTATGCAGGTACAGCAAGTGATCAGGAAGGCCAATGGAATCTTGGCCTTTATTGCAAAGGGGATGAAATATAAAAGCAGGGAAGTCTTGCTACAGCTATACAAGGTATTGGTGAGGCCACACCTGGAATACTGCGTGCAGTTTTGACTTCCATATTTACGAAAGGATATACTTGCTTTGGAGGCAGTTCAGAGAAGGTTCACTAGGTTGATTCCGGAGATGACGGGGTTGACTTATGAGGAAAGGTTGAGTAGGTTGGGCCTGGAATTCAGAAGAATGAGAAGTGATCTTATTGAAACGTATAAGATTATGAGGGGACTTGACAAGGTGGATGCAGAGAGGATGTTTCCACTGAGGGGGAGACTAGAACTAGAGAGCATGATATTAGAATAAGGGATCGCTCATTTAAAACTGAGATAAGGAGAAATTTCTTCTCTCAGAGGGTTGTAAATCTGTGAAATTCGCTGCCTCAGAGAGCTGTAGAAGGTGGACATTGAATAAATTTAAGACAGAAATAGACAGTTTCTTAAACGATAAGGAAATAAGGGGTTATGGGGAGCGGACGCGGAAGTGGAGCTAAGTCCATGATCAGATCAGCCATGATGTTATTGAATGGCGGAGCAGGCTCGAGGGGCCGTATGGCCGACTCCTCTTCCTATTTCTTATGTTCTTATGATATAAAATATGGACATATTAAATGCAGAGCATATTCTTGTACATGCAATAAAGGAAACTGATCGGCTGCAAGAGTGACTGTGTAATTTGAGACCCATTGTCATTTCTATTAATGGTGTCGACTCATGCTGAAAGGATTGTAGTGCAGATGTATCATGCTGTGAATAACAAAAATAAGCACATTTTTTGTTCCACACAATGATGTTTAACACAATCTCAAGTGCCGTGGCACTAAAAACCTATTTTACTCACTGTTAAAATGTTGGAGGTCAGCAGAGTGGCCTCACACATCACAAGAAATTTATGGAGCCACTTCTTCCTTCTGACCATGGGATCAATGCCTTGAAAGGACTGTCAGTGTGAAGCATTACACTGGGAACACTGAACTACAGGGGGCAGCATTGTCAGCATCTGATGCAATGCTCATTCACCGCATACTTCCCGACACAAAGTCACAAAAATGAACTGCGAGCACTGTTGCATTCAAATTGCGTGGAACATCAATTAAGGGGCCAGAGTAGATATTAAAGGTAATCAAAACAGAAAATGCTGAAATCTCGGCGGGTCAGGCAGCATCTGTGGAGAGAAAAACAGAGTTAACATTTCAGGTCGATGAATCTTCATCAGAACGTTTGATACCGTTCTGTCTGATAAAATTCACAAATTGCGTGGACCAAAATTGCAGCCCATTATCTGACACCATTTCTTCTGGCAGGCCATGGCATGCAAAAATATCCCATAATTCATCCAATGTACGCTCTGTAATCATAGATGACCCCATATGCCGTACTTCCAGCCACTTCGAATGGCTATCGATTAGAACTAGAAAATTATCACTGCCCCTCTCGCAAAAATCAATTTCCACACTGATTTAATGCTGAGATTCAATAATACCGCCTGCCCACTTTGTTTTGTCTTAAAGAGCATATTTACCGAAACTAGCGGCCATGAGCTCACCCAGCGTCACTTTCACCACCTCGCACACATATCGCCCACAATATCGCTCGCCAAAAAACGCCCAGAAAAAGTGGAACTAACCGGAATTAATTACAGCGTAATGGACGCCATGTTCGACATCACATGTCGCATCCTTTAAAAGACTGCTGTACTCCAATCTCGGAGGAGTTCGGATGTACTCTGGAGGTCATTGGCGTTGATGTGAACATCTCTACAAACATCTTGACCATACTGTGACCGATTGGAATTGAATAGGTGTCTTCGTCGGGACATTCATTGTTTGTGACCAATCGGTGGAAAACAGAGAGCTACTGCAATGGGGCCTGTCCTTTCTCACCCTCTCGTGATGGCCAATTACATGCAGCAGACTCAAAATCACCGAAGTTACGCTCCACAGCATTATGTGCCCAATGTAAGACGTACCAGACTGATGAGGAGGACCAGATGTTACACCGCAAGTACAGGGAGAAGCAGTCTTAACTCAACTTGCCCAACACCACCTGCCTTCAGAGACTGCGCTTCCACAAAAAAGTTATCACTGAGGTATGCCAGCTGATAAGGGGAGATCTGCAGCCTGCCAGCACTCTCAGTACTGCATTGTCCGTCGAGGTCAAAGTCACCGCGGCACTGTCGTTCTATTTTCAGGCCACAGCTGGCAACATTTGCGGACTTTCTCAGCATGTCACACATTTCTGCATTAGACAGGTCACTGAAGCCCTGTACGCACACAGGAGGGACTTGATCAGCTTCCCTATGACCAGGAAGGCACAGAGTGAGAGGGCTCTAGTATTCTCCAGAATTGCAAACTTCCCCAAGGTGCAGGAAGCAATAGACTGTACGCACAGCGCGATGCGGGCACCTTTTCAGAATGCAGAGGTTTTCAGAAACCGCAATGGATTCCACTCCCTGAATGTCCAACTCGTTGTCGACCACCAGCAAATTATACTGGCAGTGAACGCTCAATTTCCGGGCCTGCGTGAGAGCACTGTATCTGACTTGTTTAACAATCAGCCACAAGTTCAATGCTGGATGCTTGGTGACAAAGGATATGACCTCGCCACCTGGCTGATGACCCACCTGCATGATACCCATACCAAAGCTGAGAGGCGATACAACGAGAGTCACAAAGCCACTCGCAATATCATGGAGAAAACTATTGGCATGCTTAAACAGCGCTTTAGATGCCTGGACCACTCAGGAGGCGACCTCCAATACCACCCTGAGCAGGTAGCTCAATTCGTGGTGGTGTGCTCCATGCTGCACAACTTGGCTATCAGGAGGGGGCAAGAATTGCCTGATGAGTCTGACAGTCCACCTCAGCAGAGAGAGGAAGAGGAGGACGAGGAGGCGGACGCTGACATCGGCCCACACAATCAGGCTGACGCTGAAGCCATGCCTCCACCCCACTTGTAGACCGCATGAAAGGGCCCATGATGGCATGATAGCTGCAAGAGCTTTATGTCAGGAGCTCATCAATGATTGCTTTGCCTGAAAGAACGGTGTTATTTACAAGGCTGACACACTGCTGGGTGTACAGGTTATACATCAGTGGTGGGCATCACCTTGGTGCAGTTAAAGTTTAAGTTGATTGAAGTTCAGTGTAATTATACCCTTTGATAAGGAATCACCAGCGTGTAACAGTGCAGCTATCTAAGCCAATGCGCAACAAGGTGTTGTTAAATAAAAAATATTTAAACTGAACATTTGTCTGAAATCATTAGTATTTCTGTAAAAAACAACCCTTCCCCCCTCCCACCCCCCACCTCCCCCCCCCGCTTCTCCTCCCCACCTCTTCCTCTTCCCCTCCTGACTCCAAGCCACCTGGCAGAGGAGCACCTCAGACGATGCTTCATTGGAGGGGGAAGGATCACAGCTGAAATGCTGCTTGGACGGATACAGGAGAGGACGGTACCGAGGTGGGAACGTGCTCCAAGCCAGAAGCAAGATGTTGCTGTCAGCTCTCATGTGGTTGGCAATTGGGGTGCAGTGCCGTGCTCCGGGACCACGGGGAGCCTTCTGCCACCAGTGTTCCTGGCTACCAGCTCCAGGGCCTCCACCATCCCTTCCATGTTGTATCTTATTTGTTGGACAAAAACACGGTGCCAACTATGTTCTTGGTGCTTAGTAGGCTTTTTGCTGCTGGTGAATCTCCCTCGTGGCTTCCACAACAGACAAACAAGCACACCCCACAGCCACACACATCTTCAGTCCCTCTCAGCTCCTCTCTCTCTGTCTCCTCTTCTGCGCATGTCATGATGAACCTTGACATCCTGAATCGCGGGAATCGAATCTTGTCATGCTGTGCTAAGGACGGCGACACTTTACGGCAGAAGGTCAGCGAGATTTAACGTTATCACTCATTTCATATCACCCATGGTAACGCCCATTTAAAAAAATGGAGACGAGGTGCTTTGAGAATGGGCGAGAAGCCGGTGATCTGAAAACCCTTTTTTACCGCCCACACCGGAAATAACGCCCATTTTTGGGCGATAAGCACAAAAGTGGAAAATCTAGCCCCATGTTTTTATCCAACCCAGGCCAATGAACAAAACTTCGGGCCACTGCTTTCATGCCTATGATGCCAGTATGTTTACTGTGAAGTTCCATCGACCTGAAACGTTAACTCTGTTTTTCTCTCCAGAAGGCTACCTGACCCGCTGAGATTTCCAGCATTTTCTGTTTTTATTTCAGATTCCAGCATCCACAGTATTTTGCTGTTGTATTAGCTACTAAAGGGAGTGGCTCACATTGCTTCAGTAACACATTGTTGGCGTGATGTGTTAATCTTGCCCAGATAGAACAGACATAAGTGGGGAGGATGCACAGAGAAACCGAGCTTATACACATTGGAGTTTGGAAGAATGAGAGGTGATCTTATTGAAACTTATAAGATTCTGAGAAGGCTTGACAGGGTAGATGCTGAGAGATTGATTCCCTTGGCTGGAGAGTCTAGAACTAGGGGGCATAGTCTCAGGATAAGGGGTTAGCCATTTAGGACTGAGATGAAGAGTAATTTCTTCACTCAGGGTTGTGAATCTTTGGAATTCTCTACCCCAGAGGACTCAGTTAGTGAGCATATTCAAGGCTGAGATTGATAAATTTTTGGATACTAGGAAATCAAGGGATATGGGGATCGACCAGGAAAGTGGAGTTGAGGTCAAAGATCAGCCATGATCTTATTGAGTGGCAGAGCAGGCTCGAAGGGCAGTATGGCCTATTCCTGCTGCTATTCCTTATGTTCTTACTATCTTGTGTGTTAAGTATGGAAGGAATCCACAAGACTGAGTACTGTGAGCTAAAACTGATGTGATCTTAGTCTCTTTTACACAACTCCAGAGTGCCTAAGCAGCATGGCAGACAACCTTTTATATTCCCTTGCATGAGGTGTGCAGGTGACCCTTGGGCCTCTGGTGGCAAGTCTTACACATTTACAATGTTTACATACATAACATCACCCCTCCCAAAAGTCTTTGATACAAATTATTTACAAGTTGAGACGATCTGGAGCCCTACACTCCCTGATTGATCGTCTGAGTTCAAACTCTGGCATTGATGAGTTGCTTGGACCATTGCTGCACTGCGGCGCGGCTGATCTGACAGGACTATTGGGAATGGTGGGTTCATCCTCTTGATTGACAGCGAGGTCTATTGCTGGTTGGGTGTGTGTTGGTGGATCGATGATGATGATGTCCTCTTCAGGTTGTTCCTGGTTGTCGCTGAACCGCAGTTTGGTCTGATCCAAATGCTTTCTGCACGTTTGTCCATTCAATAGTTTGACTATAAAAACTCAGTGCCATTTAGGACCATGACCATAATTAAGGACAAACACAGGGTTGTTAACATCAATGTCACGAGATACAGCCGCGCGATCGTGGTACATGTTTTGCCGGTGACACCGGGTTTCCACATGATCATTTAGATCTGGTGGACTAGGGAGAGCCTGGTTTTGAGTGCTCTCTTCATTAACAGTTCTGCAGGGGGAACCCCGGTAAGTGAGTGGGGTCGCATCCAGTAGCTGAGCAGAACCCAAAATAAGCAAGTCTGCAAGGAGTCTTCCATCACACGTTTCAAGCTCTGCTTGATAGTTTGGACTGCCCGTTCCGCTTGACCATTGGATGCGGGCTTAAACGGGCAGACCTGACATGCTTAATGCCATTGCGGGTCATAAACTCATTGAATTCCGAGCTGATGAAACACGGTCCATTGTCACTGACAAGGATGTCGGGCAAGCCATAGGTGGCAAACATAGCCCGGAGGCTTTCAATGGTGGCAGTGGATGTGCTGGATGACCAGATTTCGCATTCAATCCATTTAGAGTAAACATCCACTACAACTAAAAACACCTTTCCGAGAAAGGGGCCAGCAAAATCTATGTGGATCCTGGACACGGTTTGGAGAGCCAAGACCACAGACTCAGTGAAGCCTCCCTTGGTGCATTGCTCAATTGTGAGCACGTGTTGCACTGGTGTACGCATGACTCTCAGTCCGAGTCAATGCCGGGCCACCAAACATGCGACCTGGCTATAGCCTTCATCATGACTATGCCTGGGTGGGTATTGTGTCGGTCGCGTTAAACGTTTCCCTGCCTTTTTTTGGCAAAACCACACGATTACCCCATAAGAGACAATCCGACTGGATGGACATTTCCTCTTTGCGTCGGTGAAACGGCTTAATTTCATTTTGCATTTCCCCGGGAATGGCTGACCAGCTCCCATTGAGGACGCAACTTTTTACAAGTGATAGCACAGGATCCTGGCTGGTCCAGGTCCTGATCTGGCGAGCAGTGATGGGTGACCCCTTGCTCTCAAAAGCATCCATGACCAGAAGCAAGTCTGCAGACTGCACCATTTCCACCCTGGTAGTGGGCAATAGTAGCCGACTGAGGACATCAGCACAGTTCTCCGTGCCTGGTCTGTGGCGGATAACATAGTCATATGCGAACAATGTTAGGCCCATCTTTGGATGCGGGACGAAGCATTGGTGTCTATACCTTTGCTTTCTGAAAACAGTGAAATGAACGGTTTGTGGTCGGTTTCAAGCTCAAACCGAAGTCCAAATAGGTATTGGTGCATTTTCTTAACCCCATATTCACATGCTAACGCCTCTTTCTCAACCATACGGTAGGCTCTTTCAGCCTTAGACAGACTCCTAGACGCGTATGCAACCGATTGAAGTTTGCCCAATACATTGGTTTGCTGTAACACACAGCCGATCCCGTACGAAGATGCATCACAAGCTAGCACTAATCGTTTACACAGGTCATACAGTACAAGTAACTTATTAGAACAAAGTAGGTTTCTGGCCTTCTCAAAGGCTGTCGCTTGAAATTTACCTCAAACCCATTCGTCACCCTTACGTAGCAACATGTGCAACGGTTCCAGCAAAGTGCTTAAACTGGGTAGAAAGTTATCAAAATAGTTGAGGAGTCCCAGGAATGAACGCAGCTCCATCACATTCTGTCGTCTGGGTGTATTCTTGATGGCCTCTGTCTTTAAGTCCATGGGTCTGATGCCGTCTGCCGCAATCTTTCTCCCCAAAAATTCGACCTCTGGCACCAGGAAAACACACTTGGAGCGTTTCAACCTGAGTCCCTCTCTGTCTAGTCGACTTAGAACCTCATCCAGGTTGTGCAGGTGTTCGGTGTTGTCACAACCGGTGATCACGATGTCGTCTTGAAACACAACAGTGCCCGGAACCGATTTCAGCAGACTCACCTGGAAGATAGCAGCAGCCGAGCGAATCCCAAAAGGGCACCTGTGGTATATAAACAGTCTTTTGTGCATGTTGATGCACGTCAATCTTTTCGAAGATTCAGCCAGCTCCTGTGTCATGTAGGCGGTGGTTAGGTCCAACTTGGTGAATGACTTCTCCCCCGCTAACGTTGCGAACAGGTCATCTGCTTTGGGTAGCGGGTCTTGTAACGAGACTCGGTTGATCGTGACCTTGTAGTCTCTGCAAATTCTGACCATGCCATTGCTTTTCAACACCGGAACAATCGGACTGGCCCACTCGTTGAACTCGACTGCCAATATAATCCCCTCTTGTTGAAGTCTGTCCAGTTCGATCTTGACTTTCTCCCTCATCACATATAGAACCGCTTGAGCCTTGTGATGAACGAGCCTTGCATCGGGGAACTGATGGATCTGCACCTTGGCACCTGTGAAGTTGCCAATGCCTGGTTGAAATAGCGACGGAAACTTGCTCAGCACTTGGGCGCATGAGGCATCATCCACTGAAGATAGTGCTTTGATGTCGTCCCAGTTCCATCGAATCTTTCCCAGTCAGCTTCTGCCGAATAGCGTTGGGCCATCGCCTGGTACAATCCACAGTGATAAATCATGCACAGCTTCATCGTACGATACCTTAACTACGCACTGCCAATGACTGGTATGAGCTCTTTGGTGTAGGTGTGCAGCTTTGTATGAATCGGGCTCAATTTGGGCCTTTGTTCCTTGTTGCCCCACAGTTTCTCAAAAACCTTCTGGCTCATAATTGACTGACTCGCCCCCGTGTCCAACTCCATCGATACCAGAATACCGTTCAGTTTAACTTTCAGCATGATAGGAGGGCTCTTGGTGGTGAAGGTTTGTACCCCATATACTTCTTCCTCGGGTTGAGTTGCCTCTCTTGTTGGTTCTGCATGATCTGCGCCGGATCGATCATCGTCTGCCGACTCTGCCATGTGGTGAGTCGCAGTACTCTTGCACATTCGCTGGAGGTGCCCCATTGTTTCGCAGCCTTTGCACACGGAGTGCTTGAATCGACATTGATGGGCTCGATGATTACCTCCGCAGCGCCAACATGGTGCTAATGGATTCACATTCACGCCCGATGGCGGACTCTGAGTCATCCTAAGTCGTGCAGCTGCAGACATGTAGGCCCTGCCATTTGCAGTTCTGCCTGCTAGCGATGTTATTTTATTCACAGTACTTGCCGGTGAGCTTCGATGCTGGGAAGATATCTGTCTGGTATTATCGCTTGTGGATGTGAATGCCTGGGCTATCGTGACGTCCTTGCTCAGGTCTAAGGATTCGGTGGACAGCAGCTTGCAAAGAATGAACTTGTGGCCGATGCCAAGCACAAAAAAGTCCCGCAGATTCTTGAAGAGGCCGTATGGTGAGGAGAATCATCCTACGCTTGATCGCTTTATCGTCCCCATCCAGCTCGTTGGCCACGAAGTACTGGTCGAGACGATCAACGAAGGCTTCCCTGTATCACCCTCTACAAATCTCTCTAAAATACCAACGGCAGCCATGACCGCGTGAAAGTTCGTAATCTGTTACTCATCGCCAATTGTTAAGTATGGAAGAACTCCACAAGACTGAGTACAGTGAGCTAAAACTGATGTGACCTGAGTCTCTTTAATACAATTCTAGAGTGCCTATGCAGCATGGCAGACAACCTTTTATACTCCCTTGCACGAGGTGTGCAGGTGACCCTTGGGCCTCCAACAGTTGCACCCTCTGGTGGCAAGTCTTACACAGTTACAATGTTTACATACATAACATTGTGTACTTTCATAAGATCGCCTCTCAGACATCTCCTTTCCAGGCTAAAAAGCCTGAGTTACCAGTTTTCCTCATAACTCAGGCCCCTGATGACAGAGATCAGACTTGCGGTTCTTCTTTGCAGTATGGCCAGTGATTAGTGACCAAAATGGGACACAATGTTTGACACAAGGGGCTGGATTTTCGGAATTGTGGGATTTTGCCTGTTTTTGGATGCAACTCATGGAGAAATACATTTTTTAGTACCGGGTTAGTATTAGTACTAGAGCACGCAACTTTCACCAAACACCAATGAGCATTAGTGTTAGGCTAACTCCGGCATTGCACAACAGAAATTGTCCGCCGGAGCCGAAAGTTCCACCGTGGAAAAAAAAAATCGAACCTTCTGTGCGCGCTCCAATTTTTTTTTTCTTTTTCTTCCCGCACTTCTGCTCAGCTGTCCAATCACAAACGCTAATGCAGGCAGGGAGCGCTCGCGTGCATGCGCAGTACACCCGGGGCTCAATCAGCCATTTGAGTTTTGATTTCGACCATGGAGCAGCACAGAGACATCGAGGAAGATAGGCAACAGGCCAGGAGGTTCACTATGGAGGCAAACGCGACACTGGTTACTACTGTGGAGAGCAGATGTGGAGATCTACGTAGGAGGGGTGGAAGTAGGCCCCTCCCAGCAATGTTTTGAACAATCTGGGTGGAGATTGCATAGGAGGTCTCTTCCTCCGGAACTGTAGCAAGAACGGTGGACCAATGTAGAAAAAATGTTAAAGATCTCACAAGGGTTGTCAGAGTGAGTACCATTTTCATTTATGCACTCCTTCATTACTGACATTATAAATCTGACACACTTTTGTTCTGATTCTGTTGCTGGGTCTCAGCACTCTGTGGGTTGCCTCCTAAAATGCATGACACATAGGTAGGCTTAGTTTGGCACCCTATTTGCCATGAATCACAATGATCTTTACACATTATTAAGATTGCTTTCTGAGATCTCGTAAGGTGTTTCCGTACTTCAATGTCCTCCTGATGAACCACGTGCAACTTCCAAGGCAATTAAACAGAGGATTGTATTACATGCACACAGTATGGTATAAGTGCTTCGGTGGCTATCTGTGTGTGCCACAAGAGCAGATGAACATTCCCATTTTCATCTTCACAGGCAAAGAAGTCGCACAATAGGTGGGAGCAGCAGCGCACAGGCGGTGGTCGGGTTCGCACCCTGCCACTCACCGACATGCAAGAGCAAGTGGCAGGTCTCATCGGTGCCGACAGTCGGGCAACTGCCTGTGGGGGTGCTGATCCCTGACTGGAAAATTATGGTAAGTCCTACACACATCCTGGGCTGGGTTGGGGCAATGTGATGCAGTGTCTCTGCACTAGGGTTGGGGAAATGTGATGCAGTGTCTGTGGACTAGGGTCGGGGCAATGTGATGCAGTGTCTGTGGACTAGGGTTGGGGCAATGTGATACAGTATCTGTGGACTAGGGTTGGGGTAATGTGATACAGTGTCTGTGGACTTGGGTCGGGGCAATGTGATGCAGTGTCTGTGGACTTGGGTCGGGGCAATGTGATGCAGTGTCTGTGGACTAGGGTTGGGGCAATGTGATGCAGTGTTTGTGGACTAAAGTTGAGGCAATGTGATGCAGTGTCTGTGGACTAGGGTTGGGGCAATGTGATGCAGTGTCTGTGGACTAGGGTTGGGGCAATGTGATGCAGTGTTTGTGGACTAGGGTTGGGGCAATGTGATGCAGTGTCTGTGGACTCGGGTTGGGGCAATGTGATGCAGTGTTTGTGGACTAGGGTTGGGGCAATGTGATGCAGTGTTTGTGGACTAGGGTTGGGGCAATGTGATGCAGTGTGTGTGGACCAGGGTTGAGGCAATGTGATGCAGTGTCTGTGGATTACGGTTGGGGCAATGTGATGCAGTGTCTGTGGACTAGGGTTGGGGCAATGTGATGCAGTGTTTGTGGACTAAAGTTGAGGCAATGTGATGCAGTGTCTGTGGACTAGGGTTGGGGCAATGTGATGCAGTGTCTGTGGACTAGGGTTGGGGCAATGTGATGCAGTGTTTGTGGACTAGGGTTGGGGCAATGTGATGCAGTGTCTGTGGACTCGGGTTGGGGCAATGTGATGCAGTGTTTGTGGACTAGGGTTGGGGCAATGTGATGCAGTGTTTGTGGACTAGGGTTGGGGCAATGTGATGCAGTGTGTGTGGACCAGGGTTGAGGCAATCTGATGCAATATCTGTGGACTAGGCTTGGGGCAATGTGATGCAGTGTTTGTGGACCAGGGTTGGGGCAATGTGATGCAGGGTCTGTGGACTAGGGTTGAGGCAATGTGATGCAATATCTGTGGACTAGGGTTGGGGTAATGTGATGCAGTATTTGTGGACTAGGGTTGGGGCAATGTGATGCAGTGTCTGTGGACTAGGGTTGGGGCAATGTGATGCAGTGTCTGTGGACTAGGGTTGGGGCAATGTGATGCAGTGTCTGTGGACTCGGGTTGGGGCAATGTGATGCAGTGTCTGTGGACTAGGGTTGGGGTAATGTGATGCAGTGTCTGTGGACTAGGGTTGGGGCAATGTGATGCAGTGTTTGTGGACTAGGGTTGGGGCAATGTGACGCAGTGTCTGTGGACGAGGGTTGAGGCAATGTGATGCAGTGTTTGTGGACTAGGGTTGGGGTAATGTGATGCAGTGTCTGTGGACTTGGGTCGGGGCAATGTGATGCAGTGTCTGTGGACTAGGGTTGGGGCAATGTGATGCAGTGTCTGTGGACTAGGGTTGGGGCAATGTGATGCAGTGTTTGTGGACTAGGGTTGGGGTAATGTGATGCAGTGTCTGTGGACTTGGGTCGGGGCAATGTGATGCAGTGTCTGTGGACTAGGGTTGGGGCAATGTGATGCAGTGTCTGTGGACTAGGGTTGGGGCAATGTGATGCAGTGTCTTTGGACTAGGGTTGGGGCAATGTGATGCAGTGTCTGTGGACTAGGGTTGGGGCAATGTGATACAGTGTCTGTGGACTAGGGTTGGGGCAATGTGATACAGTGTCTGTGGACTAGGGTTGGGGCAATGTGATGCAGTGTTAGTGGACTAGGCTTGGGGCAATGTGATGCAGTGTCTCTGGACTAGGGTTGGGGCAATGTGATGCAGTGTTTGTGGACCAGGGTTGGGGCAATGTGATGCAGTGTCTGTGGACTTGGGTTAGGGCAATATGATGCAGTGTCTGTGGACTAGGGTTGGGGCACTGTAATGCAGGGTCTGTGGACTAGGGTTGAGGCAATGTGATGCAGTGTTTGTGGACTAGGGTTGGGGCAATGTGATGCAGTGTCTGTGGACTAGGGTTGAGGCAATGTGATGCAATATCTGTGGACTAGGGTTGGGGCAATGTGATGCAGTGTCTGTGGACTAGGGTAGGGGCAATGTGATGCAGTGTCTGTGGACTAGGGTTGGGGCAATGTGATGCAGTGTTTATGGACTAGGGTTGGGGTAATATGATGCAGTGTCTGTGGACTAGGGTTGAGGCAATGTGATGAAATATCTGTGGACTAGGCTTGGGGCAATGTGATGCAGTGTCTCTGGACTTGGGTTGGGGCAATGTGATGCAGTGTTTGTGGACCAGGGTTGGGGCACTGTAATGCAGTGTTTGTGGACTAGGGTTGAGGCAATGTGATGCAGGGTCTGTGAACTAGGGTTGAGGCAATGTGATGCAGTGTTTGTGGACTAGGGTTGGGGCAATGTGATGCAGTGTCTGTGGACTAGGGTTGGGGCAATGTGATGCAATATCTGTGGACTAGGGTTGGGGCAATGTGATGCAGTGTTTGTGGACTAGGGTTGGGGCAATGTGATGCAGTGTCTGTGGACTAGGGTTGAGGCAATGTGATGTAGTGTCTGTGGACTAGGGTTGGGGCAATGTGATGCAGTGTCTGTGGACTAGGGTTGGGGCAATGTGATGCAGTGTCTGTGGACTAGGGTTGAGGCAATGTGATGCAGTGTCTGTGGACTAGGGTTGGGGCAATGTGATGCAGTGTCTGTGGACTAGGGTTGGGGCAATGCGATGCAGTGTTTGTGGACAAGGGTTGGGGCAATATGACGCAGTGTCTGTGGACTATGGTTGAGGCAATGTGATGCAGTGTCTGTGGACTCGGGTTGAGGCAATGTGATGCAGTGTCTGTGGACTAGGGTTGGGGCAATGTGATGCAGTGTCTGTGGACTAGGGTCGGGGCAATGTGATGCAGTGTCTGTGGACTAGGGTCGGGGCAATGTGATGCAGTGTCTGTGGACTAGGGTTGGGGCAATGTGATACAGTGTCTGTGGACTTGGGTCAGGGCAATGTGATGCAGTGTTTGTGGACTCGGGTTGAGGCAATGTGATACAGTATCTGTGGACTAGGGTTGGGGCAATGTGATACAGTGTCTGTGGACTTGGGTCAGGGCAATGTGATGCAGTGTTTGTGGACTCGGGTTGAGGCAATGTGATGAAATATCTGTGGACTAGGCTTGGGGCAATGTGATGCAGTGTCTCTGGACTAGGGTTGGGGCAATGTGATGCAGTGTTTGTGGACCAGGGTTGGGGCACTGTAATGCAGTGTTTGTGGACTAGGGTTGAGGCAATGTGATGCAGGGTCTGTGAACTAGGGTTGAGGCAATGTGATGCAGTGTTTGTGGACTAGGGTTGGGGCAATGTGATGCAGTGTCTGTGGACTAGGGTTGAGGCAATGTGATGCAATATCTGTGGACTAGGGTTGGGGCAATGTGATGCAGTGTTTGTGGACTAGGGTTGGGGCAATGTGATGCAGTGTCTGTGGACTAGGGTTGAGGCAATGTGATGCAGTGTCTGTGGACTAGGGTTGGGGCAATGTGATGCAGTGTCTGTGGACTAGGGTTGGGGCAATGTGATGCAGTGTCTGTGGACTAGGGTTGAGGCAATGTGATGCAGTGTTTGTGGTCTAGGGTTGAGGCAATGTGATGCAGTGTCTGTGGACTAGGGTTGGGGCAATGTGATGCAGTGTCTGTGGACTAGGGTTGGGGCAATGTGATGCAGTGTTTGTGGACTAGGGTTGAGGCAATGTGATGCAGTGTCTGTGGACTAGGGTTGGGGCAATGTGATGCAGTGTCTGTGGACTAGGGTTGGGGCAATGTGATGCAGTGTTTGTGGACTAGGGTTGAGGCAATGTGATGCAGTGTCTGTGGACTAGGGTTGGGGCAATGTGATGCAGTGTCTGTGGACTAGGGTTGGGGCAATGTGATGCAGTGTTTGTGGACTAGGGTTGGGGCAATGTGATGCAGTGTCTGTGGACTAGGGTTGAGGCAATGTGATGCAATATCTGTGGACTAGGGTTGGGGCAATGTGATGCAGTGTCTGTGGACTAGGGTAGGGGCAATGTGATGCAGTGTCTGTGGACTAGGGTTGGGGCAATGTGATACAGTGTCTGTGGACTTGGGTCAGGGCAATGTGATGCAGTGTTTATGGACTAGGGTTGGGGTAATGTGATGCAGTGTCTGTGGACTAGGGTTGAGGCAATGTGATGAAATATCTGTGGACTAGGCTTGGGGCAATGTGATGCAGTGTCTCTGGACTTGGGTTGGGGCAATGTGATGCAGTGTTTGTGGACCAGGGTTGGGGCACTGTAATGCAGTGTTTGTGGACTAGGGTTGAGGCAATGTGATGCAGGGTCTGTGAACTAGGGTTGAGGCAATGTGATGCAGTGTTTGTGGACTAGGGTTGGGGCAATGTGATGCAGTGTCTGTGGACTAGGGTTGAGGCAATGTGATGCAATATCTGTGGACTAGGGTTGGGGCAATGTGATGCAGTGTTTGTGGACTAGGGTTGGGGCAATGTGATGCAGTGTCTGTGGACTAGGGTTGAGGCAATGTGATGCAGTGTCTGTGGACTAGGGTTGGGGCAATGTGATGCAGTGTCTGTGGACTAGGGTTGGGGCAATGTGATGCAGTGTCTGTGGACTAGGGTTGGGGCAATGCGATGCAGTGTTTGTGGACTAGGGTTGAGGCAATGTGATGCAATATCTGTGGACTAGGGTTGGGGCAATGTGATGCAGTGTTTGTGGACAAGGGTTGGGGCAATGTGACGCAGTGTCTGTGGACTATGGTTGAGGCAATGTGATGCAGTGTCTGTGGACTCGGGTTGAGGCAATGTGATGCAGTGTCTGTGGACTAGGGTTGGGGCAATGTGATACAGTATCTGTGGACTAGGGTTGGGGCAATGTGATGCAGTATTTGTGGACTAGGGTTGAGGCAATGTGATGAAATATCTGTGGACTAGGCTTGGGGCAATGTGATGCAGTGTCTGTGGACTAGGGTTGGGGCAATGTGATGCAGTGTCTGTGGACTAGGGTTGGGGCAATGTGATACAGTATCTGTGGACTAGGGTTGGGGCAATGTGATACAGTGTCTGTGGACTTGGGTCAGGGCAATGTGATGCAGTGTTTGTGGACTAGGGTTGAGGCAATGTGATGAAATATCTGTGGACTAGGCTTGGGGCAATGTGATGCAGTGTTTGTGGACTAGGGTTGGGGCAATGTGATGCAGTGTCTGTGGACTAGGGTTGGGGCAATGTGATGCAGTGTTTGTGGACTAGGGTTGGGGCAATGTGATGCAGTGTGTGTGGACTAGGGTTGAGGCAATGTGATGAAATATCTGTGGACTAGGCTTGGGGCAATGTGATGCAGTGTTTGTGGACTAGGGTTGGGGCAATGTGATGCAGTGTCTGTGGACTAGGGTTGGGGCAATGTGATGCAGTGTTTGTGGACTAGGGTTGGGGCAATGTGATGCAGTGTGTGTGGACTAGGGTTGAGGCAATGTGATGAAATATCTGTGGACTAGGCTTGGGGCAATGTGATGCAGTGTCTGTGGACTAGGGTTGGGGCAATGTGATGCAGTGTTTGTGGACCAGTGTTGGGGCACTGTAATGCAGTGTTTGTGGACTAGTTTTGAGGCAATGTGATGCAGGGTCTGTGAACTGGGGTTGAGGCAATGTGATGCAGTGTTTGTGGACTAGGGTTGGGGCAATGTGATGCAGTGTCTGTGGACTAGGGTTGAGGCAATGTGATGCAATATCTGTGGACTAGGGTTGGGGCAATGTGATGCAGTGTTTGTGGACTAGGGTTGGGGCAATGTGATGCAGTGTCTGTGGACTAGGGTTGAGGCAATGTGATGCAGTGTCTGTGGACTAGGGTTGGGGCAATGTGATGCAGTGTCTGTGGACTAGGGTTGGGGCAATGTGATGCAGTGTCTGTGGACTAGGGTTGGGGCAATGCGATGCAGTGTTTGTGGACAAGGGTTGGGGCAATGTGACGCAGTGTCTGTGGACTATGGTTGAGACAATGTGATACAGTGTCTGTGGACTCGGGTTGGGGCAATGTGATGCAGTGTTTGTGGACTCGGGTTGGGGCAATGTGATGCAGTGTCTGTGGACTAGGGTTGGGGCAATGTGATGCAGTGTCTGTGGACTAGGGTTGGGGCAATGTGATGCAGGGTCTGTGGACTCGGGTTGGGGCAATGTGATGCAGTGTCTGTGGACTAGGGTTGGGGCAATGTGATGCAGTGTCTGTGGACTAGGGTTGGGGCAATGTGATGCAGTGTTTGTGGACTAGGGTTGGGGCAATGTGATGCAGTGTGTGTGGACTACGGTTGAGGCAATGTGATGAAATATCTGTGGACTAGGCTTGGGGCAATGTGATGCAGTGTCTCTGGACTAGGGTTGGGGCAATGTGATGCAGTGTTTGTGGACTAGGGTTGGGGCAATGTGATGCAGTGTCTGTGGACTAGGGTTGGGGCAATGTGATGCAGTGTCTCTGGACTAGGGTTGGGGCAATGTGATGCAGTGTTTGTGGACTAGGGTTGGGGCAATGTGATGCAGTGTGTGTGGACTAGGGTTGGGGCAATGTGATGCAGTGTGTGTGGACTAGGGTTGGGGCAATGTGATGCAGTGTCTGTGGACTAGGGTTGGGGCAATGTGATGCAGTGTTTGTGGACTAGGGTTGGGGCAATGTGATGCAGTGTTTGTGGACTACATATAATGGAGTCGCTGCGGTCCTTCAAATGAGCCTGTGCTATGTGACCTTACTCATGTCACCCTGCCCCCTCCCGTGCTGCTAACCACTCGTCTGTTGTTTTCTACTTCCAGATGAAGAGCCACAGGCGCCGCATGCGTCCTATGAACCCTCCACATAAGGCAACATGTGAGGGGGGGCGGGGGTGCAGCGAGGAGGAGGAAGGAGCCGACTGCGTAGATGCACTCCACACCTCGTTTGGCACTGGGAAACATGTCGTCCGAGAATGAGCAAACTTTCTCAGGCTTTGACAGATCCGAGGCTCCTGGGATTAGTAGCATGCAGCAACACAGTTCTGGGATCGAATCCCATGCACCGTCTCTCTGGAGGGTGAGTCGGCAAAGTCGGTCTGTTCACACACAGGCAGTCGTCCAACTGGACATGGTGTCACTGTCGAAGGAAAGTGTCCAGCTCACCCGACAGCTCCTTGAGTTCCTGGGTAGGATTCCCGTGAGCATCGCAACATTCACTGTGACTATTATGGAGGTGGGGTTGCAGATTGTCCATGCGGGCCACGAAACGTGCGAGGCTGTCAATGCCCACGCGCTATTGATGGCCTTCACCAGTGACACTACATTAGAGTCGCCAGTGTGACACCCAGACCCATACCACCTGTGACTGGCAATGCCGAGCAAGAGGCTCATCACTCAGAAGCCTGGCCTTCCATACCCCGAGCATCTCCAGTTGATCTCCACGGTGCCTCCAAGGTCTCTCCCACCATATCAGCAGCACTCTGGTCACCTTGCTGCACGAACTGCTGCCACTTTGGGAAGTGGAAGCAGGCGAGGGAGGAATCAAGGGGTTAGGGTGAGGGGGGGGAAACACCCAATGCTAAAAGATGTTGGGGTAAGGGTTGTTGTGTTGTTATTGTTGTTCTTCTTGTTGTTGTTCCTGTTGTTATTTTATTAAGGTTTTAAAAGTTTTCAAATTATGTTAATGTTAAGTTAGAAATGTTTTCAATGTTTATTAAAGTTAGGTTATAACATATACAAAGTTGGAAAAGTTTATATTTTTGAGAAAATCTGGTGTTTACCTTAATGACTCCTGTGTAATGACTCATTTGCAGAATAAGAGGTGGAATAGTCAACATGCTGGGATAGAGTGGACAGGCAATGGTGAAACATGCCATTCAATCTTCAAGCAAAGCGCTCAATCAGCTGCTGACGTAAGGCTTTTGCAGCGGCCTCCCCTGTTGTTGTGGTGGGGGTGGTGGTGGCATGGGTTCCTCGCCAGGCTCCTCTTCCTCGTCCTCGTCCTCCTCCTCCTCAACCTCCCGCCCCCCCCCCTCGCTCTCCTGAGGTGGTCCTGCAACCCCCATTGGCAATTCCTATCTCCTCATGATGGCCAAGTTATATAGCATGCAGCACACCACAATGAACTCAGAGACCTGCTGAGGGGAGTATTGCAGGCAACCTCCAGAGTGGTCCAGGCATCAGAAGCGCTGCTTGAGCACTCCAATTGTCCGTTCGATGATGTTGCATGTGGCTGCATGGCTCTCATTATCGTGATGCTATGCTTCTGTTAGAGGGTTCCGGAGGGGGGTCATGAGCCAAGTGGCAAGGCCATAACCTTTGTCCCCCAGCATCCAACTCTGGCCTTGTGGTTGATGCTGCAACAGGCCTGAGACAGTGTTCTCACACAAGTAGAAAGCATCATGGATGCTTCCTGGATATTGGGCATTGATTGCCATGATGCGCTGAGTATGGTCGCAGACGATCTGAACATTCATGGAGTGGAATCCCTTTCGGTTTTGGTAAACTTCTTGATTGTGTAAAGGTGCTTGCAGGGCGATGTGCATACAGTCAAGGGCATCCTGAACCTTGGGTAAGCCAGCAAATTGTCCAAAACCTACAGCCCTCTCATTCTGGGCCTCCTTGGTCATTGAGAAGTTTATGAATTCCATCCTGCATGCATACAGTGCAGTAGTCACCTGGCGAATGCTGCAATGTGTAGCGTGCTGCAAGATGATGCCTGAAAGGAGCCGGAGACATAGAAGGCAAGTGCCGCAGTCACCTTCACCTCGATGGGCAGTGCAGTCCTGTTGCTGCTGCTAGGCTGTAGGCCTGCATTTATGAGCTGGCATATCTCTGTCAGCACTTCTTTTCGTAAATGCAGCCTTCGAACGCACGAAGAGCTGCAGGTATGAGCGCTGTTCCCTGTAAACTCGTGGGGGTAAGGACTCCTCGCTATATGTCTGCGACCTCTTCGATTACGTTGAAAATGATCATCAATAAGCCTTCTTGCATCTCGATGCTATATAAATGTAGCAGCCAGGAATAATGGCTAACATAGTAGAGCCCCCATCTTTTAAAATATCCTTAAATGTCCTTTACAGCAAACCATAAACTGACAATTGTAAACTATAAATTATTCACTTCACTATGATAAACGTAGCCTCCTTCTCCGAATCCTTTTTGATACTGAGTTAGTCAAGACAGCAATGGCCACTATATAATTGGCTTATGTCCCAAGACAATGACAGATGGTTTAGTGAACCTTCTAGAAATTGCACACGTATGGATGATGAGTGACAACAGGATGCACCTGGCCTCCCACTCACTTTCACTAGATGAAGAAAATGGAACATTATAAACGGGTCTGCAGATCATAAAGGTCTCAGGCTTAACCCACTTACCTGAGCGAAGTTTGCTGATCTCAGCCATGACAGTGGTGAGTCTTTATTGGCTTTGAAGAGAAGAAAATAGGCCAGTAATGCCAATGAAGTGAGCAATATCTGTTTGTCAGAGTGATCCATAAACACAAGAAAAAATTTGCTCAGAACAGAAAATTTAACAACCTATCATTAGTCACTAAATGATTAGGTCCGTGCAGCAGAGCTGGTCTCCAGTCATCTTGGTTCAATCCTTGCCACTGGACCAAGACCTCGCTCTGTCAAGCCCGTGTAGTGGCTGGTGTGCAACAGCCACCACACGTTGAAAAAAATCCATGCACAGGCATCTTCCATCCTTCAATATGTAGTTTGGGACCTGGAATTTTAGGTCCTTCATTGAAACAGCTGTGTACTCATCCCTTATGGGCATGGAAGCAAGTCATCCTCAATACAAGAGATTGCCTATGAAAAAAGTGACATTATCTATTCCTTCCAAATACCAAGGATATACTCAGGTATTGAGTTACAGAAAAAAATATCAGCCCTGTAGTAAAATTCAAATTTTTATTAACTTCAACAATTTTATATCCTTAGAAAACAGCATTAAACTTATCTATCCTCGGTTTTCAAGAAGCACCGGGTACAACCTGGTTGCAACTACTGTTTGCCGGCGGGTTCCTGGGCGGACGCTAAATCAGGGGATATGCTCGAAAATTCCACCCGGGGCACTAGCACAGCGTTGTATGACGATTGACATCATCAAAACGGTGAAAACATCGGGCGGGCACTAAGTTTTAGCACTGCTGCAAAACCACTGCCGAAAGTTCCGCCCCATCGCTAAATTTTGTTTGCCTCATTTTAGCACTTCACTCAAGCGCTAAAATGGTCACAGACTCCTCGAATATCCAGCCCAAGGTGTGAACTGACTGAGTATTGTACAGTTTAATCACAATTTCATCAGACTTAAATTATTTTGTTTTAGCACTGTTTAACATTCTATTGGCTTTGTTAATTGCTGCTCTGCACATGTTGGGTATGTTTAGTGTCAACTCCATTAAGACCCCTGGGTCATTTTCCACTTCATCCGTAGCTATTTTGACACAATTAATGGAGTATTTCTGCAGGTTATTTCTCCTTCCTACGTGCAATACTCTGCACATGTCTGCAATAAATGTCATCTGCCATTGATCGGCCCACATTGTTTGTGACTCTATAATTTCAGAGCTGCTTCACTTAAATCCACTGCCTCTCTCAGTTTAGTTTCATCAGCAAGATTGATAATTTCTTTATTGAGTTTCTGGACCCATGTAAATGGGAAACAGCAGTGCTTCCACTAAGCCTGAAATAACTCCTGTAACAAGTACCTTCAGTTAGTTTCTTATCCATTCTCAGGGTTGTCCTGAGTCCCCACAACTTTGAATTTGACTTCTAGCCTTTCATAGGCCTATATTCTCTGGTGTTTAGAAGAATGTGAGATTATCTCATTGAAATGTAAAACATTCTTAGAGGGCATAACAGGGTAGATGCTGAGAGGTTGTTTCCCCTGGCTGGAGAGTTTAGATCTAGGGGTCATAGTCTCAGGGTAAGGGGTTGGCCATTTAGGACTGAGTTGAGAAGAAATGTCTTCACTCAGAGGGTTGTGAATGTTTGGAATTCTCTACCCTAGAGGGCTGTGGAGGCTCAGTCATTGAATATATTCAAGACTGAGGTTGATCGATTTTTGGACACTAATGGAATCAAGGGATATAGGGATAGAGCAGGAAAGTGAATTTGTGGTAGAAGATCAGCCATGATCTTATCGAACGCTGTAGCAGACGTGAGGGGCCGTATGGCCTACTCCTACCCCAATTTCTTATGTGGGGCTTTGTCAAATGCTGTTTGGAAATCTGGGTACACTAAGTCATAGAGTTTTCCATAGCCTGCTTGGATTGATACTTTCTCAAAAAAGTCAAGGAGCTTGGTCACACCTTCTCCCTCTGAATCCATATAGTCTGTCACTTTCATTTTTTTTAAATTTGTTCTCATGATGTGGGAGATGCTTACAAAGTTGAATTTATTGCCCATCCCTACTTGCCCTGACAGTGGGCCTTCTCCTTTGAACTACTGCAGTTCTTGCTGTGATGATGCTCCCACAATGGTATTGAGTAAGAAAATCCACAATATTGACTCAATGACATTGAAGGAACAATGATAATTGTCCAAGTTAGGATGGTGTGTGACTTGGAGGTGGTGGTGTTGTGATGATATTGCTGCTGTAGTCCTGCTCAGTGGTGGAGGTCGCAGGGAAGGGAGGTATTGTTGAAGTAACCTTGGTGAGTTTTTACAGTGCCTTCTATAGATGATACATGCTGCAGCAACAGTGCACTGCTGATGTAGAGGATGTATATTGCATGCAGTGGCAGTGTCATTGATCAAGAAACTGCTCTGTTCTGGATTGGCATTGAGATTCTGGAGTGTTGTTGCAGCTGCACCCATTCAGGTGAGCGTTGAGTATTCCATCACATTCCTGACTTGAACATTGTGGATGTTGGAGAAGCTTTGAGGGGTCAAGAGGTGAGCCACTCGCCACAGTCTCCAGCCACTGCCCTTTCCTTGTAGCCTCGGTGTTGATATGACTGGTCCCAGTTCAGCTTCTGCTCAATGGCGATCCCCAAGATGTTGATGATGGGGGACTCAATGATAGTGGTGCATTTGAAGGTCAAGGGTAGACGTCTGGGATTTCTCTTGTTCACGATGGTCATTACCTAAAATGATGTGGCATGAATGTTACCTGCCATTTGTCAATCGAAGCCTGGATGTTACCCAGGTCCTGCTGTAGGCTGCTACATTAACAGAGGAGTTATGAATGGAACTGAACACTCCACAATTGCCAGCAAACAGCCCCAGTCCTGACTTTATGACAAATAAAGCTCATTGATTAAGCAATCGAAAGTAGTGGGAAAGACACTAGAGAACCCCTGTTATAATGACTGGCCTCATACAAAGCCAACTATCTATTTTACCCTTTCACCCCCATTGTTTTCAGTTTTGCTAGTACTCGTTGGTACATTACTTGGTTGAATGGTGCTTTGATGTCGAGGGCATCACTTTTCTGAGATTCATATTTTGAATCCATGTCTGTATCAAGGCTTTAATGAGCTGCTAGTGGTTCTAGCAGAACCCAAATAGAGTGTCAGTGAGCAGGTTTTTGTGATTAAGTATTGCTTGATGGCACTATTGATGACTCATTCATCACTTTATTGATGAGTGAGAGGATAGGCAAGTAATTAATGAGATTAGATTCATCTTGATTTTTGTAAAAAGGACATATTTGGGCAATTTTCCACATTGTTGGGTTGATAGCATCTTTGCTGTACTGAATTCCTTGGAGCAGTACTACAGTACTACAACTATTTTAGTTGCATCCGTAAATCAAATGCCCCCTTATTACAGAGGTAAATTAGATGGTAAATTTTAATACAAGTGCCCCCTGGCTAAAAGAGGGGGGCACTAAAACCGATAAACTTAAACAAATTAAACTGGAGACATGGTTCAAATTTATATTTGGTTGCCGGGGAAGATGATGCACTCCAGTCCCTCCGGCACCTTTTCAGTACTACAGCCAGGATGTTGTCAGAGCCATGGCCTTTGCTGTGTCCAGTGCTTCTTAATGCTGTGTGGAGTGAACCAAATTGTGGGACTCTGGTGCAGCTTGGTTCTGCGCAGCCTGTTTCTTTTAATGCAAGGTCCCTTTAAATTTCTGCACATGTGCGGTATTTATAAATACAAAAGCAAAGTAATGCGGATGCTGGAATCTGGAATAAAAGCAGAAAATGCTGGAAATCTCAGCAGGTCAGGCAGCATCTGTGGAGAGGAAGCAGAGTTAACGTTTCGGGTCGATGATTCGGTTCTGATGAAGGGTCATCGACCCGAAACGTTAACTCTGCTTCCTCTCCACAGATGCTGCCTGACCTGCTGAGATTTCCAGCATTTTCTGTTTTTATTTACAATGTAAAGGCCAGTAAGAGGCCTGTGCGGGACCTATCACAGCTTAAAGGGAACATTGCTCTGGTATCTATGATGGTGGGGACCGTGGGAGGAAGCTAGCATTGCACGCTGATTTGACGCCAGTGGTGCCATTTTGGAGGTCAACACTCCAGCCGATGCCCTCTCTCAACCTCACACAGGTGAACATGTGTTAAGCAGCAGGAAGGATCCCCCACCAGCACTATTTAAAGGGATCATCAACTACTTACAGGTTAGTTGCTTGTTGATTTCCTCTCGCTGTTGCTATGATTCTTCAAGTGTTTGGTGCTTTCCATAATTTTATCAAGTTGAGTGGTGTGGCAGGTGCTGAATGACTTTTTGCTGACTTCAAGGCTTCTGCACAAACCAGTTGCCTCCAGACATGGGTGCACATGTAGGAATTCCCCTTGGACAATAGCATGACTGGGAGAATGAGCAGAAGCCATGCTAGAAGCTAGAAGAGGGAGGAGGGGGAGAAGGGCTCTCAGCAGGAGGCCATATCTGCCCAGGATGTTCAGGGAGCAATTCTCCTGCCTAAACCTCAGTGAGGAACAGTGCGTGAGATGTCTGTGCTTCACTAAGGACTTCCTCGCTGAAATCTGCCTCCTGCTGCAGCCATAATTGTAACCTCCGAGCAGGGCAAGAACCGCATCACCATTGGCTGTGAAGCTGATTGTGCGATTAACCTTTATGCATCTAGCTCCTTCCAGGCTGGAGCTGGACACAGTTCGCAGCTTGCCATCCACTGTTGCATATGGGAGGTCACTGAGGCTTTCTATTCAAAGAGAGCAGACGGAGCAAGCACACGGCTTTGCCAGGATTGCAGGCTTCACCATGGTGCAGGGTGTCATTGATTGCACCACATCGCTTTGTGGGCGCCGCATGTCAACTCTGCCCTATACCGGAACTGAAAAGGATTCCACTTCCTCAACGTCCAGCTGGAGTGCGACCACAGGCAGCGAATCATGCCGGTCAATGCCCAGCAGTCATGATCCCTTCATTATACAGCAGTCCGCTGTGCCATCTGCATTTGAGCCACCAGGGCAAACCAAAGGGTGGGTATTGGGCGACAAGGGCTATTCACTGATGACATGGCCCATGACTCGGGTGCACAAGCACCTATGCGCAGCATCGATACAATGAAAGCCAGGCTGCCACAAGAAATTTAATAGTGCAGACCACTGGAGTGCTGGAACAACACGCCTGCAGCCTGGACCATTCTGGAGGAGCCCTGCAGTACTTGGCAGAACAGGTGTCAAGATTCATGGTCCTCTGCTGCATGATTCGCAACCTCGCCATCATGAGAAGTCAGCCCTTGCCACCAGCTTTACGGTGACCAGCTGAAGAGCAATAGGAGGCGGAGGAAGAAGAGGAAGGGAGGAAGCAACCTCGACGGCCCCTTCCTGCCCGGGCTGTCGGTGAAGAACTAAGTCGAGTGCGATAACAGTAACCGCAGTCGTATTTCCCCATTCACCGACTATCCCACACTTTACCTTCCCTCTGTCACTAACATCACAGCGTCCACTTGGCCACATTGCAACAATATAAGCCACCACAAAAGAAGCATTCCAAACCAATATATAAATAAAATCGTGCCATATTGCATACAAATGTAAACTAATCACCCTTATGCATTCCCTTAGTTCATATACAGTAGACACCTCAAATCGCTGGAGAAATACCACCAGCGTTGTCTCCACAAGATCCTGCAAATCCCCTGGGAGGACAGATGCACCAGCATCAGTGTTCTCGATCAGGCCAACATCCCCAGTATTGAAGCACTGACCACACTTGACCAGCTCCGTTGGGCGGGCCACATTGTTCACATGCCTGACACAAGACTCCCAAAGCAAGCGCTCTACTCGGAACTCCAACACGGGAAGCGAGCCCCAGGTGGGCAGAGGAAACATTTCAAGGACACCCTCAAAGCCTCCTTGATAAAATGCAACAACTCCACCGACACCTGGGAGTCCCTGGCCAAAGACCGCCCTAAGTGGAGGAAGAGCATCCGATGGGCATTGAGCACCTCGAGTCTTGTCGCCAAGAGCATGCAGAAACCAAGCGCAGACAGCGGAAGGAGCGTGCGGCAAACCAGACACCCGACCCACCCTTTCCTTCAATGACTGTCTGTCCCACCTGTGACAGAGACTGTAATTCCCGTATTGGACTGTTCAGTCACCTAAGAACTCACTTTTAGAGTGGAAGCAAGTCGATTTCGAGGGACTGTTTATGATGATGACATGATGATTGTCTGTCTCCATGATGGCAGCAGTCTGAGCTTGCATGGCAGTAAGCTGAGCTTGCAATACAACAGTTTGAGCTTCTTCTGCAGTACTCAGATGTTGGGTGACTGCTGCTTGTGCTGCAATGGCAGTTGCGACTTCAGCCATCAGACGCTGCATCCTCAAGTGTGCTAATGGAGTTGGCCACTACATCCATGCTGGAACACATGGGCTCCAAGCTCTGCGCAAAGCTCTGTGCCAAGTTGGTTCCAGACTCCTCCATGCTCCTTGACATCGAATGCTGGCTTTCTGGCAGGCTTCACAATGCACCAAGCATTTTGTTGTGCATACCCATCAGCCTTCTTCTCTCGGCTGCCCCATCAAAGTCCTCATCTGAGTCCTCTGCAACAGAACCCATCTGCGACCTTGCCCTCCGGCGAGCTGGCACCTGCGCTATCCATGCCCCCTGCCCTGGCTGCAGTTCACTTGCGCCCGGTGTCTCACCACGTGCAGATCCCGCCTCTAATCTATCCTCTCAGCTATGCATAGTGTCAGTATCTGAGCTGGTGGCTGCAAGTGTGAAATCGAGTGTCTATATCATCACTCTCCTCTTCGTCTTCCTCCGCTGCTGGGCCAGGTCGCAGTTCTTGGGTATCTGAAAGGAAAAAGGCACAAGGGTAAGATTGTGGTGAGGGGAGGGGGGAATGTAAATTACACCATCTGCAGTTTGTAAATCAGAAGAGATTGTGGGATGAGGGGGAAGTGGTAAGTGCGAAGGAGGATTAGGTATGAAGATACCATCATATTTAAGAGTCAGAAGGTTGTGGGATCAAGCCTCACCATTGGCCACGGCCTCAGCAATGATCATTCCAATAATGGCCAACACTGTCTCCTCCATGGGCATTAGGAAATGCAAGCGAGACTTTCCCTTCAGCTCCTGTTGCCTCCAGTTGTGTGATCTATTGGGTGATGTGGCTGTCATGGTTGAATAGCTGGCAGGGTATGCAAGCTGTGAATTGTGGGTGTGAGACTTGCAGCTGTGCTAAGTGTGTCAGTGTGCGGTGGAGCATATGAATGTTATGTATGAGTTTTAATTGATAGAGATTGTGGGTAGGTGAGTGATAGGGGAGTGTGAATTGGACAGTGGCTGAGGCTAGTGGTGCAGTTGGTAGGACATGGCATTTGAAGAAGCATTCATTGACCTTGACCAATCATGTGAGGTCATTGAACTTCTTGCGGCACCTCATTCAAGTCCTCTTAGCTGGACTCCTGCATTGGCCTCCATGACTATCTATTCCCATGACTATCTGTCAGCCATGGCTCAGTTGCTACCAATCTTGCCTCTGAGTCAGAAAGTTGTGGGATCAAGTCCCACTTGAGTACAAAAATCTAGGCTGACACTCCAGTGCAGTACTGAGGGAATGCTGCACTGTCAGATGTGCCGTCTTTTGGATGAGATGTTAAAGCGAGGCCCTGTCTGCCCTCACAGTAACGATCCCATAGCACTATTTTGAAGAAGAGCAGAGCAGTTATCGCCAGTGTCCTGGCCAATATTTATCCCTCAATCAACATCACACAAGAAGATTACCTACTCATTATCACATTGCTGTTTGTTGTGGCTTGCTGTGTACAAATTGGATGCTGCATTTCACACATTGCAATGGTGACTATACTTCAAAAGTACTTCATTGGCTGTAAAGTGCTTTGGGATGTTGTGAGGTCATGAAAGGTGCTATATAAATGCAAGTATTTCTTTTTTTTCTTTCACTGCCTTTTGACCATGTGTCAGGAGGGCCTCTTGCTCCCCTGTGAATACAGGATATATTTCCTCCTTTCCACCTCCTCCAACAAGACCTGTAGTGCAGCATCCAAAAGCCTTGTTGTGACTTTCCTCATTGTTTCCCAGGACAGATTCCTGCATGACTCCCAGCACTGCTCCAGCCACAATGCATCTCTTCTTTAAGATGTGCAGGCTGGCTTTAAGTGGTGACAGGAAGTTACAATTTTGGGCTCCTGCTGGTGCATGCAACAGCACGGTTAGCGCTGGCTGTACGCTGAAATCATTTCAATCAACAGGCATAGGTTCATCATGCACTGCAATCCTCATGCCCCTTTTTGAGAGCTATCCAATTTAGCCCCCAATAATAATTACATAGCTGAACACATTCAATATTTCAACCACTATTGTACCATTTATAATAAAACAGGATAATTCAATGTAACAATTTTTAAAGTGGTTGTAACACAGAATCTACCATGTTATGTGCATATTTCTGTTTATTCAGCAGATACAAATATATATCTATTGTCATTTACAATGCTTCAATGGGCAAAAAAACATCACTTTTCTCTCCAGAGAGCATTGACACTTTTTTGATACTTTATCCAAGGGCCCTCTCTTCACATGTTGGCCAAGACAATGACTGGTCATGGGTTATTCAACCAAATAAGGCACAGAGCGGAACCTGATTCTGCCCTCCTACAGCATCCACGCACATTCACTTTTCATAGGATAGGATTTAGGAGTTAGAGCCCCAGCAGTTTTTCCCCTCCGTAGCTGAGATACACTGAAGCCATTGAAGGGTCCTTGCTGCCACCCAGTTGAGTTTAATTCCAAAGACTGGAAGTACATTTCATCATAATCATCATAGGCAGTCCCTCAAAATTGAGGAAGACTTGCTTCCACACTAAAAGTGAGTTCTCAGGTGACTGAACAGTCCAATACAGGAATTACAGTCTCTGTCGCAGGTGGGACAGACAGTCATTGAAGGAAAGGGTGGGTGGGGAGTCTGGTTTGCCGTACACTCCTTCCGCTGTCTGCGTTTGGTTTCTGCATGCTCTCGGCGACGAGACTCGAAGTGCTCAGCGACCTCCCGGATGCTCTTCCTCCACTTAGGGCGGTCTTTGGCCAAGGACTCCCAGGTGTCGGTGGGGATGTTGCACTTTATCAAGGAGGCTTTGAGGGTGTCATTGAAACATTTCCTCTGCCCATCTGGGGCTCGCTTCCCGTGTAGGAGTTCTGAGTAGAGCGCTTGCTTTGGGAGTCTTGTGTCGTGCATGCGAACAATGTGGCCCACCCAACGGAGCTGGTCGAGTGTGGTCAGTGCTTTGATGCTGGGGATGTTGGCCTGATCGAGAACACTGACGTTGGTGCGTCTGTCCTCCCAGGAGATTTGAAGGATCTTGTGGAGACATAGTTGGTAGTATTTCTCCAGCGATTTGAGGTGTCTACTGTATATGGTCCACAGCCCTGTAGACCATAAGCTTGGTGCCAGACTTGAGGGCCTGATCTTCAAACACTCTCTTCCTCAGGCGACCGAAGGCTGCATTGAACCTCGTCGTCGATGTCTGCCCTTGCTGATAATTTGCCACCTCACGCTCAACAAGCTCCCCGCTGGAGTGGAACTAAACTATAGAACCAGTGGAAACCTGTTCAAACTTCCTCACCTCCAGGCCAGATCCAAGCCCGTCCCATTCTCTGTCGTCGAACTACAGTACGCGGATGACGCTTGCGTCTGCGCACATTGAGGCTGAACTCCAAGCCGTCATCAACACCTTCATCGAGGCGTACGAAAGCATGGGCCTTACAATAAACATCTATAAGACAAAGGTCCTCCACCAACCTGACACCGCCACACAGCATTGCCCCCCAGTCATCAAGATCCACGGCGTGGCCTTGTACAACATGGACCACTTTCCATACCTCGGGAGCCTATTATCAGCAGTATAGTTAATTACTAAACCACTATGGAAGTCATCAGTGTTCCGAATGCAAAAGACAAGAGAACAAATGAGAGCTGATTCTGAGTGCTCCCTGTACATGGTACATGGCCGCTTGCCCTTCCTGTTGACCATTTCCTTGTAGTCTCCATTTTCAAAGCTTTTCAATGAGCTGGGAAAAGAAATCTCACTTTGGGATAGGAGGTATTTTGCAGTTTGAAAAGGGAGCTAACTCTATTTTTGAATGCAGTTAAACTTCTTGTTGAATACTGCATGTAACTAATTAGCTGAGCTATACAATGAGAGCTATCAAAAGGCCCCTTGCTGTATAAAAGTGGTTTGCGTCATAATTATGAATAAAAAAAAGTGAATGCTGTGTTATACCCTAAGAAGTCCTGCAATTCTTTTAAAGGCTTTCCAAAGCCTATTATTGTGAAATCACCATGCTCCTATTGGTGAATATGATCAGATATTAAAGAATTGGGGGTGAATTTCCAACAGTTTCTATTCTCTCCTTTGTCGCAGTATGATGGATCGCAGGCTGGAAAAAGGACAGCCTTTGAGGACAAATAGTTCCTCAGCAGGCTTGCAATTAGTTTTGTTACTATGGTGGGCTGACACGATTGGATATTCTGAAGGCATTTCAAACGGAGAGCAGCAGAGCAGGCTTTCCCCCCCATTGCCCATTAAAAGAATCACTTTGTTATATTCATGATTAAACCATTTGAAAATCCCCTGCAGTATTTAATCACTTCACAACTCATCAGTTATGGATTAAAGATCATACTCAGGTCATCACACATACCTAGTCACGTGCTAGATTGCAGCAGTGACACATCACGTGCAGAAGCTGAGGTAGAGGCTCGGCTCCAGACACTCAAATACAATTTATTTTTTTCGTAATGTTCACTTTTGTTGCTGAATTTCAGAGGTATCCTGTGACAATCTGTCACCCAGGAACCACACAGCTGCTGTAACTGTCATTTCACTGCTGTACATTATCTGTGCAGATTTACTTAAGGGATTACGCAAAGGTTCCAAGACTGACCTTTTTTCCTTCACAGATAAAAATCGAGTTAATAGGAGCCTAGGTAACTGGGTCAGCCACTGGTTTGCCTTTCACATCACTCTTTTTATAGTGCTTCAGATTTTAGAAACTGCTTGACTTCAATACAAAATCTACTGAGAAATACAAAAAATTGAACTGTAATTTCAAATGTCTATGTGCTTAACTTCCTACAAAACAATTGGATATTCCTGACTTCCTGTAACAAATGAATAGGGCTTTACAAAAGCTTGGGTTGAGAAATCTGAAGTACCAGAGCATAGAACACACTTTCTTCTGAGGTTAAAGATAAATTGTCAGGCTGTTTCTGTGTCCTATAAATAGTAAAGTAGAGGCTTACATGAGAAACCCTCTACAATTCATGTTTATTGTTGCTGGTGTGAATAATAATTGGACAATTAAAGAGGATATCCATTTGATAACCATGACCCACAGTGCACGGAAAATTTATAGATAGGGCATTTACCTTTGTTTCTGTATTTCAGCTATTTTACCAAATTTGTTCAGATAACAAACAGATCTCCTGTTGAATTGTGGATCATGAATTTTCCTCCAGTGGACGGATGTAAACATGTGGATTTGACTTTATTCCTGCTTCACAGATGTAACAAAGACTAAGGGGGAGAAATTGGGTGCATTTGTGCCTCCCATAAGTGCCCCTAGGGGGCGCTAATGGGGCGTAAATTACTTTGCGATCGGGTGCAGCGCCACTAGCGAGAGTTTAACAGTGGCGCTACGGCATTGCACCCTGATCTACCATGCCCGGAGATTGTGACATCTGCGCCTGGCGCGTTAGCCTCCCGGCCCCTAAATGGGGTGTCGCCCCCTGAAGCTGATAACAGCGGCAACTTCAGAGGATGCGTATCGGGTGGCCGGACGAAATTGAAAGGGGAGGTGGCTGGCTGCTTTGGGAAAAAGTCTGCCGTTTTCCTTGCCGCTCCAGTCGCGCTTTGTTCACGGAGGGTCGGTGCCACAATCGCTCAGCTCGGTGCTCTGCTTGAAGCCGAACTGATCGATGCAGCACCCCTGCTCCCCGATGGTCTAGGTAGGTGGGTTCTTATAATGCAGAGTATGCAGCTGGGCCCTTCCCTTTAATTGAGGGGAGCCCCTCGTACGCAGCAGTGCTATGTGATCCAGTGCGAAGCATCGCTGAGGCCAGCGGCCCGTTATTGCCCCAGGAAGGAAGTGGAGCACTTGATTTAGTGCTTCCGGGGGCGGTAACCCGACTTTAGCGAGCAGGGCACGATTAACGCACCTGCCATAAATGTCCCGCCTCCCGGATGTTACCGGCCCCAAATGGGACGATAATGAATTTCTAGGCCTCAGAATGTTTCCCTCTGTTCTAGTCTCCACAGCATCTCTCACCAAGTTTATCTCAGTACCAGCTCTCGAACCTGCTGGGAATTTGGGTTCGTAAACCTTCGGTTCTTAGAATCATAGAATCATAGAAATTTACAGCACGGAAGGAGGCCATTTCGGTCTATCGTGTCCGCGCCAGCCGACAAAGAGCTATCCAGCCTAATCCCACTTTCCAGCTCTTGGTCCATGGCCTTGTAGGTTACCGCACTTCAAGTGCCCATCCAAGTGCTTTTTAAAAGTGGTGAGGATTTCTGCCTCTACCACCCTTTCAGGCAGTGAGTCCAGACCCCCACCACCCTCTGGGTGAAACAATTTCCCCTCAAATCCCCTCTAAACCTTCTACCAATTACTTTAAATCTATGACCCCTGGTTTTTGACCTCTCTGCTACGGGAAATCATTATCATCATCATAGACGGTCTCTCGTATCAAGGATGACTTGCTTCCACGCCAAAAAGGGATGAGTTCACAGGTGTTTCAATGAAGGACTTAATATTCCAGGTCTCGAACTACATTTTGAAGGGTGGAAGATGCCTGTGCGTGGATTTTTTTAATGTGTGGTGGCCGTTGCACACCAGCCACCACACGGGCTTGACAGAACTAGGTCTTGGTCCAGTGGCAAGGTTTAACGAAGATGACTGGAGACCAGCTCTGCTGCACGGACCTAGTGCGCACACACATATCGCAGTGTGGGCTGGCCCGTGCTGCCCCTGGGCCCTCGCCTCTTCTGCTTCACCTGCGCCCCGATCAAGTCGCTCCACGATCACTCGTCGCTCCTGCGCCCCAACCTTGCCGTTCCTGCTGTACCTGCCCACGCTCCAATCAACGACCTGGCTTATGGTGACGTCCAATCCAGTCGCCCTCTTCACAGCCGTTGCTCTCCAGCATGCGCTGTACCTTGAAATAGTATGCTCCTTTAAAGGCCCCGACCTGCTGATGGTCCTTGCAAGGATATGTTGCCTGTTTCGTACAGAAACTCAATTCAACTCAATCAATCTCTCATAATTTTACAGGCCTCAATAAGGTCTCCATTCATCCTCCTCTGTTCCGAAGGAAACAAACCCAACCGATCCAATCTTTCCTCGTAGCTAAAATTCTCCAGTCCAGGCAACATCCTTGTAAATCTCCTCTGTATCCTCTCTAGTGCAATCACATCTTTCCTGTAATGTGCCATACCCACTTCTTTCGCCTCCACACACAGATTACCTTTAAGTTCTCTAATAAGCCCTACTCTTTCTTTAGTTATCCTCTTGCTCCTAATGTATTTATAAAACATCTGTGGATTTTCCTTGATTTTATTTGCCAGTAAATTTTCCTGCTCTCTCTTTGCTTTCCTAATGTCCTTTCGAATTTTACCGCTGACTTTCTATATTCCTCTATGGTTTCTGCAGTAGTGAGCCCTCGGTATCTGTCATAAGCCTCCTTTTTGTTTCTTTATCCTACCTTATATGCCCCTTGACATCCAGGGGGCTCTAGATTTGCTAGTCCCACACCTTTTCTTTAAGGGGACATACTTACTCTGAACCCTCAGAATTTACCTTCCAGTAGCTGTTTCCAGTCCACCTTGGCTAAATCACAAGCCAGTAAAATTGGCTTTCCCACAATTGAGAATTTTATTCTTGGTCTATCTTTGTCCTTTTCCAGAATTACCCTAAATCTAACTGAATTATGATCAATAGCACTAAAATCCCACTGATACCCCTTCCACCTGCCCAGCTTCATTCCCCAAAACCAAGTCCAGTACCGCCCCCTCCCATGTTGGGCTTGTTATGTGCTGGCTTAAAAGTTCTCCTGAATGCCGGTTAGGAATTCTGCACACTCTGTACCTTTCACACTAATTCTATTCCAGTTAATATTAATGTAGTTGAAATCCCCTACTATTACTTCCCTATAGTTTTTGCACTTCTCAGAAATGTTCCTATATATTTGCTCTTCTATCTCCCTCTAACTATTTGGGGATCTATAGTACACTCCCAGCAGTGTGATCGCCCCTTTTTTGTTCTTCAACCCATATGGCCTCATTTGATGATCGTTCTAACATATCATCCCTCCTCACAGTTGCAATTGTTTCTTTAATTTCTATTGCGACTCCGCCTCCTTTTTACTCCCCTCTCTATCCCGTCTGAAAATCCTGTAACCAGGAATGTTGAGTTGCCATACCTGTCCTTCTTTCAGCCATGTCTCAGTAATAGCTATAATATCGTACTCCCAAGTGTCAATCTGTGCTCTCAGTTCATCTCTCTTATTCCCTAGACTCCTTGCATTGAAGTATATACCATTTAGCACTGCCAAACACCCTTGTTGTCTATTTTCTGTCTGTTTCCTCTGCCTTCCAAATTCACTTTCTAGTTTCCTGCTTTTCAATTCCGGCTTTGCTTCTCTCCCTTATGAATCTACTCCCAGGTGCCCATCCCCCTGCCAAGTTAGTTTAAACCCTCCCTAACAGCACTAGCAAACCCTCCCACGAGAATATTGGTCCCGGCTCTGTTGAGATGCAACCCGTCCGGCTTGTACAGATCTCACCTCCCCCAGAAATAGTCCCAATGCCTCAGGAATCTAAAGCCCTCCCTCCTGCACCATCTCTCCAGCCACGTATTCATCTGCTCTATCCTATTTCTGTACTCATTAGCACATGGCACCCGTGCTTTGTAAATGTAATTCAGAATGTCAAAATCAGAGATGAAGCACTTTGGTGCTCAAGGTTTCAGCAATTAATTTGCAAAGCTACAAAAATATATTGGAATGCTTGTGCAGATCAGCTCTCCTGTAGTTTACCTCGGGACCAGCTCTTCATCCTGTTGGGGATTAATACATCTCTGCTTTGCATGCCTGACTTGTATATTAAGCAAGAATTTTTTGTTACCAAGTAAGGTGTAGGTACCATGTTGTACATCCTTTGCTTGTATCAGGTATTGTGTTATTGCTGTTAAATACCCTTCGTTGATGATGGACATTTCTTCTTCTGACGTAGTTCTTATATCATTAGTGAATAGCAGGAGCCTGCCTAGTCAGCCAGGGGAATGGATTCTTCTGTGAGCAGTCCTGCTGCAGACATGTACAGAAACACCACTTATCATGCAGTGTAATACATTAAACACAGAGTCTTAGCACTCAAGGTTACAGAAGTTCAGTTAGATTGTTATGAAATCATACTGAATGCTTGGGCAAATCACTGAAGTATATCTGGAATATTGAATAAATAATGTCAATATTTAAATAATAGCAATAGCAAAGTAAGACATAACAGTTTCTGCTTTGGGCACAGTCGATGATCCTGGCCCAAAATTGCACCTGCTTTCAGGAGTTTTTGTTCTCTCTCGAGTTTCAGCTCAAACTCATTTGCATACTAATGCTAAATCACCCATGTATCAGAACAATCGGGCAGCATTTTAAAATGTGGCTTTTTTTTTCAAGAATTTTGCTTTAAAAAATATTCCTTGATATATTTTAAAATGGTAACTTGGTGCAGTTTGACTAATACAGCTGAAAATGGGTTTATCATAAAACATAAGCATTCTAAGCACACTGTCAATCCACACCTGTGAGTAACCTGATTTTAAATTACTGAAAATGACTTTATAACAAAATATACACAACCATTTCCTAGTTCTATTGGGGTAGAGTAGTCAATTTCTTAGTAACTTAAAAAAAAATTAAATCCAAAACCTTTTAAAAGGTACCTAATAGTGTTCTTGCACCCAAAAAAACAGCCTAATTTTTGAGAGCCTCCTCCAAGGCCTGCAAACGAATGCAATTAGCAGAAATTCCCAATGGTGATTAATTTATCCTGGGGGCGTGGCCAATTTTGTAGACATGGCCGGCTTCTTGCGCAATATTTTTAAAACTAACGCTAAAGATTGCAGAAACTCGATTTGCGCTGAACGTAATTTACACTTTTCCTTGATGGAATCGGAGGTAAGGTTTGGGGATCGGGTCCTCGCTGAATAGCATTCATTACCTCTCCCACTACAACGGGTGGAGAGGCTATCGCATCAAGTCCTTCCTCTTGCAGTACCAAAGGTTGGGGGTGGGGTGGATCAGTTTCCTTGCCCCAAGAAATCTGTTGTCGGTGTACCATGCTCATGCTCCGAGGTTGCTTATCTGTAGGCTTGAAAAGCTTCATTTAGAAACATAGAACCATAGAAAATAGGTGCAGGAGTGGGCCATTCGGCCCTTCGAACCTGCACCACCATTCAATAAGATCATGGCTGATCATTCACCTCAGTACCCCTTTCCTGCTTTCTCTCCATACCCCTTGATCCCTTTAGCCATAAGGGCCATTTCTAACTCCCTCTTGAATATATCTAACGAATTGGCATCAACAACTCTCTGTGGTAGAGAATCCACAGGTTCACAATTCTGAAGTTTCTCCTCATCTCGGTCCTAAATGGCTTACCACTTATCCTTAGACTGTGACCCCTGGTTCTGGACTTCCCCAACATCAGGAACACTCTTCCTGCATCTAACCTGTCCAGTCCTGTCAGAATTTTATATGTTTCTATGAGATCCCCTCTCATTCTTCTAAACTCCAGTGAATACAGGCCCAATTGATCCAGTCTCTCCTCATACATCAGTCCCACCATCCCGGGAATCAGTCTGGTGAACCTTTGCTGCACTCCCTCAATAGCAAGAACGTCCTTCCTCAGATTTGGTTAATCTGGATCCACTTAATCTGTTTTTCCAACCGGACGGCATATATCATTGGATTAGCTTTTCCACAATATCACACGGCTCCCTATACAGAGGTTGGAACACTCCTACCCTTGTATAATTCCGGACCATCACTTGGCTCCCGATTTCCCATTCCTGGGGTTGATCCCAATTCATTAAAATACATGGTTTGGACGGGTCCCACTTTGAATCATAAGGATTTTGCTACAGCGCCAATCACTCATTTTCCCGTAAAACGCCCTAGTGGCCCCAATTACAGGACCATGGGGACATCTTAGGAGAGTGAGAGAGTGTATAACGGTGCTTGAGAACACTGTGTCAACTAGGTAGTCTCCCCAAACTCCTTCAATTATGAAGTCTATGCATGGTCTCCCCAATTGTCGTACCTGAGTGGGCACAGGTACCCGGGCTTGGCACGGTGCCTTCAATCATGACCTAATGGTTCTTCCCCCTTTCCTGACCAAATATTTCCATCCTTTTGTTTTAAATACTCTGATAGTAATCTCATTACAGGCTGGAGCAGTGGGGGTCTCTTCTTTAGTTTGTTCTGGTTGCACCACCCCCCCCCCCCCTCACCCCAGCAAAATGTCCTTTCCCCCCACAATTATAACATCCCAAAATTCTGGGTTTATAATTTCCTTCCTGTTGCCAACTCTTGGTCATCCCGAGTCTTATTTTGCACACTTTCCCTTTACCTTTGTGCACAGTGCTTGTATTCTTTTTCTCATTTTGTCAGACCTCAAATCTCAACATCATTTTCCTCAGTACCCAGTATTAGTCTCATCTTCAGGGTCAAAATCGAGCATGCCACTTGGAGGTACGTGAGACTACGGGATATTAAGACGCATAATCTGTGGTTTCGCAGACCCCCCCCCTACTGGATTCAGTCTAACAAGCACTCCTCTCCTCCCATGGCCACATTATATATTGGCCATAATCTGTCCGCGAATGCCACTGGGCCTTAGTTGGGGTTTTGCTTCATCTCGGCCATCACTTTAAACAGGTCCCCTTTCTCTTGACCCAGCATCTGGCCAATCCTGAGCTTTAAGGCCTCATAATTTCCTCCCCCTCTTTTGCTTTCTATCAGAAGATCTGTATAAATTCCTGGACTCAAGATGAAAAATAGTAATCTTTTCTTTTCTTCTTCGTCCAGGTTATTCAAACCTGCTGATTTTTCGATGTCTAACACGTGACCCTGAAGATCACCGCCTATTTCGAGTTTTTCTAATTGTTTGGATATTTTTCCCAATTGTTCGGAATTGAATGGGGTCTCGTACTCAGCGATAAGTGCTCCCGGCCTCCCAACCCTGACAGCAGGAGCGTTATACCTTCTGGTACATAGAGGATTCATGGGCAGGACAGGGTTTGTGGGTGGGGGTTGTCCCATTTCCTTGGGATGCTCTCTGCATTCCTCCTGTGTTATATCATCTTCCTCATCTCCATCACCTACCCAGGACCGCTCGTGTCCAGAGGGCCTTCACTTCCCCTCAACATACAGACTACGCTTTTCTGGACCTGCAATTTATCTTGTAAGTCTTTAATTGTTCTTCTACACTCAGTATGATCTCCCCTGTCCTCACCTTCCATACATCTTTCCTCTGTACAACTCTATCGACTGCCTTTAATTCCTCATTATCCTTCTCAGCCTTGTCAGCTTTGTCTCTCTGTTCTTCTTCCCTTCTGGACCACATATCACACTGATTTTGGTGATTTAAACACTGACTTTCCAAAAATGTTCCTTATTGTGCCACCTTTCCTTTTCCTTTTCCAACCTGGCTCGTAACGTTTTATTCTCATCCCTTTCTACTTGCAACTGTTCCTGTAGCCTATCGACTACTAAACATTTTTCTTCTAACATTTTTCTTTGTAACATATTTTTTGTTTCCCCATTTTTAAACTGTTGTTGATATGCCATCAGCCAAATGGCTTCCATAAGGAGGTGGCCTTGGAAATAGCGGATGCATTGACAGTCATTTTCCAACATTCCATTGACTCTGGATCAGTTCCTATCGAGTGGAGGGTTGCCAATGTAACCCCACTTTTTAAAAAAGGAGGGAGAGAGAAAGCAGGGAATTATAGACCGGTCAGCCTGACCTCAGTAGTGGGTAAAATGATGGAATCAATTATTAAGGATGTCATAGCAGCGCATTTGGAAAATGGTGACATGATAGGTCCAAGTCAGCATGGATTTGTGAAAGGGAGATCATGCTTGACAAATCTTCTGGAATTTTTTGAGGATGTTTCCAATAAAGTGGACAAAGGAGTACCAGTTGATGTGGTATATTTGGACTTTCAGAAGGCTTTCGACAAGGTCCCACACAGGAGATTAATGTGCAAAGTTAAAGCACATGGGATTGGGGGTAGTGTGCTGACGTGGATTGAGAACTGGTTGTCAGACAGGAAGCAAAGAGTAGGAGTAAAAGGGTACTTTTCGGAATGGCAGGCAGTGACTAGTGGGGTACCGCAGGGTTCTGTGCTGGGGCCCCAGTTGTTTACATTGTATATTAATGATTTAGACGAGGGGATTAAATGTAGTATCTCCAAATTTGCGGATGACACTAAGTTGGGTGGCAGTGTGAGCTGCGAGGAGGATGCTAAGAGGTTGCAGAGTGACTTCGATAGGTTAGGTGAGTGGGCAAATGCGTGGCAGCTGAAGTATAATGTGGATAAATGTGAGGTTATCCACTTTGGTGGTAAAAACAGAGAGACAGACTATTATCTGAATGGTGACAGATTAGGAAAAGGGAAGGTGCAACGAGACCTGGGTGTCATGGTACATCAGTCATTGAAGGTTGGCATGCAGGTACAGCAGGCGGTTAAGAAAGCAAATGGCATGTTGGCCTTCATAGCGAGGGGATTTGAGTACAGGGGCAGGGAGGTGTTGCTACAGTTGTACAGGGCCTTGGTGAGGCCACATCTGGAGTATTGTGTACAGTTTTGGTCTCCTAACTTGAGGAAGGACATTCTTGCTATTGAGGGAGTGCAGCGAAGATTCACCAGACTGATTCCCGGGATGGTGGGACTGACCTATCAAGAAAGACTGGATCAACTGGGCTTGTATTCACTGGAGTTCAGAAGAGTGAGAGGGGACCTCATAGAAACGTTTAAAATTCTGACGGGTTTGGTTGCAGGAAGAATGTTCCCAATGTTGGGGAAGTCCAGAACCAGAGGTCACAGTCTAAGGATAAGGGGTAAGTCATTTAGGACTGAGATAAGGAGAAACTTCTTCACCCAGAGAGTGGTGAACCTGTGGAATTCTCTACCACAGAAAGTAGTTGAGGCCAATTCACTAAATATATTCAAAAGGGAGTTAGATGAAGTCCTTACTACTCGGGGGATCAAGGGGTATGGCGTGAAAGCAGGAATGGGGTACTGAAGTTGCATGTTCAGCCATGAACTCATTGAATGGCGGTGCAGGCTAGAAGGGCTGAATGGCCTGCTCCTGCACCTATTTTCTATGTTTCTATGTTTCTATAATACCAGGCCTACATGTGGATTCTATCATCCACTGTTCTGCCTCATATACCAGATCATTATGACCCATCTATAATGACCCAGATCCAACCCTCCTTCAAGGGTAGTTTCCTTGCCACATACTTAATGACGAATTCATCCATAGTTTTCTCTGTTTTGTTCGAAGGTGCCATTACTTTCACTTGCCTTGGCTCCCTGTATGGGCGCCAAATCTGTAAAACGTTTCACTTCGGGACATCACAGGTTTAAGATTCTGACCCGAGAGTTATAAGTGAATAATTGACACAAACGCGGATTCCAACTTAACTTTATTGAGACGTCAGAGATCAAGGGTTACAATACAATGTCAAAACTAAACTTATTGCAATACAATGCACGTCACCATTAACAAGTGTTGCAGATAGGATATACATACAATCACCCACGGATGGTTAATTTATGTTGATTGTAGGTTCTTTGGGCCAACCGACCAAGTCACATTCCTCTTCTGACTGCAGCTCTATCCACCGAAAAGATTTCATCACTGCAGTCGGAGGGGGTGGCCTGGCCAGTCATCTCGCCTACTAGCCAGGCCACCTCCTCCGACTGCAGTGATGAAATCTTTTCGGTCCTTGTCTTTTATTCTTCTCAGGAAGTCACTCTGTGTGCTGCAAAGGAGCGGTCCCTCTTTTCTCCGGTATATGGAAGGAGTTGGTCGAGTTGGCATTCTTTCATTGAGTCCTGTGTTTACTGGCTATTTTGTCAGCTATTAACGTTTTTATCTCTTATCAGACTTGAGGTCACTTAAACAATGTCTGAGAGGGTTGCAAAGTTTGCAGAGGTGATCAGCAACACAATATGCATTGTGCAAAGGTCATTGAAGTGTCCTGTCTTGCTGGTCTCCTTTCAGCTGCATATGTCTTGATTGTCATCATCACAGGCAGTCCCTCGAAATCGAGAACATAATAAGAACATAAGAATTAGGAACAGGAGTAGGCCATCTAGCCCCTCGAGCCTGCTCCGCCATTCAACAAGATCAAGGCTGATCTGGCCGTGGACTCAGCTCCACTTACCCACCCGCTCCCCGTAACCCTTAATTCCCTTATTGATTAAAAATCAATCTATCCGTGGCTTGAATACATTCAATGAGCTAGCCTCAACTGCTTCCTTGGGCAGAGAATTCCACAGATTCACAACCCTCTGGGAGAAGAAATTCCTTCTCAACTCGGTTTTAAATTGGCTCCCCCGTATTTTGAGGTTGTGCCCCCTAGTTCTAGTCTCCCCGACCAGTGGAAACAACCACTCTGCCTCTATCTTGTCTATCCCTTTCATTATTTTAAATGTTTCCATAAGATCACCCCTCATCCTTCTGAACTCCAACAAGTAAAGACCCAGTCTACTCAATCTATCATCATAAGGTAACCCCCTCAACTCCGGAATCAGCCTAGTGAATCGTCTCTGTACCCCCTCCAAAGCTAGTATATCCTTCCTTAAGTAAGGTGACCAAAACTGCACACAGTATTCCAGGTGCGGCCTCACCAATACCCTATACAGTTGCAGAAGGACCTCCCTGCTTTTGTATTCCATCCCTCTCGCAATGAAGACCAACATTCCATTCGCCTTCCTGATTACCTGCCGCACCTGCAAACTAACTTTTCGGGATTCATGCACAAGGACCCCCAGGTCCCTCTGCATCGCAGCATGTTGTAATTTCTCCCCATTCAAATAATATTCCCTTTTACTGTTTTTTTTCTCAAGGTGGATGACCTCACACTTTCCAACATTGTACTCCATCTGCCAAACCTTAGCCCATTCGCTTAACCTATCTAAATCTCTTTGCAGCCTCTCTGTGTCCTCTACACAACCCGCTTTCCCACTAATCTTTGTGACATCTGCAAATTTTGTTACACTACGCTCTGTCCCCTCTTCCAGGTCATCTATATATATTGTAAACAGTTGTGGTCCCAGCACCGATCCCTGTGGCACACCACTAACCACCGATTCCCAACCCGTGGAACTTGCTTCCACTCTAAAAGTGAGTTCTCAGGTGACTGAACAGGCCAATACAGGAATTACAGTCTCTGTCACAGGCGGGGCAGACAATGGTTGAAGGAAAGGGTGGGTGGGGAGTCTGGTTTGCCGTATGCTCCTTCCACTGTCTGCGTTTGGTTTCTGCATTCTCTTGGCGACGAGACTCGAGGTACTCAGTGCCCTCCTGGATAATCTTCCTCCACTTCGGGTGGTCTTGGGCCAGGGATTCATTCCCAGGTGCTAGCTGGGTTGTTGCACTTTATCAAGGAGGCTTTGAGGGTATCCTTGAAACATTTTCTCTGCCCACCTGGGGCTCGCTTGCCATGTCGGAGTTCCAAATAGAGCACTTGCTTTGGGAGTCTTGTGTCGGACATGCAGATGATGTGGCCCATCCAATGGAGCTAGTTGAGTGTGATCAGTCCTTCGATGCTGGGGATGTTGGCCTGATCGAGAACACTGACATTGGTGCATCTACCTTCCCAGTGGATTTGCAGGATCTTGCAGAGGCAGCGCTGGTGATATTTCGCCATCGATTTGAGGTGTAGTACTGTGGTCCCACCCAGTCTGATCTCAGTATCTGGTAACAAGATTATTCTCAGAATGTTTCAGACCAGCAGGTTTACCCATGAACATGGCTTTCAGTCTCTTAAGGCACACTGGTCCATTACAATTCGGTCAAGCATTTTTACAGCCAACCTAAATCAGCAAAAGACATTTTGCTACAATCTTATGTGCCAGTTATACTGATTTTGGGCGAATGGCGCCAAAGAGAACCCACCACCTCTCTCCCCCGGCCACTTCTCTCCTCCGGCCACCTCTCTTTTCCCCCCTCCCCGCTGGCTTTCTCCCCCGGGCCACCTCTCTTTCCCCCCCTCCCCGCTGCCTTTCACCCCAGCCAACTCTCTCCCCCCCGCCGCCCGCAGGCTCGGAGGAACAATGTGATCAATTGCCGAGCCCCACTTCCGGTTCCGGTTTTGGGTGGGGACGGAGTCCAGAGGACACAGGCACAGAAGGAACAGAAAAGGATTAGTACAAATGATGTTACCTTTCAATTTTCAATGTTTTTACATTACATTCTTTGCAGTTTTTAATCTTTTTTCTTATTTCATATCTTTCATACACAATACATTTAGCTGACATACTTAATCATGCCTCTGCCATTTCCAGTTTGTAAATAAACTAATCTGTGGTACAAAAACAAAAGGAGCGTATAGCTGAACCTTTGTCTGGTTGTTTTAAGGACCAAAAGTTAAATTAAATCGGAAATAGGACCTCCAGCAACTCTTGGCAATTTTTTACATTGGGTGCGACCTTGCGACCTTACCTTATCAATATGTTCCAATTATGATAATTATGAACCACTCCTAACAAGCAATTACATTTTCTAAGACTATGTAATGCTGTTGTTCTATGAATGTTCAACCAAAGTACTAGATCCAGGCTGTCTGAGAGTGGGGCATCTCCAGCGCAAGTGTCCGCAGATGAGCAAGCGTGGTGCGACACACCACGTGGAGGATGAGAGTCAGACTAGCGCGGATCCAGATACGCAATCCGAGATGTCAGAGGAGGAAGTGTATGGACTGTACTCCTTCATAACCAAGAGTCAACCAATTTTGATCAATGTGAAGTTTAACGGGATATCGGTATTGATGGAACTGGAGACGGGGGGCGAGTCAATCAATCATGAACGAGAGGGCATTTTATAAGCTGTGGGATACTAAGACTGTGAGGCCCAGGTTGAGCCCTGTTAACGCCAAGCTGTGCACGTACACCAAAGAACTGATAAAGGTGATTGGCAGTGCACAAATTAACGTGTCATATAACGGTGCGGTTCATGAGTTACCGCTGTGGATTGTTCCAGGCAATGGCCCAACGCTGCTCAGCAGGAGCTGGTTGCAGAAAATCAGATGCGACTGGAACGACATAAAGGTCTTGTCATCAGAGGAAGATACATGTGCCCAAGTATTGAGCAAGTTCCCCTCACTGTTCGGCAACTTCACGGGAGCCAAGGTGCAGATCCACGTGGACTCAGATGCAAAACTTGTCCATCATAAAGCTCGGGCAGTGCCATATGATGAAAGAGAAGGTTGAAATTGAATCTGGACAGACTCCAGGTTGAAGGGATCATATCACCAGTCGAATTTAATGAATGGGCCAGCCCCATTGTTCCTGTGCTGAAAAGTGATGGCACAGTCAGAATCGGTGGAGACTACAAGGCTACGATCAACAGGGTTTCGAAACAAGATCAGTTCCCATTACCGAAGGCTGATGACTTGTTTGTGATGCTAGCCGGAGGGAAGTCGTTCATAAAACTGGACAACGTCAAAACATTGCGTACTATCCCACTGTGCCTCTTTAGTGCCCCAGTAGTGCTGTCTAAAGCAACAAATGATGGCCTTGGCTGTTGGTGCCTCAATTGTTGGTGCTGTTACTGTATAAATCCGATTATGTCATATTGACCTGCAATCTCTTTGTTTACACTTCCATGGGTCATAGGTCAGGTGCTGCTTGCCCCCTAGATAAATTGAATGGTACGAGGCAAGAACATTAGCCTTTTAGTCACCAACATTCAGGAAGCCACTGTGGTTTGAAACTTCATCATTTTGAGGCAAATTTAAGCCAAATCTTTACTTAAAAGGCTGTTGAGGTCTCAGTTACCTTCCAACCTTACATGTCACCAATCAGAAACTGCTTAATGGCTGTGCCATTAAGGGTAGCACCATACTTGTGCCACCTGGAGAAGAGAGGAAGGAGGAAGATGACAGGGAAGCCATGGTTGATGCAAGGGACGAGAGGTAGCACCAGAGGAGGAGGTTAAAACAGGATGTACAGGCCCTGGCGGATATTCTTATAGCTGTCAGAGGGACAATGAATCTGTAGACCAGAGAAATGATGACAGAGGGAGGATCTGCAGCCTCAGTGCAGTACTGGTACCATTCTTCCTGTCGCTGTGGAAGTTTACTATGAACTTCTTTGCTGCAGGAACTTTTCAGGAGCTGACATGGGACACGGCCTTCTCCCAGTCAGTGGTGCACTCATGTTTTGGCCAGGTCACAGATGCACTGTTTCAAAGAGCACACAGGTGTTTCACCTTCAACATGGATGCCCAGGGACAACAAGCCAGAAACTTTGGGCTTTTGCTAAATGTTTGGAATCCCAAGGGTCAGGTGCAGTAGAACACACCAATGTCACACTGATGTCCATGTTGGGGGCTAAGAAAGGGTTTCTTACTATAAAAAATCTACAGTGCGAAAACACCACCACAAGATTGAGAAGGGCAGCTCACCCGATGCCTTCATCCTGAAACAATCCACCCATCCCCCCTTATTCCAGTGCAGGGATGAAGAGTTGTATGCTGGGAAACCAGGCGTTTCCACTCATACCCACCTTTGTAATTCCACTTCCACTGCAAGAGAAAGTACAATGAAGTGCATGCATCAACCAGGTTATGTATTGAGAATACAGGTTGAGCGTTTGAAATCCGTAGTTCTGAAATTCAGAATGTTTCGGAATCCGGACACCGGGCCGATCCACGGCGGGGCCGTCCAGAATCCGGAAAATGCTCCGACATCTGGTCCCCTGCCAAACCGATCACCGCCGTGAGCCAGGACCAGGGAAATTCCAAAAAACAAACACTCACAAAACACTCACGAAAATCAAAACACAAAATCTCCAACCCACCTCTTCTTGCAGGTCTTCACACCCACAGGCACCGCTGCTCCTGGGTCCGTAACGCAGGTCCCGCCAGGTGTCTTCCCTCGGCCAGAACACGGGTATGCCAAAACTCCAAAGCACGGCGACTGCGGCACCACCAGCCTTTGCATGCCGGCCGGCCGGCCGCCTAAAACCGCCAGCGCAAAACCCCGGTGAAACTCCGCAAATGGCACTTCCCAAATGGCACAACAAAACAGCCATCCGAAAATCAGACACACACAGCGCCATCGTGCAGGATCGGCTCCTCAAACCAGCCAGCCCCTGCCCCCAAATCAAATCATGCATATAGGAAGCTATGATCAGATCGCAACACCCCATGGCCCCAAACCGAGCCGACCCAACCTCACCTGACCCAAGTAGATCAGACTAGCTTCAAACAGATTCAGGAGACTCTGGATTAACAAAAACACAAGTGAAGGAGAGCAGCAAAGGACTACAGAAAGACATTCCGAAATCTAGAAATACCCGAACCTCGGCCCAGGCATTTCCGGATTCGGGACATCAGAAAGACGTTCCGAAATCAAGAAATACCCGAAATCCGGAATGGCTTCGGGATCCTTAAGCAGAAATTTCCATGCCTTGACTGAACTGGAGGAGTTTTACAATATTGTCTCATTATTGAGGCATGCTGCGTCCTCCATGCTATTACCATTGACAAAAGCCCCAACTCAGAAGAACCATTAATAGAGTAGCTGGAAGAAGACCATGAAAATTCAAAGCTGAGCAAAGAGAGAGCCCCCATACAATCAGAAATAACAACCAGGCAGACAGCTATCACAAACATCTTTTCCTGAATATCTCCATCCAGTTATTAACATTCCAATTTCCCACAAAATAAATAGAGTCATGCAATTGAAAACTGCAGAAAATCAATTAACAGAACAGAATAAACTCACACAAGTAATTCCAATGCATGAATGCTATTTATTAACCACAAAACCTATCAGTGAGCCTGCATCTATGTCCTCTTTCCCCGGGACCTAACCTTCCGATCATTTTATGGTTGATGTGCTCTACTATCTATAATAATGCTCCTTCTTTCTGCATCCCCTGTGAGAGGAGCAGAGCAAGAGGCAGGCAACCTCTGTTATAAAAAATTAGATAGGCTGGTGTTGTTTTCTCTGGAACAGAGGAGGCTGAGGGGAAACTTAATTGAGGTGTATAAAATTATGAGGGGCCGAGGGGAAATAAAGTGCTGAAGTGATTGGGAGAGGCTGTGAGCATTAACGTAAGATATAATAAGGTATTAGGTGGGGTCAAACTAAGAGAGAATATAAGATGGTCTAAGATGGGTTTGCAGTGTATATATGTGAACGCATGAACCATAGTAAATAAGACAAGTGAGCTGCAGGAACAAATAGTCACATGGGAATGATGCTGTGACAATAACTGAGACCTGGCTCAAAAAAGGGCAAGATTGGATATTAAATATTCCTGGTTATATGGTGTTCAGGAAAGATAGGGAAGGAAATGTAGGAGTTGGTGGGGCAGTATTGGTTAAAGAGAATGTTACAGTGCTGGAGAGGGAGGATGTCCTGGAGGGGTCAAGGACAGAATCTATATGGCTAGAGTTAAGAAATAATAGAGGGGCCATTGCAGTACAAGGGGGTCAAAATTCGGTTGCTAACACCTGATAACGCTGGTGTTAGGTGTTAACTGGACATTAGGCGATTCAGACTGGCACTGGGTGCTGTTAACGCCTACTGCGAAATTCAGCGTTCATTTTTTAAGGGTGCTAAAACGTAACATTTAGCTAACATCATGGAAATCATGACATCAATACATGTACAACGCCTCCTTAGAGCCGTTTTCGACACATTCACTTTTGCCATCTCACTTAATGGCTGGTGTCGATGACACCTGAAAAAGTTGGACAGCACAAGGCGGAGAAAGTAATCCGGGGCGTTATTTAAAGGGAGTTGCAGCCGGGGCTTAGAGGTCTCGGTCAGTGCTGCGTTTGATGCTCGCACAGAGAGTAAGATTTTGGCATTGTACTGCTGTTGACTCATCAGATTGATTACTCGTATCTGGGACACATTGTCGGGTTCAATATCGGAAAAATGTGAAAGTTGCATTTCGCTGTGACCTCTGCAAAGTTATGGGGCAGTGATCGCAAACCACGTTGTCCTGCGGCGATGAATTGAAAGGTCCCAGCTGCAGAAACAGCTTAGGGCAAACGTGGATCCTTCCCAGAGGAGGCACCCCAGACAGAGAGGAAGGAGGCCGTACGGACGCAGGGTTTACCGCGTGCATTACTCTTATCTTGAGATGTCCGAGGAGCAGAGCTTAAGAAGGCTGAGGCTCTTCAAGGAGGTGGTCACGGAGCTTTTCAATCTTCAGCAGACAGATGACATCGGCACCAGGACTTCGCTGTCAGTGGCAGTGAAAGTGACAGCAGCACTCAACCTCTATGCTACCGGCTCCTTCCAGTCTCCTGTATGCAACATCTTGCAGTATGCAGTACATTGCTGCATTTGCCAGATTATCGGCGCTCTCTACAGCAAATGAATGGATTACATCAAGTTCAGCATGTCCAGGGAAGACCTGGATGAGCGCTCCGGTGACTTCGCCAGGATAGCGTGCTTCCCCATAGGTTCAGGGGGCCATTGATTGTACGCATGTGGCGTTGAGGGCCCCGCCTCACCTGGCCAGCCTCTTCACTTGGCCATTTGCTGAAGACATTCCATCTCATCCTCCAAGCCTCCGTGCATACAAACGGCAACACAAGATTGTGACAAATGAAACAAATTTTTATTTACAGAAAACACCATAGTGTGTTGTAAAGAAGCATTAAAGGATGCCATCATTCACAGCAAACAATAATTGAAACCTGTCCCCTTGAAACATTATCACCCACATGCGCATGCAACTATTCACATTACTTCATCATGGAATAAGGACAGCATCTCTCATCAGCATCACACAATTCTTTATTGGCTCGTCCAACTGCAACTATTTACCTTAGTTCACATTCGAGCAAGATCACCATTTCTGGCCATAAGCACACACATATTTATTGGCTCTTTCTCAGTGCTTTCCCACCCCTTCCCTTCTCCCCCCTCCCAGGCCTACTGCTCCTCCTCAATGGGGTCTCAGTGACTGCAGCAAGGCTGGTAAAAGGTTGGTGTGTTGGCGCTGCTGCCACAGCTGATGACCTAGTAGGATGTTCCACACCACCTCGGGCCCTGGAAGGCCGGCTGTGGACTGCATCACCGCAGCATGGGTGGCAGCACTCTGTGGGATGGGTTGCAGAGAGCGGCAGGGGCAAGGGCAGAATGATGTCATCCTGAGAGAGGACATCACACTCCAACAGGCCCGACACAGTGCTATTCCCCTGGGGCACAGCCCCAGCATCAGAAGCTATCTGGCTGAGCACAGATTGCTGCCGTGCTTCTCCAACGTTAGTTCCCGTGCAACTGATGGGGCCCCAGACACGATGGCAGCGGTCAGTGCCTGCATGGGTTCAAGTTGGCTCTGCATCAGGACAGTCTGCGACTGCAGAACACCACAGAGCTGATTGATGCCACCATGCACTGTGGACATGACAGTCTGCAGGCCTACCATAGCGTCGGCCTGGTGCTCAATGGCTACCGCCACATCAGCCATAGCCCGTGCCACCCATGGGACCCCATGGTCACTTGAAGCATCCAACATCCATTGGTATCTATCATGGATCAGCTTGATGGGCTGCTGAGATACAAATACAATGATTGAGGTGGCCTCCACCACACCCAAAGCAAGTGCATCGACACTCTCGGGCACCCTTGACAAAACACCCAGCAGATTGCGAAGCATCTGCAATGACTGTCTTGCAAAATCCTCTAATTGGGCCTCATCATTAGAGTGCTGCTGAGCATCACTTAGGCACGCACTCACCCTCCGGGGAGCTGGCCCCCTGATCTCCCTGTTGCTGCAGGTCACTGGGTCCCGGAGCATCACGCATCTCCATCTCTCCAACCACGCCTTCTGACAAATAGTTGTTGGCTCCACTCTGTGAGGATGCTGGACCCTCTGTCCCATCCAGAGAGGTGTCCTCCGCCACCTCATCCTCTCCGCCGTCACCCGCAGTGGAAGGCTGACGTGCAGGTCCCTGGCCGTCTGAGTCAACATCTGAAAGCACAAAGCCAGAGAAGAGTGGTTACCTCCAGAGGAGGGCGCCAGGAGCGGGAAACGCATTCGAGAATTCCAGTCTCATGGAAAGAGTTGAAGGATTGTGGTGTCAGGCCTAAGTGTCCTGGCAGATGCTGCAAAGGAACTCAACATGCTGCCACTTTCCCCAGGGGTGTCGGCCACACCCACCACCATGGTAACAACTTGAACGGCTATCGAACGAAGTCAGGTCATGGAGTTCAGACTCCCCTCCTGCAGTCCGCGTCTGCTCCCTGCAGTTGTGGGCAAGCTTGTTGTGTGAGATTAAAGAGAACGTCTGAGTTGGAGCCCTTCTATCATTGTGTCCCAAGTGCCTTACATAGTTTAGTAGATGTAACTATATAAGATTCTTCACATTTCGATGTAACTTCCATTTGCTGCATGATCTTGCTGCAGCAATGCTTGAATTAGGACCTAACAGTAATAGGGAGGCTACCGCCTTCGAGACACATATGATGGCTGAGGAGTCACCAACATCAGGGGTGTGTCTGCACAACCGAGTAGCAAGGTTAATAGCGCATGCAGGCCCTTGCAGTGGGTGAGGCTGCAAATGGGAACCTTGTATCTGGCCTCACGCATATAGAGCATGTTTGCCAATATACTACATTGAGCAGAGAGTGCACATTGAGCTCAGAGCTTAGCAAGTTGATGGTTCAAATTTAAGATAGTCACCCATACCAGTTGCATCATCTCATTCCACTTGCGTAGGCATTGAGTGGCTGTCCTGGCCACCGTGTCACTCGCAGAAACTTGTTGTGAAATTTCCCTCCATAGGCCTCTGTGAGTTGTTCCATGCCGCCTCCCCAGGGCATCAAGGAGTGCATCCAGGGCAGCGTCAGAGAATCGACGGGCACGCTGAGGAGTTGCTGCTGCTTGGTCTGCCATGCTCACCGTCTGAGTGAGTGCGTAGGAAGTGAATATACCCACGAGGCATTAAGGCAGCCAATCAACGCCTCAATGGAATCCAGGTGGCGTCATTATGTCTGTGGCATAGCTCCAAATGTTGCCTAACTCCCGGATATTGAGCCCATGCTCAATGGCCCACTTAGCGCTGCGTAGCGCCTCCAGGTAAGTATGCAACTCCATGATTTAATGCTGCAGGTCGTACTGCAGTTGTACAGGGCCTTGGTGAGGCCTCACCAGGAATATTGTGTTCAGTTTTGGTCTCCTAATCTGAGGAAGGACGTTCTTGTTATTGAGGGAGTGCAGCAAAGGTTCACCAGACTGATTCCCAGGATGGTAGGACTGACATATGAGGAGAGACTGGATCAACTGGGCTTTTATACACTGGAGTTTAGAAGGATGAGAGGGGATCTCATAGAAACATATAAAATTCTGACGGGACTGGACAGGTTAGATGCAGGAAGAATGTTCCCGATGTTGGTGAAGTCCAGAACCAGGGGTCACAGTCTTAGGATAAGGGGTAAGCCATTTAGGACCGAGATGAGGAGAAATTCTTCACTCAGAGAGTTGTTAACCTGTGGAATTCCACACCGCAGAGAGTTGTTGATGCCAACTCGTTAGATATATTCAAGAGGGAGTTAGATAAGGCCCTGATGGCTAAAGGGATCAAGGGGTGTGGAGAGAAAGCAGGAAAGGGGTACTGAGGTGAATGATCAGCCATGATCTTATTGAATGGTGGTGCAGGCTCGAAGGGCTGAATGGCCTACTCCTGCACCTATTTTCTATGTTTCTATGTTTCTATGTTTCCACTCTTTAGGCGGCAAAACTTACTTTCTCATTTGGGGACTGCGCCTGATGCCTGGTGTTAAAAATTCTCTCAGCCGGTGACAACGCCTCAAAAATGATGGTACCGAATTTCGATCCTTAGGTGTATTCTCTCGACCACCAAATAGTGGGAAACATATGGAGGAGCAAATTTACAGAGAAATTACAGAGCAATGCAAGAACTATCGAATATTAATAATGGGCGACTTCAACTATCCTAATATAGACTGGGATTGTAATAGTGTTAAGGGCAGAGAAGGAGAAGAATTTCTGAAGTATGTTCAGGAGAACTTTCTTGATCAGTATGTTTCTGGCCCGATGAGGGAGGACGCATTGCTGGATCGTATTCTGGGAATAAAGTAGGTCAAGTGGAACAAGTGTCAGTCGGTGAACATTTAGGGAACAGTGATCTTAGTATCATAAGGTTTAGATTAGCTATGGAAAAGGACAGAGAGCAATCTAGAGTAAAAATGTTTAACTGGGGGAAGGCCAATTTCAGTGGAATGAGAATGGATCTGGCCTGGATAAAGTGGAATCAAAGATTGGCAGGCAAAACTGTAATGGAACAATGGGCTGTCTTTAAAAGGGAAATAGTTCAGATACAGTTGAAATACATTCCCACTAGAGGGAAAGGTAGGGCAACTAAAGTCAGGGGTCCTTGGATGATGAAACAGATAGAGAATATGATGAAGCAGAAAAAGTGTGCGTATGACAGATGTGCGGTTGAAAATACATTATACAGAATCAGACTATATATAGAAAGGTCAGAGGAGAAGTGAAAAAGAAAATAAGAGGGGCAAAGAGAGGGTATGAGAATAGAATGGCAGCTAACATAAAAGGTCATCCAAAAGTCTTCTCTATGCATATAAATAGTAAAAGGGTGGTAAGAGGGGTGGGGCCGATTAGGGACCAAAAAGGAGACCTATGCATGGAGACAGAGGGTATGGCTGAGGTACTAAACGAGTACTTTGCATCTGTCTTCACCAAGGAAGAAGATGCTGCCATAGACATACTGAAGGTGGAGTTAGTGGAGACACTTGATAGGATAAAAATTGATAAAGAAGAGGTATTAGAAAGGCTAGCTGTACTTAAAGTAGATAAATCACCAGGCGCAGATGGGACAGAAATCGTGGAGGTACTGTCCATAATATTCCAATCCTCCATAGATACGGGAGTAGTGCCAGAGAATTGCAAATGTTACACCATTGTTCAAAAAAGAGTGTAAAGATAAACTCAGCAACTACAGGCCAGTCAGTTTAACCTTGGTAGTGGGGAAGCTCTTAGAAACAGTGATCAGGGATAAAATTAACAGTATTTGTTAAAGGCAAATCATTTTGAACCAACTTGATCGAGTTTTTTGATGGGGTAACAGAGAGGGTTGATGAGGGTAATGCGGTTGACGTAGTGTATATGGATTTCCAAAAGGCGTTCAATAAAGTGCCACAAAAATTTTAGACTATGCCTTCTAGTCTTAGAATCCCCAACTAATCATCAACCTGCCCACCTACCTATTCTATTATCCTGCTACCACCCCGTTTTTAAGCTCAAACAGAGCAGTAAGGACACAAAAATTGTCCTTAGATTTTGTATCATTCATGTATTTTATGTAAAGTAAACCAGAACACAAAACTTGGAAGTATAGTGAACGGTGAGGAGGATAGTGATAGACTTCAAGATGACATAGATAGGCCAGTAGAATGGGCAGACACGTGGCAGAGGAAATTTAACACAGAAAAGTGTGAAGTGATACATTTTGGTAGAGGGAGAATGAGGAGAGGAAATATAAACTAAAGGGTACAATCCTAAAAAGGGTGCATAAACAGAGAGACACAGGGTATATGTGCACAAACCGTTGAAGGTGGCAGGGCAGGTTGAGAAAGCGGTTAAAAAAAGCTTACGAAATCCTGGGCTTCATGTATAGAGGTATAGAGAATGGAAGCGTAGAAATTATGAGGAACCTGTATAAAACACTGGTTCGACCTCAAGTGGAGTTTTGGGCCTGAAATCGCACTCTCTATGGGTGCGTACAAGATGCGCACACGCCCCTGGAGTCCCTGCAAGTTCTGGGTTTAGGTATGCGAAGCGCATGCGCCTAAACCCGGCACAAATCTGTCAAAAATTCTGTTGCCAGATCGCACGCAAGTGAAACTAAAGGCCTCCCCGGGCGGAGAGTTGGGATATTTGCCCAACTCATGCCCAGCGAATGTCCTTCAAATTCTTATGACTGACAAAAGCATTAAATTTTTAAAGTACAGAAAAATACATGTTTTTTAAATAATTTAAGCATTTTAAATCCTGTTAAGTAGGTAAGTTTATTTTTAGACCCTTTAAAAATGTAAAAAAAAATTTTTTGATTAAATTTTTGTTTTAAATAATTAATTCAATTCCATTTTTATTCATTTGAAATATGTGTGAGGGTTTATTTTTTAGTATTTTTCAGTGTTTCTGTGTTTTTGGAGGTATTCCCATTCATACTTATACGGAATCACCATAAGTATGAATGGGGATCCCCCTGCTCTGATAGGTTGGGCTGGCCCATGTGATCCCATTGATGCGTATGAAACCCTTACTATCCTGGGATACATGTACGTCTACGAAGGCCTTCGCATAGAGGGCCAGGACCAGAAGTCTCCGAACCTCCGGGACCTCCAGATAGATTCATAAAGATTTTTCAGGTCAGAGGCATCTGCCCATGGGAAGCCTCCGACTGCAATTTCTGGGCCATTGTGTCCAATTCTGGGCACCGCACTTTAGGAAGGATGTGAAGGCCTTAGAGAGGGTACAGAAAACATTTATGAGAGTGATTCTAACGATGAGGGACTTCAGTTACATGGATAGACTAGAGAACCTGGGGTTGTTCTCCTTGGAGCAGAGAAGATTGAGAGGAGATTTGATAGAAGTGTTCAAAATCATGAGGGGTCTGAACAGAGTAGATAGAGAGAAATTGTTCCCATTGGCAGAAGGGTCGAGAACCAGTGGACACAGATTTAAGGTGATTAGTAAAATAACCAAAAGCAACATAAGAAAAAAAGTTTTACACAGCGAGTGGTTAGGATATGGACAGGGTGGTGGAGACAGACTCAATCACTGCTTTTAAAAGTGGAGTTGGATAAGCACCTGAAAGAAAAAAATTTGCAGGGCTATGGGGAAAAGGCGGGGGAGTGGGACTAGCTGAAGTGCTCTTGCAGAGAGCCAGCACGGGCCTAATGGCCTTCTTCCGAGCTGTAAACATTCTAGGATCTATGATTCTAGATCAAGTAGATAGGAAGGACCTATTTCCCCTAGCAGAGATGTCAATAACCAAGGGTCATAGATTTAACGTAATTGGTAGAAGGATTAGAGGGGAGTTGAGGAGAACGTTTTTCACCCTGAGGGTAGTGGGGATCTGGAACTTACTGCCTGAAAGGGTGGTAGAGGCAGAAACCCTCATCACATTTAAAAAGTACTTGGACATGCATTTGAAGTGCTGTAACCTACAGGGCTACGGACTAAGAACTGGAAAGTGGGATTAGGCTGGATAGCTCTTTTTCAGCCAGCACAAATACGATGGGCTGAATGGCCTCCTACTGTGCCGTAAATTTCTATGATTCTATGACGACATATTTGTAGAGTAGCAAGACATCCTAAAGCATTTCATGGAGTTATGGGGAAAAATGGACACCGAGTGAAAGAAGAAAGATAAAGCCGACTATCAGAAGAGGGCTCCTGGGAGAGAAGTGGCTCTCAATTTACCTGTGCTTGGGACCTAGACAGGCCTGTTTCAGGCTGCAGTTACTCAAAGCGAAAAAATGTTGTCTGCAGCAGTGTTGCCAGCTGGAGAGCATTCAGTGTTCGCCATGGAACCCTTGTCTCATTCCAATTGCAGCCTCCATGCTACATTGCATTGTATCTGTCTGAGTATTCATAAGAGATACGCAGAGATGGCGTTAATACATCAGAAGCCATCGGCTGTGCTAGAGATGGATCCAGGAGCTGAATGCCTTGAATGACCTGAATGCCTTGAAGTAGACCCCCACACATTTAGCTGGTAGATTCCTCCACACTTGTCCGCCCTGTGTTGAAAACTGTGAGAAACATCCTTCAAAGACTGCAGCAATCTGTTGTGCTCTAAGAGCACTCTTCATTTGAGAGTGCTCAAGATCTGGAGCCCGACATATCCGGATTTTGGCCTAAATTCCAACCCTGCTGGCAAAATCCTTATAGTGAGAGTGCACTGGGAGGGCTGTGGATATGTCTTTAACCTACATTGTCAAAAATCTATTGAAAATAACTTCTACAGCAAGGGAGCCTATAAACATCTCTTTCATGAAATAAATGCACATCAGACAAATTTTCAATTTCTAGACTTTCAGAGTCCCACCATTACTCACCCACACTGTGCTGATAAGGCAGGGCTGCTGATGGTTCATCGGCACACACAACAGCTTAATCCCAAGTAAGCTGCTTGCTGCCACTGAGACTTATCAATAATTTGAGGAGTGATGTAAACATTCACTAAATGAAGTTCTATATTGATTCTTAGTATGAATGTGTAATGTACCCCTGTGTCTCTGCAGGGTAAGTTTTGAAAAATTATTATTTGTTAATATAAACAGAGAACATCAGACGTACACAGCTGTCAATAGCTGAAATGAGAAAAAGATCATGGGGGTAATTTTGTTTAGTTATTTCATACTTGTGCTAACTTACATTCTAAACCCTGACAGTCCTCCACTTTATCTTCAGGCCAACCAGAACAATTAAGGGATAGTGAGCCTATAGGACATGATTTTCATTGAATGCTTTAGGCACTAAAGAGCCTCTGATGTGGCCAAGCTGGGGTCTTGAGCTAAAGCATCGGTCTATCTCTCCTTTAGCGCAAGACGCCATCTTGGTAAAGGAGCTGAAGCCAGTATTAGGAATGGCCATCCAGAGGCTCATTAAACAGCATGTCTGCCACTTAAAATGCTTGCTAGATCTCATTAAAGAGGCTGCACAGCAATTTAGTGGCTAGTGCTTCAACTAACGCCCTCCCCTAACAGCGATCAACTATTTGGGAATAAAAAAGCCTTTTATGTCAATTTCACCTGCTACTTAAATGGATACACACCATTTCATGTTCATTGCTGCTGGAGCTGTGAAGAGAACCTCTGAAACACATCGGGAGAAGTTCTGGAACACTTTGTCAAGACTTCACCAACACTTGAGCAACATTTATTCTGCAAATTCTCTGAGGACGTCATCACAAATGTGGAATCGCTGAGCTACTCCACCCCGCTAGTTAAGAAAGGTGGGAGAGAGAAAATGGGGAACTACAGAACAGGTAGTCTGACATCAGAAGGGAAAATGCTAGAATCAAATTCAGTTTTTGGTGATATCGGTGTTTTTCCGTTATTTACGGAAAAAGTACCACGAAAAACTTCGCCATTTTTTAAGTGGATAAAATTGGCAAAAAAATGCACCCAACTGTAAAAATCAGCGTTGCACGAGGATTTGCGGTCCTCGTCAACTTTAGCCCGATGCATATCACCACCAAAAATACAGGCCCTGGGAGGGGAAAAAACACAAAAAATAAATTGCAAAAATAAAAAAATAAAAAATCAGACAATATTCACTATACACTTAACTAAAGAATCGCTGAAAAAGAATTTAAAAATAAAAACTTCAACTTAGCTTTTTTGTAGATCATACTGACCGCTGTTTCTGGGGCTTCAATGCAGGCGTATTTTCTCAGGCGTATTTTTTCCACTCTGAGTACAGGTTTGCCGAACGGCCAATTTTAAGCAGTGCGGGGTTTTTTTGGCGTTGCACGTGGTCAAACTGCTTTTCGGCAATATTTTAAAACCACCATTCATTAACTTTGGCCAATATAGGTGAGTACTGGCAAAAAAGGCGAAATATCGCCGAAAAAATGTGCACAAGGCAGGCCAATTTCTCTCCCGTGGTAATAGGGCACTTAGAAAATAATAATAGGATTGGGCAGAGTCAACATGGATTCATTAAAGGGAAATCATGTTTGGCAAATCTGTTAGAGTTTTTTGAGGTTGTGACGAACAGAATAAATTAGGGGAGACCAGTGGATGTGGTGTATTTGGTTTTTCAGAAGGCATTCGATAAGGTGCCACACAAGAGGTTCTAAACAAAATTAGGGCTCATGGGATTGGGACTAATATACTAGCATGGATTGAGGATTGGAAAACAGAGAGTAGGAATAAACGGGTCATTTTCGGATTGGCAGGCTGTAACTCGTGGAGTGCCGTAAGGATCGGTGCTTGGGCCCCAGTTATTCACAAACTATATCAATGATTTAGATGAGGAGACCAAATGTAATATATCTAAGTTTGTTGATGATACAAAGTTAAGTGGGAATGTAAGTTGTGAGGAGAATGCAAAGAGATTTCAAGGGGATATAAACAGGCTAAGTGAATGGGCAAGAACATGGCAAATGGAATATGATGTGGAGGAATGTGACATTATCCACTTTGGTAGGAAAAATAGAAAAGCAGAGTATTTTTTAAATGGTGAGAGATTAGGAAATATTGGTGTTCAGAGAGACCTGGGTGTCCTTGTACACAAATCACTGAAAGTTAACATGCAGGTACAGCAAGCAATTAAGAAATCAAATGGTATGTTGGCCATTATTACAAGAGGATTTGAGTATAAGAGTAAAGACATCTTACTACAATTATACAAGGCCCTGGTGAGACTGCAGCTGGAGTATTGTGTACAGTTTTGGTCACCTTACCTAAGGAAGGATTTACTTGCCATTCAGGGAGTGCAACGAAGGTTCATCAGACTGATTCATAGAAACATAGAAACATAGAAATTAGGTACAGGAGCAGGTCACTTGGCCCTTCGAGCCTGCACCGCCATTCAATAAGATCATGGCTGATCATTCAACCTCAGTACCCCTTTCCTGCTTACTCTCCATACCCCTTGATCCCTTTGGCCGTAAGGGCCATATCTAACTCCCTTTTGAATATATCTAATGAACTGGCCTCAATAACTCTCTGCGGTAGAGAATTCCACAGGTTAACCACTCTCTGAGTGAAGAAGTTTCTCCTCATCTCGGTCCTAAATGGCTTACCCCTTATTCTTAGACTGTGACCCCTGGGATGGGGGGATTGTCCTATGAGAGATTGAGTAGACTAGGCCTATATTCTTTAGAATTTAGAAGAATGAGAGGTGATCTCATTGAAACATACAAAATTCTTACAGGGCTTGACAGGGTAGATGCAGGGAGGATGTTTCCTGTGTCTGGAGAGTCTAGAACCAGGGGGGTCACAGTCTCAGAATAAGGGATTGGCCATTTCAGACTTAGATGAGGAGAAAATTCTTCACTCAGAGAGTGGGGAATCTTTGGAATTCTCTACCCCAGAGGGCTGTGGAAGCTCAAGTCTTTGAGTATATTCAAGACAGAGATCAATAGATTTTTGGATATTAAGGGATCCAGGGATATGGGGACAGTGCAGGAAAGTGGAATTGAGATAGAAGATCAGCCATGATCTCATTGAATGGCGGAACAGGCTCGAGGGGCCAAATGGCCTACTCCTGCTACTAATTCTTATGTTCCTATTGGAGACCTTATAGGGGTCAACAGGAGAAAAGGAGTGCGTGGTCATGGGAGTCCCCCTTGGTCTGCAGGAGGAATAGGATGAGGCCATGAGGCCAGGAAAAGCAGCACCAGCTGCTGCAGGAGAGAGAGAGAGGAGGGTAAACTGGCTTCCTCCAGATGACCTCCACCTGAATTTCCAGTGCCGTATCCGATAATCCATGTGCCCTCTCCCTTGGTCCTTAAGCCACCCTGCAACATGCCGCTGCGTGTCAGCCAGAGCCCTCCACACCTTCAGTGGAAGTGGGTGCGAGGAGCACATGCATAATGCTCCACGGAAATTGCACCTAATCAGCACTTGAGTGCTAAACCTACAGGTTTCTTGTTTGGTACCTCCAGGCTAGTTCAAATGATGGTAATCAGCAATTAGGACTAAAATTGTGTGCTAAATACAGACTTTCAAACAGGCTAGTCTTATTAGCGTTGTGCCCATTTAGCGTCTGTTTAAACTTTTGGCCTGGAACTTAGTCTAGTTGTTCAGGCACAGAACAAGCAGCTCAAAAACACACTAGTTGATGTATACAAAAAATAATTCCACTTCTAACTAAAATAGTCCATTAGAGGGACGTTGTTGATGGTGGCCTAGACCATTATCGGTGTTTTGGAGCGTGGGCAGGAACATCGGCAGGACCCAGGTTACAGAGGAGTGGGAAGGTCGGGGCGGATGACGGGTGAGTGTTTGTGGCAAGATGCAGTGAATGTTTATGGCGGAGGAGCGGCAAGAGATCGTGGCAGAGGTACGACAGATGAGGGTATGGGGCCCAGAAAAGCTGAGGGCCCAGGGGCAGCACGGGCCAGCCCACTCTGCGATATGTGTGCGCACTAGGTCCGTGCAGCAGATCAGGTCTCCAGTCGTCTTGGTTAATCCTTGCCACTGGACCAAGTCCTAGCTCTGTCAAGCCCGTGGTGGCTGGTGTGCAACGGTCACCACACGTTAAAAAAAATCCACGCACAGACATCTTCCACCCCCTCAATTGGAGTTCAGGACTGGAACATCGGGTCCTTCATCGAAACACCTGTGAACTCGTGGAAGCAAGTCATCCTCGTTCGAGGGACCGCCTATGATGATAAAACCCTTTGGCCATCACTATGCACTGGTAGATAAACAGTATCTGGCTGCAAACAATCAGAAGTATGCAGCTCTTGTTCCATGAGCCCAGCCACGTGCGCATTGTGGCCAAAGCTGGGAGCAGGATCCATTTGCCATGATGCTTTGTGACCAACTTGATCTGACAACAGTGACAAATAAAAGTATAGTACTCCTTTAAATTGTATAGGTGCATACAGATTAATATGTTTCCTAATGACGATACTATAAATGTTTCTGAGAATTGCTAGTTCCATGGCATTGATTCCTGTGTATTTATTTCTCCCCATTATCTACACTCTACTATCCTTTTCTTTTGAACGTGACTCATGCATGAGCACAGCTCTACGGGCATCAATAATCATCCAAATGAACTTAGGCATTGAGTGTTACATGGAAACTATGGCCTCAAGTTTCCACACGCGGTGAAAAAAGCGCACCTCAGAGCTGGACGCCTGTTTCTCGCGCCGAAAACGGCGCCTGAAAAAAAGTGCGGTATTCTCGAGCTCCTTGGAGCTCGATGTCTGCTTGGCGCGGCGCAAAGGGGGCGGAGCCTACCACTCGCGCCGATTTTGTAAGTAGGAGGGGGCGGGTTCAATTTAAATGAGGCTTCTTGGTGCCGGCAACCCTGCGCGTGCGGGTTGGAGCGTTCGCGCACGCGCAGTCTGAAGTAAACATTGGCACTCGGCCATTTTAAAAAGTGCTGCAGAAAAAGTGAAAATTTGTTTCTTGGACCCCTGCAAAGGCTTGTATTTTAATTTTCTTGATATTTCTGTGTGTGAGGGAGTGCTTTTAGCAGCACTGCTGCATAAATCACCTGCTGAAATCAGTGAGTTCAGCTTTTCACTGCTAAACTTGCAGAACCGGTGCCTGCAAATTAAGAACTGTGTGTTTGGAGAAATAAAAGTGCCAATTCAACTTTGCAATGGATCAACTTCCACCAAGAACAAAGAATTTCTTGCATAAGGAAGCAAACCATTGCATAATATGTGGTGCACCCATTCTGCAAATTTAAATATAAAGATGTCGATGTGGCTGCCTCTCCCTGTCCAAATGGCCTCAGTCCCCCTCACAGCTCGAAGGCTGCTGCTTCTCCCGGCCAGCCACTGATGCCGCTGCAATCCCATGGCCGAATGGCCTCAAGTCCATCCGGGTGCTGCATCTTCGCGGGGAATGAAGGCCTGCCTCAAGCACCACAGCTCAGCTTGAAGGCTGCTTGCTACCTGCCCCTGCCGTTGAGACACTGACACCACACCGCTGCCTGAAAGGCCTGCCTGAAGCACTTTCACACAGGTAGGAACATGGTTTATTTAATCTTTTATTTGCTTATAAATTTTTATTCAGGTTGGATTTATTTGTATAATATTTGTATAAGTGTAACTAAGGATTGATTGTAGAATTTAATGACTTTCTTTCCCCCCCCTCCCTCCCCCGCCCCCCACCTCGTTCCCTACGCCTAATTTGTAACCTGCGCCTGATTTTTTAAAGTGTAGACAAGGTTTTTTCAAGCGTACAAAAATCTTCACTTGCTCCATTCTAAGTTAGTTTGGAGTACATTTTCACTGTGGAAACTTTCAAATCAGGCGTCAGTGGCCGGACACGCCCACTTTTGAAAAAAAAAATTCTGTTCCAAAGTGAAACTGTTCTACCTGACTAGAATTGCAGAAAACTAAATGTGGAGAATTCCGATTTCTAAGATACTCCGTTCTACACCAGTTGCTCCTAAAAATCAGGAGCAAATCATGTGGAAACTTGGGGCCATAGAAACATAGAAAATAGGTGCAGGAGTAGGCCATTCGGCCCTTCGAGCCTGCACCACCATTCAATAAGATCATGGCTGATCATTCCTTCAGTACCCCTTTCCTGCTTTCTCTCCATACCTCCCATGATTTGGATGAAGGAATTGAGTGTAATATCTCCAAGTTTGCAGGTGACACTAAACTGGGTGGCGGTGTAAGCTGTGAGGGGGACGCTAAGAGGCTGCAGGGTGACTTAGACAGCTTAGGTGAGTGGGCAAATGCATGGCAGATGCAGTATAATGTGGGTAAATGTGAGGTTATCAATTTTGGGGGCGAAAATGCGAAGACAGAATATTATCTGAATGGTGGCAGATTAGGAAAGGGGGAGGTGCAAACAGACCTGGGTGTCATGGTTCATCAGTCATTGAAAGTTGGTATGCAGGTACAGCAGGCAGTGAAGAAGGCAAATGGTATGTTGGCCTTCATAGCTAGGGGATTTGAGTATAGGAGCAGGGAGGTCTTACTGCAGTTATGCAGGGCCTTGGTGAGGCCTCACCTGGAATATTGTGTATAGTTTTAGTCTCCTAATCTGAAGAAGGACATTCTTGCTATTGAGGGAGTGCAGCAAAGGTTCACCAGACTGAGTCCTGGGATGGCGGGACTGACATATGAGGAGAGGCTGGATCAACTGGGCCTTTATACACTGGAGTTTAGAAGGATGAGAGGGGATCTCATAGAAATGTATAAGATTCTGACGGGACTGGACAGGTTAGATGCAGGAAGAATGTTCCCAATGATAGGGAAGTCCAGAACCAGGGGACACAATCTTAGGATAAGGGGTAGGCCATTTAGGACTGAGATGAGGAGAAACCTCTTCACTCAGAGAGTTGTTAACCTGTGGAATTCCCTACCGCAGAGAGTTGTTGATGCCAGTTCATTGGATATATTCAAGAGTGAGCTAGATATGGCCCTTACGGCTAAAGGGATCAAGGGATATGGAGAGAAAACAGGAAAGGGGTACCAAGGGAATGATCAGCCATGATCTTATTGAATGGTGGTATAGACTCGAAGGGCCGAATGGCCTACTCCTGCACCTATTTTCTAGGTTTCTATGTTTCTATTTCAAGGCACTTCACAGGAGCGTTATAAAACTAAATTTGACACTGAGCCACATGAGGAGATAATAGGACGGATGTCCAGAAGCTTGGTCAAAGAGGTAGGTTTTAAGGAGTGTCTTAAAGGAGGAAAGAGAGGTAGGGAGGTGGAGAGGTTTAGGGAGGGAATTCCAGTGCTTAGGGCCTAGACAGCTGAAGGGACAGCCACCAAACGTGGAGCAATTAAAATTGGGGATGCTCAACAGGCCAGAATTTGAGGAACACAGATATCTCAGAGAGTTTTGAGGCTGGAGGAGATTAAAGAGATAGGGAGGGATGAGGTCATGGAGCCATATCTAACTTCCTCTTGAATATATCCAATGAACTGGTATCAACAGCTTTCTGCGGCAGGGAATTCCACAGGTTAACAACTCTCTGAGTGAAGAAGTTTCTCCTCATCTCAGTCCAAAATGGCCTACCCCTTATCCTAAGACTGTGTCCCCTGGTTCTGGACTTCCCCAACATTGGGAACAATCTACCCGCATCTAACCTGTCCCGTCCCGTCAGAATCTTGTATGTTTCTATGAGATCCCTCTCATCCTTCTAAACTCCAATGTATAAAGGCCCAGTTGATCCAGTCTCTCCTCATATGTCAATCCGGCCATCCCGGGAATCAGTCTAGTGAACCTTCGCTGCACTCTCTCAATAGCAAGAACGTCCTTCCTCAGATTAGGAGACCAAAACTGAACACAATATTCCAGGTGAGGCCTCACCAAGGCCCTGTACAACTGAGTAAGACCTCCCTGCTCCTATACTCAAATCCCCTAGCTATGAAGGCCAACATACCATTTGCCTTCTTCACTGCCTGCTGTACCTGCATACCAACTTTCAATGACTGATGAACCATGACACCCAGGTCTGTTTGCACCTCCCCCTTTTCCTAATCTGCCACCATTCAGATAATATTCTGTCTTTGCGTTTTCGCCCCCAAAATTGATAACCTCACATTTACCCACATTATACTGCATCTGCCATGCATTTGCCCACTCACCTAACCTGTCTAAGTCACCCTGCAGCCTCTTAGCGTCCCCCTCACAGCTTACACCGCCACCCAGTTTAGTGTCATCTGCAAACTTGGAGATATTACACTCAATTCCTTCATCCAAATCATTGCAGCCATGCTTAGCATTGCCCTCACCCAGGCTACAAATGAACCACTTATCACTGGGTAGTGAAGTGGAGTGGTCACCCTGGATAATTTCATTTCCACCTCTTTATCCTGAGAAAACTGACACCACTTAGAGTGCCGTGTTCCCTCCCATTGCCCAGCTGAGATCAGGAATTCAGCAATCAAATGTAAGGGCCGAGAAATGTCATTAGTCCAGAAAACAGTTGGGACCACAGCGGGCTGAGGTTGGCGGCCGCCCGTAAAAAGAGTGCAGGCAGCTCCGGTATTTTGGGTTTGCCTGCTGATTTACATGAGCGTAGCCCAGAATCTCCTGTGCAACATGCTCTTTATGGCATTGACCTCAGCAGGAGGCCAGAGGTCGCGTCTCATGGATCGGTGCCGCATTCTCAGGCATTGTCCGGTTTGGGTGACGGCTCCTGGGTTTTGCTGGGTCAGGAGGTATCAAGTCCGCTGATGGCCCTTGTAGGGTTGGAGCATTGTCCGTCGTGGCACATTGGGAGGCTTTTGTTTGTCCATGACTCCCCGCTTACTTTGTCAGACATTTTCTCTGGGTCTTGTGTGGGGACCACAAATGGGTGCCAGACTGCCTGGTAGTCCCAACTTCGCTGGCTGCCATACATCCACAGATGTTTCCCCAGATGTTTGCGAAGTAGAGGTTTGTGTTTCACCATGGTGATTGAGGGGGAGGGGGATGTACCATCTTGCAGCTAGCAGTGACAGTGCACTAGCCTGCATATCACACAAGGGATTAAATCCATGGCCAGTAGCCCTTAAAGCACAGGCTCAGATCTGGAAGGACTGTGACTGGAAACACCACATAAAGACTGGCATAGATGTCCTTAAAGAGTTGCATGAGAAATCAATTAAAATATATATTTTTTAAAGGGGCAACATGAACCTCTTGGTCAGACGTTTACTGGTGTAAATGTTTAACAACTGCAAACGTTTGAAGAACTCTTTGTAAGAATATGGCGTTAAGACTTCCAGAGGACAAAATTGCCCCTTTTCCAGAGGTCCGTTAGTGTCTCTGGGGGGCACTAACGGGCGCAAGACACTTTTCGCTCGGGGGGGCTGGGGAATGGGGGGGGGCACTGCCGGCTCCCGTTAAATTGCCCGTGGGTTTGTGAAGGCGCTGCCACGGCAGTCCCGCACCCCGCAGGTAGCACCCCGGGCCACCGCGCAACCAGCGACTACGTCATCGCCATACGCGGTGACCCCTCAGCGCCACGCACTGACTCTTTTCCGGGCCCACAAGGCTGACGCGAGCAGATGTCAACGCCATCTTTGCGAGTCGTGAAGCTGGCCGACAGCCACTCGCAGGGCGGATGTTAAAGGTGAGGTCGGCTGCGCCCCCCCGCCAGCATCTTTAAACTTGAATGTGCATCCCGCCATTGTGCAGCCCAGCACTCCGGTTTGTGTGCAGGTGCAGGCCCCGTACCAGGCTGCCTTGGTGGTGCAGTGGAGGCCATCAGAGGCCTTGCAGAGTGCGCAACGTCCCTCCCCTTCAAGGAAAGGCATTGAAGCGCACAACTCGCCCCAGCACTGCCCCGGGACCTGCCACTAAAGCAAGTGGAGCGCTTGTGATTGCACTCCACTTTTTTTGAGGGGTGGTAAGCTCCATTTAGAAGCTGGGATGGGACTTCTGCATCAGGCGTAGGAAGTCCTGGCCCCAGCAGGTTACCGCCCCCAATTGGGGCGCAGGGCAATTTCGCTCCCACCCCCCCGAAACTTTGCATCTTATTTTATCAGTTCGTAGTCTAGAAAACCTGATGTATAAAGTTTTATAGAAATGCAGCTTTGATTTTTTTCCTGAGATTCTTACAACTGATGTACAGTATAGTTTATTTTAAAAGTATTTACCTCATGTAATGTTTGACTGACCAGGGGGGAGATTGGATGCATGTCTTTGGAAGCAGTGTTCACTCCAATGACACAGACTGATCTCTCCATAGTTACCCGCTGTTAATGGCTGCATGCATGGGCGTGCTTTGGAGTAGGCGGTAAGAGAAGCGGCAAGCTCCAAAATGGATGAGCGTGCATCAATTCAGCACTGCACGGCGAATAACGTCACGCTCCTGGTAATTAAAATATGGCGGCGACCGCAGGCAGCAGCAGCGCTGCCGACCTGCCAAATATGGCGCACGCCACATTCTGTGCCAGGAGTGAGGTGGCAGCCATTTTTTTCTACAAAACCGACCTTAATGGCTGATGTTAAAGCATCGAATTTAGGCCAGGACATTTCTGTACTGTGTTGCTCAGTAACACAAGGAGCTTCATGTTTTTTTAATAGATTTCAATTGCTGGCTTTCTTAGCTTGGGGGCATGCAATGTATAAAATACTGAAGTTCTGGCATTATACACTTTGACTATAAATGCATGTGCAGACCCTGTCAATTTACTGCTAGTCTTGTCCAGTCTAGACCCCAGATGGCTGAAAGAAAAGTATGCACAACTTTAAAAGTCAACAGCAGTGATGGAATTTGGGTTTGGAATTGATTTAGAAAGGAGGCTATGTACAATTTACTGAAAGAACTGTCTTTCTATGGCATGTGCTCCAAGTTTTAAATATCTATGGGATGAACAAGTGTTCAAACCATACAGATCAAGCATTTCAACCTGGGAATCATTAAACTGTACAGAAATAAAATTAAATTGCTTGGCAATGAGTTGCAACAGGATTAATGAACTGAGCAGTCGGTTGCCCAAGCCTTAATTATTTTCTTAAACTTAAAGGGGGCGACATTTGTGTGTTTAGCGCCACACATTAGTGCCATGAGATGGTGCTAAAATGCCGGTCAGTGTTCTACCGCCAGCTGATGACAGTTCTTGCGGTGCGTAGTGCAAGCATGGAGATCGTATCGTCAGTGAATGTGCAACACTCACATGATGCCCAATCTCCCAATTTCATTTTGCCCATTGCAGTTACCAGCTGGAGAAAGCATCGACATGTAGAGGTGGCGGCAGCAGCAGGAAGCTGGCTCCAGCGACGATAGTTAAAAGAATCATCACCAATCGTTTTGCACTTTGAGTGGCTGTGTGCTACTTCCTGCAACTGCAAGAGTTTTCTTTAGTCATTTCAAAGTTAGTTGGTATCAGGGAGTGTTTTGGCAACGCTTTGAAATGCTTCAAACTACAACACTTGCTAAAAGTCATGGGTGCTGTACTGGCAGTCGACCTGGCCCTCCAGGATCTACGTTGCCACATAAGTAGAAATTAATGCAGGTGAAAGGTCTGAAAGAGGCAAGGGGTTCCAGAGCTTGGGGCCTAGGTAACAGAAGGCACGGCCACCAATGGTTAAGCGATTATAACCAGGGATGCTTAAGAGGGCAGAATTAGAGGAGCACAAACATCTCGGGGGGTTGTGAGGCTGGAGGAGATTACAGAGATAGGAAGGGGTGAGGCCATGTAGCATTTTGAAAATAAGGATGAGAATTTTGAAATCAAGGCGTTGCTTAACCGGGAGCCAATGTAGGTCAGCGAGCACAAGGGTGATGAGTGAGCAGGACTTAGTGCGAGTTAGTACACAGGCAGCCGAGTTTTGAATCACCTCTAGTTTACGTAGGGTAGAATGTGGGAGACCAGCCAGGAGTGTGTTGGAATAGTCAATTCTAGAGGTAACTAAAGCATGGATGAGGGCTTCAGCAGCAGATGAGCTGAGGCAAGGGCGGAGATAGGCGATGTTACAGAGGTGAAAATAGGCAGTCTTAGTTATGCTGCGCTTATGTGGTCGAATTCCTCCTCAAGATGAGGTCAAAGAGAGTCTGTTGTTCACAGCGAGCGTGTTCTCATATGACTGGCACTTTTGCAACTCCATGCAGGTGGCCATCCTTTCCATGGAACATAATAACATCACCATCGCCTACGAAATGGTGGTGCTCATGTTGGAGATGGACCCCTCCATTCTCTGGACATTTGCAGACATTGTGACTGCAAAAGATGCCAGAGCCTCATGCAATTGTTGCTGCCCCTCCAGGATCACCCTCTTTCTCAATGGCCCCCGAAGCTCTGCACCTGCAGTAGCTCCACAGAGCTTGGAGCACCCTGCACTCTCCTGCAAGGAGTCTCCACTGCTGTCCCTGTCCACACCATCCACATCATTGACAGTGAGGAGGGAAGCTTTAGACTGCAGGAAGATATCGATGGACTAGTCAGTTGGGCAGAAAAGTGGACAATGGAATTCAATCCAGAGAAGTGTGAGGTAATGCATTTGGGGAGGTGCACAAGGCAAGGGAATACACACTAAATGGGAGTATACTGAGAGGTGTGGAGGAACAGAAAGACCTTGGAATGTATGTCCACAAATCCTTAAAGGTAGCAGGACATGTCGATAAGGTGGTACAAAGACATACGGAATGCTTTCCTTTATTAGCCGAGATCTAGGGCCTGAGTTTGGTGAAAGCTAAGTTCCACCCAAGTACCGTCCAAAGGATCGCTAAGATCCTGATGGTACTCTTGGCGGAAGTTTCATGAAAAAATGTGGGAAAGACTGCCCGGCAGCAAAAATGAGCCTTTCACGACGATTTTGGGTGGCAGCAGACGGTAGGTCCCATTCTGGGCGTCAAATGCGATCCTCGGCAAAGTACCGCCGAGTATAGAGTCGGGCCCAGGCAAGGGGGGAAGGGGACTGATAAAATAAGAAGTTTTCAAACCAATAAAAAACCCACCAGAAATCGTTCAACGGACCCTATCATCCTAAATCCCTGCAAAAGAAATAAAGAAAAGAAGTGCACTAACCTTTTTTTGCAGGTCTTCATACTTACCGTTGAGGTAAGACCTGCCTCCATGCGGCAGTCTCTTCTGTTGCTGGAGCGGGGGACCGCCCGGACCAAACTGGGGACTCAGCAGGCGGGAGGGCTTTTGTGGGCGTTGCACACCGGCACATGCCAGCGGACGCCCCCACAGTGGTCTTATCTCCCAGCCGGCGTGTGGACCCGATGAAGCTTGCTCGGAGGAGCGAGCGCCCAAAAACCATTGAGACCACCAAGAAAAATCGGCTGCAGCCAACGGTCAGTCAACCAAATTCAGGCCCATAGAATATAAGAGCAGGGAGGTTATGCTAGAACTGTATAAAACACTCGTTAGGCCACAGCTTGTGTAATGCGTACAGTTCTGGTCACCACATTACAGGAAAAATATGACTGCACTAGAAAGAGTACCAAGGAGATTTACGAGGATGTTGCCAGGACTGGGGAATTTTAGCTATGAGGAAAGATTGGATAGGCTGGGGTTGTTTTCCTTGAAACAGAGGAGGCCGAAGGGAGACCTCATTGAGGTGTATAAAATTCTGTGCAGTCTAGATACAGGAAGGATCTATTTCCCTTAGCAGAGGGGTCAATAACCAGGGAACACAGATTTAAAGTAGTTTGTAGAAGGATTAGAGGGGAGATGAGGAAAGAAATTTTCACCCAGAGTGTGGTGGGAATCTGGAACTCACTGCCTGAAAGGGTGGTAGAGGCCGAAAACCTCATCACTTTTAAAAAGTACTTGGATGTGCTCTTGAAGTGCCATAAACTACAGGGCTACGCACCTTGTGTTTGAAGGTGGGATTAGGCTGGGTAGCTCTTTATCGTCCGGCACGAACACGACGTAAATTTATATCAGGGTAGTTGAAATCGCCCATGTGTTGTAAATTTTTCTATGATTCTATTCTATGATCTTCTCTTGCTCACTTGTGATGTGAGAGACACCAGGTGACAACACTACTCTATCTTGCACAGGATCCACCGAGATGTACATTTCTGCACTGGTGCTGGCTGCGCTTGGGTCTTCTGATGCTGCCCCTCAGAGAATGGAGCTTTCTCTGAGGTTGTCTTCCTCCTTTGGCTGGACAGTGGTGGGATGGGGTGGGGTGGGAGGAGTATCTCTTGATGGACCTAAGGGGTGTAAACAGATTAATTAGAAGTGTTATATTGAGAATGGGTAACGTTACCATTCTGCACATGATGAACATTCACTGGCTGCTAACATCAGTCACCATATGAATGACTGCTATATGCCATGTGGCTGTATGAGATATAATTCTGTCAGCAGGTTTCTGGGATGTCCCCCTCTCTCTATCTCCCACCGTCAGCAGCTCTGCAACTCTAGAGATCTCCAGGGCCGCCTCCTCAGCTGGAGCCAATTGAGTGAAGACCGGAGGGCCACCCGCACTTCTCTCCCTCTCCCTATTGTTCTGGGCTCTCTCCTCCTGCATGGAGGGAAAGAAGTGAACTTTGAGTGAGGGTGATTGAATGAGGGTAAGGAATGGATGGGTAACATCTGTAGAGGGTGACTATGAGGGAGTGGCATGGCTTTGCTAAATGGCCTCCTTTTGTGGTGTTACGGCTAGGATTGCATTAGGATGAGGGTGGTTATTCAGATAGGGATGTGAGTATGTACATAGACAGAGACGGATGGTGGACCTGCAAGGTTCATTGGTGTGAGGAATGATGTGCTGGAGCAGGCTTGGGAAGGCAGAGTGATGAGGATGTGGTGACAGGTTGTGGGTGAGTGTGGCATTGCACTCACCTTTCCTGACCTCATTAGATCATTGAATCTTTTCCGGAACTGGATCTATGTCCTCCTGACCACATCCCTGCTACTGACCTCCTGTGCCATCTTCAGCCATGCCCTTTTGGTGTCTTTGGATGGTCGCTTTCATCGATCGTCAGGGAAGAGGATCTCCCTGCGTGCTCTTCATGGCCGCACCAGAACTTACAGGGAGGCATCATTGAATCTTGGTGCGGCCCTCCGCCTTGTCTCCATGTCCCCCAGTTTTATGTTTTATGATGCTACTCAGACTTCTGGAAACCACCTTATGCACTTCAAATGAGATGTATGCAAGGCTGCTTTAAAAATCCACTTTGAAAATGAGTCATCGATAACGTCATCAGACTTGTTCCATTTAATTGGGCCGGGACTGGTTTAATGGGGCCATTAAGCAAAAGTCACACTGCAGAATGCGCTGTTCACATCTTCGGGTTCCTGACCCGCGACACGGCCCGCACGCACGCAACCCAACCCGTAGGTAAAGATTCAGAGAAATCAGGACTGGGTATAACATACTTAGAAAAGATAGAGAGGGAAAAAAGGAAGGTGGAGTAGCTGTACTTATTAGGGATAACAATGGTAGTAGAAAAAAGTGACGCAGCTATCAGCAAGACAAAAATAGAATTCATATGGATCGAGATAAAAGATAATAAAGGATCAGTCACACTAATAGGTGTAGTCTACAGACCACCTAATAGTGGAAAGGAGGTGGAGGAAGAAATATGCAGATAAATTAGAGAAATGAGTAAAAATCATAGAATAATAATCATGGGCGATTTCAACTACCCTGATATTAATTGGACAGAAGAGGTAGGTAATGGGGATAAGGGAATGGAGTTCCTACAATATGTACAGGACTTCTTTCCAACCCAATATATAAAAAGCCCAACAAGGGAGGATTTTTTGTGTTACGGAGGGAGGATTTGCTATTGGATCTAGTAAGGGGGAGTGAACCGGAGCAGATAATCTATGCAGCATCTCTCAATTTGCTGCACATCGCTGCAATGTGACACACACTTGTACAGACGGAGAATGGCCTTCAATACTGCCCTCGACAAGTGTCGCTCTTCATTGTGGTGTGCTGTATGCTGCACAACTTGGCCATCATGAGGGCCCAGGTATTGCCAGTAAAGATTGTAGCCCCACCTCAGGAGGAGGAAGAAAAGGAGCCTGGCGTGGCCCCAAATGGCCAGCCACACCAGGAGGAGGAGCAGCGGCAGCAACCACGGAGAAGGCACCGTGCCAATAATGCCGGTACAAAGGCCACACGTCAGCGGCTTATCTTGAATGGAGGAAGCTGACGGATGTAGATGATATTGGCCGGACTATGTGCTATGATATTACTCTTATACTCCAAACCCCTTGCAATGAAGGACAAGATGCCATTTGCTTTCCTTATTGCTTGCTGTACCTAGCTCTCCCACCTAACTTTGTTTCATCAGCAAGCTTGGCTACATTGCACTCAGTCCCTTCATCTAAGTCATTAATATAGATTGTAAATAGTTCAGGCCCCAGCACTGATCCTTGTGGCACCCCATTAGTTACAGCCTGCCAACCTGAAAAAGACCCGTTTATCCCTACTCTCTGTTTTCTGTCCGTTAACCAATCCTCTATCAATGCTCATGCATTACCTCCAATCCCATGAGCCTTATCTTGTGTCATAATCTTTCATGTCGCACCTTATTGAATGCCTTTTCGAAATCCAAAATATACTGTACCAATAGCAGGCGTCAAACAACAGCAACAAGATATTTACAATGATATTTGCAGAATGAAGGCATGACTCCATGGTGGGCAAAGCCTTTATTGAGACTCGCTCAGCAATTTGCCACCCCTTCCCACGCCTACTGCTTCTCCTTAATGGGGTCACAGTGCCTGCAGCAAGGCTGCTTGAGGACTGCTGTGTCTGTAAGGCAGACACTACAGATGGCTTAGCAGGATGCCCTGGACCAGCTCTGGGCCTGGAAGGCCCGGCTGCAGACTGCACTACCTTAGCATCGGTGGCAGCAGTCTCGGATGGCTCGGGTGTAGACCGCGGTTGGTGCAAAGGCGGAGTGGCAGTGGTGGGAACCGGAATGCTGTCATCTTGAGCAAAGACAGCCCCTTCCATTTCCAGCGACCCGCTGCCACTCTCCCGGGGCAGAGCCTCAGCATCCGGAGCAATCTGTGGGAAGACAGATTGTTGGGCTGCTTCGGCAGCAGTCTGAGAACTGATGCCAGCAATCAATGACTGCATCACACCACCAAGGCCTTGCATGGCTTCGGCCTGTGATGCGATAGCTGCTGCCACGTCAACCATGGCATGTGCCATTACCTCTGGGACTCCACTGCCGCTTGTTGAGTTCATCTCGCTCTGTAATCGAGCAAGGTTGGGCTCGGTGGGCTGCTAAGTAGCTCGGGCAATGCTTGAGTTGACCTACACCAACCTCAGAGCAAGTGCATCCATGCTCTGTGGGACCCTTTTCAATGCACCCATAAACTCACGGTGCATTACCATGAACTCTCTCAACATAACCTCCAAGTCCTGGTCCACATCTAAGTGTTTCTGAGCAGGACCCATGGGCCGACTCACCCTCCGGGGAGCTGGCCCCCAAGCTTCACCTCGCGCTGGGTGTTGCTATAGGTCACTGGGGCTGGGAGCCTCAGGATCTTCGAAGCCCAGGAATGGCATGTCTTCCACCGAGGTGGTGTCCCCACTCGGTGCAGCTGATGTAGGGCCCCGCTCTGTCACTAGACTTTGGTCCCCTTCCTCCTCGTCTCCCCTGTCGTTCGATGTGGAGGGCTCACGGGCAGGCTGCTGTGCTTCTGGCTCAGCATCTGTAACCACAAAGCAACAGAACTGTGGTTAGCAGCAGGGGAGGGGGCAGAAAAGGAAGAAGGAAATGGCATTGGACATTTATATGTGTAGTGGATAAGGCATGTGGTAACAAGGTAAAGGGTCTCACATAAAACGCAAATGGCATTAACATACCGTCGCTGTCGCCAATGGGCTCATCTTGGCCGACCGCTACCACACCGACTGGTGTGCCCATGAGGGTGGATACTCGCTCCTCCACCTCTGTGAGGTCCTGGAAGTCAGGCTCCCCTCCTCCGGTGAGCCTCTGTTCGCGCCTGTTGTGCGTCAGTTTCGACTGCACTAACAAACACAAGGAGGTGTCAGTAAATGAACAGCTCATCATGTGCCGCATGTGTCTTCCATAGTTCAATAACTGCTACTGTCTGGAAGTGTCAGATCTCCATCTGAATCTGCGTGGATGCGCAGAGTGGATGTGTGAATGGTGGGATTAGGTGAGAACCACCTGAGATGAAGGATGAACGAACACATAACAAGAGTGAAAGTTTAGTGCGAGGAGGGGTCAGGCTGAGTAGGGAAGAAGAAGCTCATCATCATAGGAAGTCCCTCGAAACGAGGATGACTTGCTTCCATGCCAAAAAACAGGGTGAGTTTATAGGTGTTTCGAATGAAGAACCCGAACTACATCCTCAAGGATGGAAGATGCCTCTGTGTGGATTTTTTTAACATGTGGTGGCCGTTGCACACCAGTCACCACACAGGCTTGACAGAGCTAGGTCTTGGTCCAGTGGCAAGGATTACCCAAGACAACTGAAGATCTGTTCTGCTGCGCGGACCTAGTGCGCACACATATCGCAGTGTGGACTGGCCCTGAGCCTCTGGCCCCGAACTCACGCCTCCCCTGGGCCCCGATCACCTCCCTCCACAGTCTCTCACAGCTCCTTCACCCCGATCTCCTGCTGCATCTGCCCACGTTCCAATCACCGACCTGGACCTTGCTGATGTCACTCTTCGCTATCGTTGCCCAGCTCGTGCTGTACCTTAAAGTGTATGCCTCCACGCTGTCCTGGGGCCGCACACCGCTCCTTTTATGGCCCTGACCTGCCACTGATGGTTCCTCGCAGGTCGAGGCCTCCACGCTGTCCAGGGGCCGCACGCCATTCCTTTTATCGCCCCGATCCCCCGCTGATGGTTTCTCGCAGGTCAGGGCCTCCACGTTATCCAAGGGCCAGGGTAATATAAACAGAGACTGGGTCCAACTTTGCAGAGGCCATCCTCACCCTTCCATCTCTGCCATTACACACAATGAAGAAGTTGGTAAGCGCCGCTTGAATGGTCTCCAGTTGAATGGCCAGGGCATGGCTGCTGAACTACGTCTGAACTTTTATGGTGTCTTCACCAATGAAGACCATGGCCTTATACACATAGTGAAGGAGCAGGTGCTGCAAAGACTTGACATTGTGTGAGACAGTGAGGTTCACATTATGGCATTGCAACGTTAATATAAAGGGGACTCACCCTCATGGACCTAGTGAGGTCATTGAACTTCTTGTGACATTGTGTTGCAGTTGTGGCCACTGTGTTCTTGGCAGAGACTTGCTGGGCCACCTCCCTCCATAGCTTCCTGAAGATTCTAGGAGTGGGCCTCCTTCCAGGGGAAGGTTGGAGCACGTTCCAGCGCCTCTCCACTCCCGCTCAGCCGAGAATAGTGACCTCCTTCCTCCTCCATTTTCCTGCTCTGAGCAGCCTGAGAAGTTGGAGCTGCGCATGCGCATACTTATCTTACCAAGTATTGAAGATTCGGCTGTCCACGGGATGTATAGCGGCGTTCGCAACAAGTGCATTCGTTCTGCAAATTTACCACCGGGATTTTTGGTTTCACTATCCTAAGAGAATTGTGCAATGACTGATTTAGCGCTCCCTTTGCCTCTTGGGACGCAGAAACCTAATTTTGCAGCAGGCGCGCAAACTTTCAAGGGACGCTATATTTACCCCCCTGACAGGATTAACGCCTCAAAATGGGCAATACCGAATTTCTAGCCTTTATTGTCTGGCATTTCATCTAATCATCCCTCCGTCCGAATAGGAACCTATGAACAGGAGTAGTTGATTCAGCCCCTCTAGATTGCCCCATTCAATGAGATCAAAGCTGATTTGTTACCTAACTCCATATACGCACCTTTGGCACATATCCCTGAATACCTTTGATTTAAAATTAACAATTGATGTGGTATCAATTGCCGTTTGCAGAAGAGAGTTCCAAATTTCTACCACCCTTTGCGTGTAGAAATGTTTCCTAATTTCATTCCTGAAAGTTCTGGCTCTAATTTTTAGACTATGCTCCCTAGTCCTAGAATCCCCAACTAATCATCAAACTGCCTACTGACTTATTCTATTATCCTGCTACCACCCCGTTTTTCAGCTCAAACTAAGTGGTAGGGACACAAACATTGCCCTTATATTTTGTATCATTCATTTATTTTATGTAAACTAAACCAGGTTATAAATTAATAATTGTGTCTTGTCTCATTGAAGTGCTTTACAATCTCTCTTCTGTAAAGACAGGAGAATGCACATGATGGCATGTGCATGATTACAATAGGTAGTACACACAACGGTTCTATATTATGATCCCTGGGTCACACTATTGCAGCAAAGATTCAGTATGGATTGTAGGTTAAAATATCCCGGGCCTCATTTCAGGAGCAGCGGATGTGTTGCTAACTCCCACCTGTAGCTCACCCGCCAAAAACCAGCCCAGAGTTAGAATTGGAGCCCTAGTGTTTATTACAAGGAGCTTTTAAAAAAAAACTCCTTTTCATATTGTAACTTTATGACAAGTTAAATTGGATGGATATCAGTGTGCGGCAGGAGTGCATGATACCAGGGCTTTTGAAATTGTTTATCGCACTATTAATTTGATGCTTTATAATAACTTTTTTTTTTGCAGACAGATAAAGACCTTACTGAAGTATGGAATAAAACTGGGAACCAGGGTGATAGGTGGAACAAGGCAGTGATACATTTGAGGAGGATGCGTAACTTTAAAATCACATTTGAAGGAATCCGGACCAAGAATTTTGGAGGTGGAGCAGCTATTGATGACATTCAGTTTAAAAACTGTGCCCCAGGTCTGTAACAGAACTCTCTATAAGCTCTAAAGTTTTAGTCCCAATTTAAGTTAAAAATAAGGATATGAGCCTGTTCATCGAGCAGGATCTAAACAGTTCATGTTGTATCCCACTGAAAAATGTTGCTTTGGACAAAAAACCCTGCAATCTTTCAAATAGTACTTTACTGTTTAATTTTGTGAGTTGTATATGAGAAATACAACATGAACGAAAATACTTTTGTATATGATATACTTTGGAGGGCCTTTTGTATAATTCTAGCACAGGGGACTGGAATTTGGGGTGTATGTCAGGTGTACCAGACTTATTCCATTTCTGATTCACCAGAATAACACTAGGGCTTAAAAGGTTAAATTCTGAGGACAGGTTTCATAAACTTGATTTGTATTCCCTTCAGTTTAGACGGTATAGCAGTTATCTAATAGAGGTTTATAAAATGATAAAGGGATTCGATATGGTGGAAACAGAGAAACTCTGTCTGGAATCCAGAAGAAGGGGGCATAATCTGAAAATTAAAGCCTGGCCAATTAAGAGTGAAATCTGGTTGCACATTTTTCACACAAAGGGTAGTGGAAATCATGACCTCGCTCCCCCAAAAGCCTGTGGATACTGGGTCAATTAAAAATGCCAAGACTTTAATCAATTGATTTTTGTTAGGTAACGTTATCATGGGATATGGAGTGAAGGCAGTTAAATGGAGTTGAGGTACAAATCAGCCATGATCTAATTGAATGGCAGACCAGGCTCAAGGGGCACAATGGCCTACTCCTATTCCTATGAAATACACTGTAATTTCCGATAAAGTTGGCTGCGGACCCCTAAAGTAGCGCATGTATTCTAATGGCAGGATAATGAGGTCCAAAGCTGCTGTCCCAGAAATTCTTTCATTTAACACCAATATTGCACCTGACTTAAGATAAGAGTGTAGAAAAGTGTTACACATCTGACTTGTCAAACCAGAAAAATTGATTTGAGATCATAAGCTTTGAATGTCTCCAAATTTTGAAACATCAGCTGAAACTGAAGCAATTAGAAAAATCTTGAAGGTGAAATTGGTCTTTGGCATTCGCACAAAATGGGTGTGAATGAATCAGCAGACCATTTTACACCCCGGCTGATTTACTTTTCCATTAAAAGATGGCATTGGACTTCACGATGACTCCTGTCATTTGTCTTTGGTCCTGCAAGATGGTCTTCAGTGCTTCCATTTGAGTGTGATTCTCAACCTTTTTAGAGCAATAGCCCAGAGATCTGATTCTGCAGGCTCGGGAGCCAGAAGCTGACTTCTATAGAGCGTCCACAACCCCTCCCCCACCTCAATGTCAGATTCTGCTTTCACCTTTGACTCCTCTGGCTCTGTGAAGGTATTGAATGATGGAATTCCACACATATACAGATTCTACAAGTAAGGGCCAGGGGGAGCATGGAGCTTACCTTAGCTGCTCTGGTGAGGTTGCTAAACTTCTTCCTGCATTGCAAAAGAGTTCTTGGATTAAGGAGATGACACTCACTGCCACAGCCACATCTCTCCTCAAAATGCACACCACATTCTTGGTAGATTTTTAGCGCCCCCCCCAACCCCAAACTTCTCTCCTGCTCCATACCATCATTAGGAGGACATGCAGGTCTGGCTACTTGAAGTTGTCCACTTATTTCTTCGTGTTGGCTGCCATCCTTGTCTTCCTCCAGTTCTGCCATTTCCTATTTAAGTAGCAGCAGGTTTTGTAACCTAGTTATGCACCAGAACTCTGCTTGTCCTGCAGGTAATTACACAGCCTTCATGCCTCTGGTTATCTAAATTGTCTGACTCTACAACTTACAGTGGGATCAGTACCACAATCACAAGGCAGATGGAAGTCCCTCAGCAATGAAGCCTGAAACCTTCAGAATTTCACCACAACAATTTGCTTTTACGTAATATCATTACTGTAAAATAAAAATCCCAAAGTGCTTCACAGGGACATAATCAGAAAGCAAATGAACACTAAGACAAAAAAGGAGATATTAAGAGGGATGAACGAAAGTTTGATCAAAGAAGTGGGTTTTAAAGGAGGGTCTTAAAATAGGAGAAGGAGGTGGAAAGACGACTGGGTTTGGGGAGGGAATTCCAGTGTGTGGGGCCTAGGTGGTTGAAGGCACGGCCACCAATGGTGGAGCGAAGGGAGGGGATATACACAAGGAGCCAATTAATCTTGTGTCTGTTCATTTTATATTCATGCCTTTAGTTATGCACTTACAGTCTGTGTTAAATAATGGGGTAGATTTTTGTCTACACTGCCACAATAGTAATCTGGCAGAGCTGATTGCTCATTCTTTATAGAATTAGTTGATTTTCATGCCATTATACACAGCAGGAGGCTTGTACACTGATATTTATTTATTACAAAATTACTTTAAATAGTTGGTTACGCACATCCTATTCTCCCTGCTCCATTTTCCTTAATGCCCACACAATCTTTTACACACAAGTGCATTAAGAGGAATATCTGACCCATTGTGTGAGAGAACTGTCAAGATACCAGGATGTATTTTCCTCATTTGCAGAGGAAGGAAGAAAACCTTTATTTGATAGATTTAAATAATTGCCGATTATGATAGCTTTTGAGTGCGACCTTCCTGCAGGCAATGTTGTGAAATACCAATTCATTATTATGAATAACAGAAAAATAGCCAATCAGCTGTAATGGTCCATAAAAATATTCCTTTCAAATATCTGAAACAACTAAATTGCCAATAGCTAAATAACAATTTCTGTACTCCAGTTTTGCAGCGCTCAATATTTTAGCATAATGCTCAAAAAATTGAGAAAATCCCAATTTACCAAAAACATTCACTATTCAGTGATGCAACCACCAACAATTATGATTGGGACACCGAGTGCTGCTTGTGAGGAAAGGGCATTAGCACAAAGGTGGTTGATGAACTCCCCAACAACTTTGCCATTCTGCTGCACCCATGGATTAATATCTTAGTACAATAATCTACTCACCGATGGATAAATGAATTCCAATGCACAGTAACCCTGGTTTGTTTCAATCTCTGAATTTGTTTATTGGTGAGGGGCTTGAAGAAGTTTAAGGTGGGGTAATTAACAGCAGAGTAGGGAGAATGCAGAGATTGAGTGGATAGTTAAAGAGAAGAGGTAAGAGTAGTAATAGGAATGCAGGGGTGATAGGAAAGAGAATGGGAAATGGGAAGTTGGAAGGGTACACCACTGAAGGGGCATCTAGGATAGGCCAGAAAGTCCAGTAATAGTACCCGGGTGGCCGGGTTGTTGGGATCCTGCTGGAAACAAGTTATAGCTGTCCCTGTGGCTCCTTAAAACTGTTCCAAAATATTCGGGGTCCAGGATGCAATCCAAATCTGAAACTATCCCTTGTGGTTAGAGAGGGATATCTGGATTGACAATGTGCACCTCTGCCTACTATTGCCAGGGACGAATGAACTCCCAACATAGGGAGACCCCTCTACAATGATGGTAAAATTTGGGGTAACAGAAGCTCTGCCTCCGACAGGCTATCACACAAACCCAGGACCCGGCATATCCAGGTCGTGGCCGTGTTTCTGGCCATACTAGCCTGAATGGATGTAAATGAATAATTCAAAGTTAGGGCTGATTCGAGATGAAAAAGGATCCTCCATGGATGCAGGATGAAGGAATGACGAATATTTTAATGAATACCTGCCTTTGCTTTCACAGAAGAGTGTGATAGTGGAAATGAAAAGATGTAAGAGGAGGAGATGGAACAATTAAACAGAATAGCAATAGATAAAGAAATAGTACTGAAAAAGCTGGTGCAACAGAGAGGAGACTAGAACTAGAGGGCATGATCTTAGAATAAGGGGCCGCCCATTTAAAACAGAAATGAGGAGGAATTTCTTCTCTGAGAGGGTTGTAAATTTGTGGAATTCGCTGCCTCGGAGAGCTGTGGAAGCTGGAACATTGAATACATTTAAGACAAAAATAGACAGTTTCTTGAGCGATAAGGGGTTATGGGGAGCGGGTGGGGAAGTGGAGCTGAGTCCATGATCAGATCAGCCATGATCTTATTGAATGGCGGAGCAGGCTCGAGGGGCCGTATGGCCTACACCTGTTCCTATTTCTTATGTTCTTATTAACTCAAAGAAAAAACACTGATCTCTGACAACATGCATAGAATCACAGAATAGTACAGCACAGAAGGAGGCCATTGGCCCATCGATTCTGTGCCGGCTCTTTCAAAGAACAATCCAGTTAGTCCCACTGCCCCCCACCCCCCTCCCACTCTTTCCCCTTATCCCTGCGCATTTTTTTCCTTCAAATATTTATCCAATTCCCTTTTAAAAGCTACTATTGACTCTGTTTCCACATCCCTATCAGGCAATGCATTCCAAATCTTAACTGAGAAATGTTTTTCCTCATGTCGCCTCTGGTACTTTTGACAATCGCCTTGAATTTGTGCTCCCTCGTTATCGACTCTTCAGCAATTGGAAACAGGTTTTCTTTATTTATCTAAACCCTTCATGATTTTGAACACCTCATGGACATGCCAGGTCCTGGGTTTGCGTGCAAATATCCATGATAGCGTGTCCTCTTAGCCTTCTCTGCTCTAAGGAGAACAACTCCAGCTTCTCCAGTCTATCCACGTAACTGTAATCCCTTATCCTGGAACCATTCTAGTAAATCTCTTCTGTACCCTCTCCAAAACCTTCACGTCCTTCCTAAAGTGTGGTGCCCCGAATTGGACACAATCGGACATGGTTCTGATGAAAGGTCATTGACCTGAAACATTAACTTTGTTTTTCTCTCCACAGATGCTGCCTGATCTGCTGAGTATTTCCAGCATTTTCTGTTTTTATTTCAGATTTCCAGCATCTGCAGCATTTTGTTTTTGTATTGGACATAATATTCCAGCTCGGGCAGAACAAGTCTTTTATATAGGTTTAGCATAACTATTTGGCTTTCCTACTCTATGGGCTGAATTTTAACAGCCAAAAAATGGGTGAGTTGGGGGTCAGGACAGATGTTTAAATTTAAAAAATCTCAAATCCAACCCCAACCATTTTCCAACCTGTCCACTTCTGGGTTTAACAGAGGTGGGACAAGAGGCGGGCAGCCAACCCACTCCCAGGAGGCACGTTGTCAATTTAAATATGTTAATGAGGCTGGCAGCCTCTAATTTAACCTGCTTTGCAGGTTTTACTGATCAGGTTTCCCAGGCTTTGGGAAACCCGACCAGCTGAAGGGAGGCGAGGACAACATTGGGGAGAAAGTAAGTGACTTTATAGCATTGCTGGTGGGCTAAGAGGAGCAGGGGTGCTACCCCCAATCCCCCAAGCTCCTTCCATCTACCATCCCCCATACAAATACCCCCAGGGTCAGACCCCCAGGGTTAAGGATCAAATCTTCCTCCGGGGTTCTGCACTGGACCTATCTGCTCCTGCAGTCTGCTCTGGAGTCCTTCCTGCCTGACTAGAATCAAAGCTTGTCAATCAGGCAGAATTCTGGGCAGAGAACCTGTCAATGACAAAAGACGCATGCTGTGGTATTCCGGACTTCCGGGTATTCCGTCTGAAACTCCGTCCCCCTGCCTGCATAATCTGTCCAGGCCTATGCCTCTATTTGAAAAGCACAGAATCCCATGTTTTATCAACTGCTTTGTTAACCTGTCTTGCCACCTTCAAAACACCTCAGGTCTCTCTGTTTTTGCATCCCCTTTAAAATTGTACCATTTAGATTGTATTGTCTCTCCTCATTTTTCCTACCAAAGTGTATCACCTCACACTTTTCTGTATTGACTTTCATCTGCCATATGTCCACCCATCCAACTAGCCTGTCTACATCCTCTTGAAGCATATTACTATCTTTCTCACTGTTTACTACACTTCCAAGTTTTGTGTCATCTGCAAATTTTGAAATTGTGCATTTATCCCCAAGTCCAAGTCATTAATGGATATCAAAAACAGCACTGGTCCTAGTACTGAATCCTGGGCAACACCACGGTGTACCCCCATTCACCACAACTCTCTGTTTTCCATCTCTTAGCCAATTTTGTATCCATGCTGCTACTGCCCACTTTATCCCATGGGCTGCAATTTTGCTAACAACCCTAATATGTGCTACTTTATCAAACGCCTTTCGAAAGTCCATATAGTGGCGTTGGATCCAAAATTGGCTCAGAGGCAGGAAGCAAAGGGTTATGGTTACTGGGTGTTTTTGTGACTGGAAGGCTGTATCCAGTGGGGTTCGCAGGGTTCAGTGCTGGATCCCTTGCTTTTTGTGGTATATATCAATGACTTAGACTTAAATGTTGGGGGGGTGACTAAGAAGTTTGCAGATGACATTAAAATAGGCTGTGTGGTTGATAATGAAGAAGAAAGCTGCAGACTGCAGGAAGATATCAATGTACTGGTCAGGTGGGCAGAATAGTGGCAAATGGAATTCAATCCAGATAAGTGTGAGGTAATGCATTTGGGAAGGTCTAACAAGGCAAGGGAATACACATTAAATGGTACGACACTGAAATGTGTCGAGGAACAAAGGACCTTGGAGTGCAGGTCCACAGATCCCTGAAGGTAGCAGGCCAGGTAGATAAGGTGGTTAAAAAGGCATATGGAATACTTGCCTTTATTAATCGAGGCATAGAATACAAGAGCAGGGTGGTTATGCTTGACTTGTATAAAACGTGGTTAGGCCGCAGCTGGAGTACTGTGTGCAGTTCTGGTCTCCACATTACAGGAAAGATGTGATTGCACTAGAAAGGATGCAGAGGAGATTTAAAAGAATGCTGCCTGGACTGGAGAATTTTGAGTACGAGGAAAGATTGGAGATGCTGGGTCTATTTTGTTTGGAACAGAGGAGGCTGAGAAGAGACCTGATTGAGATGTATGAAATTATGAGGGGCTTGGATAAAGTGGATAGGTAGGGCCTGTTTCCCTTGGCTGAGGGCTCAACAACCAGGGGGCATAGATTTAAAGTAATTGGGGAGAGGTTTAGAGGAGATATGAGAGGAAATTTCATCACCCAGAGGGTGGTGGGGATCTGGAACTTACTGCCTGAAAGGATGGTAGAGGCAGAAAGCGTCCCAAGTTCCACCCAAATTCCATTACCCCAGCGCAAATGCATCCCTCCCTCAGCCAAAGTCCTTTACCCCAGCGCAAGTGCATGAACTTACCACCCCTACCATAGATGGGGCATTGTGTGTGGGTCACGGATTGTTAACAGGTTTATTGGGTATGAAGTGTATAGTCTCCAAGCTTTCTGAGAAATCTGGTGTGGGTGTAAAAGGGGTTGGAAGAACGTGATCTGTCTTCCCTGAGTACCATCTCTCCCCTCCAATCGCCTCTCTTTCAACCCCCCCATGTCTCTCTCTCTTTCCCTCCTGTGTGACTCTCTCTCTCTCCCCCGCCCCGTATCTCTCTCTCCCCCCGTGTCTCTCTCACTCTCTCTGCCCCCCGTGTCTTCCTCTCTCTTCCCCTCCATGTCTCTCTTTCTCTCTCTCTCTCCCTCCTCGTGTCTCTCCCTCCCCGCCGCCTCTCTCCCCGCTGCCCGTGGGCTCGGTCAAACAACATGGGCAATTGCGGGGCCACACTTCCAGTTCGGACCCCACTTCCAGTTCCGGTTTCAGGCGGCAGGCATTGGGGGCGGAGTACAGAGGATGCAGGCACAGAAGGACAGAAAAAGGACAATACTAATAGTTACTCTATACTTTTATACTCCATCCCCCTCGCAATAAAGGCCAACATTCCATTTGCCTTCCTAATTACCTGCTGTACCTGCATACTAACTTTTTGTGTTTCATGTACAAGGAGCCCCAGATCCCTCTGTACCTCAGCATTTTGTAATTTCTCCCCATTTAAATAATAATTTGTTTTTTTATGGTTTCCTACCAAAGTGGATAACCTCACATTTTCCTATATTATACTCCATCTGCCAAATTTTTGCACACTCACTTAGCCTGTCTATATCCCTTTGCAGATTCTTTGCGTCCTCCTCACAACTTGCTTTCCCACCTTATCTTTTTTATCATTAGCAAATTTGGCTACATTGCACTCAGTTCCTTCATCCAAGTCATTAATATAGTTTGTAAATAGTTGAGGCCCCAGCACTGATCCCTGTGATACACCACTAGTCAACGTTTGCCAACCTGAAAATGACCCATTTATCCCAACTCTCTGTTTTCTGTTAGTTAGTCAATCCTCTATCCATGCTAATATAATACCCCCAATCCTGTATTATGGTCACTAGAAGCTTAGCCATACTGATGTTAGGCTCACTGGTTTATAGGTAACTCTTTCTCCTATGTTGAACAACGTGCTACATTGGCAACCATCCAGTCATTTGGTACAACTTTCATATGCAAAGGATGTTTGGTCAAAGTCTGTACAATTTTTTCCCTGAATTCCCTTAGCATTCTAGGTTGCTGAAGGGAGTTAAAGGTAGAAATTGCAACGGTGCTGGCCATAATTTTCCATTCCTCCTCAGATAGAGGGATGGTGCCAGAGGACTGCAGGATTGCAAATGTTCAAAAAAGGGCAGAAGGATAAACCTGGCAATTACAGGCCAGTTTAACATCAGTGATGGAGCAACAATAATGCAGGAGAATATTAGCAGCCACTTGGACAAACATGGACTAATAAAAGAGAGTCAGCAGGGATTTGTTGAGGGGAATTCATGTTTGACTAACTTGTTTGAGTTTTTTGATGAGGTAACAGAGAGGGTAGATGAGGGCAATGCGGTTGATGTTGTGTATATTATAGAATGATAGAAATTTACAGCACGGAAGGAGGCCATTTCGGCCCATCATATCCACGTTGGCCGACTAAGAGCTATCCAGCCTAATCTCACTTTCTGGCTCTTGGTCCGTAACCCTGTAGGTTACGGCACTTTAAGTGCACATCCAAGTATTTTTTAAATGTGCTGGGGTAATGGACTTCGGCTGGGGGAGGGATGCACTTGCGCTTGAGTAATGGCCTTCAGCTGGAACTTGGGAGGCTTTTGCTGGGTTGGTGGAGATTTATCCTCTCTGGCTTCTGAAGTCAAAATGGATCGAATTACAATTTGCAAAATCAGTCAGAAATTGGGCTGGATGATTCCAGTTACACATTCCAGAGAAACTTCAGGTGTGGCTTATCCTCCAGGGGACCAATCAGCAATAGGTCATGTGATAATGAAGAGCCAATCAGAGACAATGCGACCATTTTGGCAGTACAAATAAACACGTCCATAAAATTAGGGAAGTCCTGCTACAACTGTACAAGGCGTTGGCTGGAGTACTACATTCAGTATTGGTCTCCTTATTTAAGGAGGGATACACTTGCATTGGAGGCAGTTCAGAGAAGATTCACAAGGTTGATTCCTGAAATGAAGGGGTTGTCTCATAAAGAAAGGATGAGCAGGTTGGGCCTATACCAATTGGAGTTTAGAAGAATGAGTGGTGATCTTATTGAAACATATAAGAGACTGAGGGGGTTCGACAGGGTAAATGCAGAGAGGATGTTTCCCCTCGTGGGGGAATCTAGAACTAGGAGGCATAGTTTCAGAATAAGTGATCACCCATTTAAAATGGAAATGAGGAGCAATTTCTTCTCACAGAGGGTCGTGAATCAATGGAATTCTCTACCCCAGAGAGCTGTGGAGGCTGGATCATTGAATATATTTAAGGTGGAGATGGACAGATTTTTGAACGATAAGGGAGTCGAGGGTTATGGGGAGCGGGCGGGGAAATGGAGTTAAGGCCAAGATCAGATCAACCATGATCTTATTGAATGGCAGAGCAGGCTCGAGAGGCCAAATGGCCTACTCCTGCTCCTATTTCTTATGTTCTTATGTAGAACAAATTTAATGCAGAATTAGAAAGACACCAGTTCATTAAGAACAGCCTATGCAGATTTACAAATACCAAGTTAAATCTTAGACAAAGATGTTTCATTTTATCACAGATTAATCCTATTATATTCAATTGGTTATAGGCACAGAATTGTGTATAAGGGATGGCCATATCACTATTTAAAACACCATTCTTTGCTTCTTGGGGGTTTTCGATGATCTCAGCTCCTGCAGCAGCCTGTTTTAAGAAAAAAAAAGACCTTGCATTTATATAGCACCATTCATGCCCTCAGTATGTCCCAAAATTCTTGAAATCATTTTCATTCCCAACACTGTTATTGTGTAGGAAAATACAATGGCAAGGTCCTACAAAGAACAACAAGATAAATGATCAGTTAATTTATTTCAGGTATGTTGGTTGAGGAGTAAGCACTGGCTAGAATATTGGGAGAACTCCTCTGCCCTTCTTCAAATCATGCCATGGAATTTGTAATGTTTACTTAAGTTGAGAGGGTCTTGGTTTAAGGTCCCATCCCAACAGTACCACCAACAGGACAGCACTGAAGTGTTATCCTTGATTATGTACTTGAGTCACTGGAAAGGAGCTTGAACCATTGACATCCGACTCAGAGAAAAGAATGCTACCACTAAGCCAAGGCTGACACTTTGCTGTCAACCTCGACATATTATTAGCAAGGCAGTCAACTTTAAAGAATAAACTCATTGATCCCACTCCCCCAGCAGAGTATGTCACTCAAAGGATCAGCAGGAAGGCAGGAATGAGTTAGGGCTCCACACCATAGCACCAATTCCCTGATCTGCAATGGTTGGGAGTGCTTTTCTAGGAATTAAATACACATGCAGCACAAATCTTTAATAAATCGTTTATCTCGGCTTTTATGGGAAAATGCTGCAATCCATTGTTATTAAGTGGTAACAGGGCATTTAGAAAATCATAATATGATTAGGCAGAGTCAAAATAGTTTCATGAAAGGGAAATCATGTTTAACAAATTAATTAGAGTGGTTTTGAGGATGTAACCAGCAGGTTAGATAAAGGGGAACCAGTGGATAGAAACATAGAAACGTAGAAAATAGGTGCACGGGAAGGCCATTCGGCCCTTCGAGCCTGCACCGCCATTCAATGAGTTCATGGCTGAACATGAAACTTCAGTATCCCATTCCTGCTCTTAGCGCGAATGTTTTCCTGCAAGAATCACTCGACACTCTGGGTCAGTTCCAACGCCAAAGTGGCCTTTATTATGCCGGCAGGGAGAGAGCCTCTGGTCAACTCCAGGCACTCCACTCTCCACCGAACAAAGAAATTCATCGATATTTATATGTTTTACAATAGTTCATTACAGTTACTCAACCCACTTCAGCTGGACACAATCCAATCATAACGATTATAGATTACATATAGGTTTCTTTTACCCAATAGAATTCCCCCGATACCTCAGGGGCTGTATGTTCGGTTCTTGTCAGCTCGGGCTGATTAATGACCTCGTTATGTGAGGTAGGCCCCCCCTTATCTCTGTTCCTCGGGGCTCTGCTGTACAAAGTTCTTGATTAAGGACATTCCATACCAGGTACTATAATGGTTTGTTATAGTTATCTTGACTCAAGCGGATGATCCAAGGCATTCCCGGTAGTGGGCCTCACTAGGTCATTGCTCGGTCAGCCTCAGTCAACAGTTCATTGCTTGACTAACTGAATTCCCATCATGCTTGGGCAGCCATTTTATATGTGGCCACTTTAAACCCATATGAGTTTAGATATATTCAGCAGGTGCCTAATGCCTAGTGTTTTGATATATTCAGCAGGTGCCTAATGCCTACAACACTACTTTCTCGCCATACCCCTTGATCCCCCTAGTAGTAAGGACTACATCTAACTCCTTTTTGAATATATTTAGTGAATTGGCCTCAACAACTTTCTGTGGTAGGGAATTCCACAGGGTCTCCACTCTCTGGGTGAAGAAGTTTCTCCTCATCTCGGTCCTAAATGGCTTGGCCCTTATCCTTAGGCTGTGAGCCCTGGTTCTGGACTTCCCCAACATTGGAAACATTCTTCCTGCATCTAACCTGTCTAAACCTGTCAGAATTTTAAACTTTTCTATGAGATCCCCTCTCATTCTTCTGAATTCCAGTGAATACAAGCCCAGTTGATCCAGTCTTTCTTGATATGTCAGTCCCGCCATCCCGGGAATTAGTCTGGTGAACCTTCGCTGCACTCCCTCAATAGCAAAAATGTCCTTCCTCATGTAATATACTTGGATTTCCAAAAGGCATTTAATAAGGTTCCACATAAAAGGTTGCCAGACAAGATAAGGCTCATGGGGTTGGGTGTAATATATTAGCATGGATAGAGGATTGGTTAACAGACAGAATACAGGGGTCGAGTTTCGGTCTGAGTTGCTCCTATTTTCTTGGAGCAACTGGTTTAGAATGGAGTATCTTAGAAATTGCAAATCTTGGCATTTAGTTTGCTCCAGTTCTAGTCAGTTAGAATAGTTTCATTTTGGAACAGATTTTTTTTTTCAAAAGGGGGCGTGTCCGGCCACTTACGCCTGATTTAGAAGTTCAGGCAGCGAAAACTTACTCCAAACTAACTTAGAATGGAGTAAGTGTAGATTTTTGTACGCTCAGAAATACCTTGCCTACACTTTAGAAATCAGGCGTAGGTTACAAATCAGGCGTAGGGAATGGTGGGGGGAGCGGGTGGGAGGGGGGGAAGGGAAGTAATTAAATTCTACAAGCATTCAACAGTCTTACTTAGACAAATAAAGAGCCAATCTGAATAAAAAAATTATATACAAAGCAAATAAAAAATATTGAATATTCCTACCTGTGTGAAGCAGCAGCAGCCTTCGAGCTGTGGTGCTTCAGGCAGGCCTTCCATGTAGGAGACAGGGGCAGCGTCAGTGGCTCTACGGCAGGCGAAGAAACAGCAAGCAACCTTTGACCTGCGGTGGAGGCTGAGGCTGAGGCCACAGGATAGGGGCAACGTCAGTAGCTCGACAGCAGCCGAAGAAACAGGAAGCAGCCTTCGAGCTGAGAAGGAGGCTGAGGCCATTCGGCCAGGGGACAGGGTAGGTGTGCAAAGCACTGGGAGGGAGAGCCAGCCAGCTAGCCAGTTTAAAACTTAAATTTGTAATTGCAGTATGGGTGCTGTATTGTCAACACCACGGATTATGCAATGGTTCGCCAGCAATTCACTGCATAGAAGAGAATTGATTAGAGCTCACCGCACCAGGAACATCATAGCCCGTAGACTGATGGGCAGGAGACCTTACCCATGTCGGCAATATCGAGCCAGGCGCTCGTACCTGGACATGAACGAGGCTGATTGTATCAAAAGGCTGCGTTTTCGCAGAGAAGTTGTCGTTGAGATCTGTGATATGCTGAGAACAGATTTGCAGCCCAGAAGCAGAATGCCAACTGCCTTGTCTGTTGAAGTGAAGGTAACAACTGCACTTGCCTTCTATGCCTCGGGATCGTTGCAGGCTGCAACTGGAGATGTGTGCGCCATCTCTCAACGTGCAATACATGCCTGCGTTTACCAGGTCACAGCTGCACTGTATGCGTGGGGGAATGACTTCATCAAGTTCCCAATGACCGCACAAGCAATCCATGAGAGGGCTGTGGGCTTCTTCAGGATTGCTGGCTTCCCAAAGGTACAGGGTTGCATTGATTGTACCCACATAGCCTTGCGAGCACCTGTGGAGGATTCCGAGCAGTACAGGAATAGAAAAGGTTTCCACTCCATCAACGTGCAGCTCGTGTGTGACGACAAGCAGCACATCATGTCAGTCGATGCAAGATACCCTGGCAGCACTCATGATGTGTTCATCCTACGCGACAGCGTTATATCTGACATGTTTGAGCAGCAGCCAGCAGGGCAGAGCTGGCTACTGGGAGACAAAGGGTACGGCCTGACCACCTGGCTCATGACGCCCCTACGCGTGACACGGACAGAAGCTGACCGTCAATACAACATGGTGCCGATTGCGATGCGCAGCATCATTGAGAGGACCATTGGCACATTGAAACAGCGATTCCGATGCCTGGAGCATTCCGGAGGCCACTTGCAATACTCTCCTCAGATTGTTGGTCACTTTACTGTTTTGTGTTGCATGCTGCATAACTTAGCCATCATGAGACAGCAGGAGCTGGTAGTGGAACCAGAAGCTCCACATGAGGGGCCAGTGCCTGATGATAGTAATTTGGAAGAGCAGATGAGGATGATGACGACGATTAGGAAAGCATGCAAGTGCCTGATGCCAGAGCACGAGGTCGGAGGAGGGCCGTCCATCGTGCTCCTTTAACGATTGCTCGAGCCCTGCGCCAGCAGCTCATCCGTGAATACTTCAATTACTGATGCCTGAGGGCTCTGCTACAACTGTTGCGCATGGACATGTTTATTTTTTGGAGTTGTTCCTATGTTGTGTTGTGTTAATGGAAGATGATTCAGTTTTAATGAAAAAATATTTTATTGTAAAGTTAACGTCACTGTAATAAAATATTTGTTGTATCAAACTTTACTTTTTAATATGACTCTTGAAGATCACTTAAAAACTTTAAGATCACTTATAAACTTGTAAAGTTACAAAAGTTACAAAACAATTTCAATGTGAAAAATCTTACACTCTTAAAATCACTTAAACTTCAGGATCACTTTTTAGGTGCAAAATTAAATAAGCTACAAAATGTGAGAGCATTTACACTATAAGATCACTTAAAAACACTAACATCACTTATAAGTTGTAAAGTTATAAAACTTACAAAACAATTTCAATTTGAAAAACGCTACTACAGCTACATCAAGAACAAGAACAAAAGCAGCAAAGAAAGGCTGCAACCATCTCTCATCCACATCTCAGTGAATGTTCACTTCTTCATGGGGGTGTCATTTGATTGGCGGGGCTGTGTGCCTTTATTGCAGCAGCTACCTCCATGAGGGCCTGTGCCATCGCTTGCATGCCCTCCCTGACGGCCTGTGCCATCGCTTGCACTCCCTCGGACATTCCCTCCCTAAGTTCCCGTGTCATTACTGCTATTACCCACTGCACTGACGCTACTGATGAGTGATCGGGTAAGCTCATTGGTCTCCACACCCAATGCCACAACCTGAGCTGCATCTGCTGCATGCTGCATCTCAGGAGAGCGTGTCTCCAATCTCCTTCTCCTCTGCCTGGGTCTGCCTCACGGCACCACTACACTGGGAGGTGTGGGCTGGGATGGTGGGACGCTCGGTGTTCCAAACGGCAGCACTAGAGTGAGAGGTGTGGGTTGGGACGGTGGGACGCTCGGTGTTCCAGACGGCAGTACTAGAGTGGGAGGCGTGGGCTGGGATGGTGTGGCCCTGGGCCTTGCATCCGGCAGCACTCGAGTGCGAACCGTGGGCTGGAATGGTGGGTGAATGGCTGTAAACTGTTCCATTATATCACCAGCACCACTGGGACCCGCAACATCGGAATCAAAGCCATGGAAGGTGGAACCAGAACCTATGCAAGGAGTTGAAACTCTGATGCCCCTTAATGTTGGCTCATAAACATTAATTTGGAAGGTCTCCCCTGTAGACATTTCAGTCATCGCCGCCTACATCCAGTCTGGATCGTCCGCATCTGGTTGTATTGGTTCTTGTTCTGTATCTTCAGGATGTTCAGGGTTGGCATCATCATCATCATCATCATGTTCTGCAAAATATATCAGAACAGACAAATGTTTAACAGCAAGGGAGGGGGCAGGATGTGTGGCATGAGTACTCTCACATATAGCAGGTTAGGCAGCAGGTTGATTTGAAGGGCCACGATGCATTTTCAGGACTTACCCTCTTCCTCGCGTGCGGGCCCAGCTTGTGCTGTACTGATTGCTTTTCTCCATATACGACTCATCATAGCAGCTACCCTTTGTTCCAAGGGTGTCAGTGGATGCAGATTGGGCGTGCCTCCTCCTGTCAGAGTTGCTTCCCTTTTGTTGTGGCCCAATTTCTTCTGCAAAGAGTAAAATATAAAGAGTGCGTCTTTCTGCAGGGTGGGACATACAGATAGTCACATGACAATTACGATTACATTAAAAAATGAAAATATTACTTACACTAACTACTTGAATGGTCATGCCATTTCTTTTTACACTGGCCTCCAGATCTCATGGTATGCACCATTGCACAGTAATCTTCTGCAACTTGGTTCCAGCGTTTCTTCATTTCTTTAGGTGGCACTTTTATGCGACCTCTGTTGCTGGTATCCAGCTCCTGCCATCTCTGCTCAATGACGTTTACTAATATCTCCACTTCCTCATGCAAGAAATTTTTTGTTCTTGTTGAACGTTGTTCCATTGCTGTATTAAATTGACACTCTTATTTTTCAAAGCACACAGTCCTTATTTTGCATGCACCTATGCAGCACTTGTTCTGGAAGTTTAGCAGCAAACAGATTAGCGAGGATGTCGTGCCGGCAGCCCTGCGCGTGCGCTCCAACGCGCACGCGCAGGGCTGCCGGCACGACATCCTCGCATCTAAGTTAGCCCCGCCCCCCTGCACTTCCAGAATCAGTGCGATGCTGTGGCTCCGCCCCCCGCTGATCTCTGCGTGCCGCACCGAGGGATCTGCAGGGAGGCCGAGAATTCCAAGGTAAGTTTTTGTCGCACTTTTGGGCGCGAAAAACGGGCATCGATTTCAGGGCTGCGCCGTTCTAGGCATGGCCTGAAACTTGATCCCACAGAGAGTAGGGAAGAATAGGTAATTTTCCGGTTGGCAGGCTGTAACTAGTGGGGTGCCGCAAGGATCAGTACTGGGGCCTCAGCTATTTACAATCTATATTAATGACTTAGATGAAGGGACTGAGTGTAATGTATCCAAGCTTGCTGATGATACAAAGCTAGGTGGGAAAGTAAGCTGTGAGGAGAACATAAAGAGCCTGCAAAGGGATATAAATAGGTTAAGTGAGTGGGATATAATGTGGGGAAATGTGAGGTTATTCATTTTGGTAGGAAGAATGGGGAAATAGAATATTTTTTAAATGGTGAGAAACTATTAAATGTTGCTGTTAACAGATATTTAGATGTCCTCATACAGGAAACTCAGAAAGTTAGCATGCAGATACAGTAAACAATTAGGAAGGCAAATAGTATGTTGATCTTTATTGCAATGGGGTTGGAGTAAACGCATAAGGAAGTCTTGTACAATTGCACAAGGCATTGGTGAGACCACACCTGGAGCACTGTCCTTATTTGAGATAAGATATACATGCCTTAGAGGTGGTGCAACGAAGATTCAATAGATTGATTCCTGGGTGAGAGGGTTGTCCTATGAGGAGAGATTGGGCCTATTCTCTATGAATAGTGAGGGGTGATCTATTTGAAACATATAGGATTCTGAGGGGAATTGACAAGGTAGATGGTGAGAGGTTGTTTCCCCTGTCTGGAGGGTCGAGAACTAAGGGGCATAATCTCAGGATAAGGGGTTTTAAGACAGAGATGAGGAGGAATTTCTTCACTCAGAGGATTGTGGATCTTTGGAATTCTCTGCCCCAGTGGGCTATGGATGCTGAGTTATTGAGTATATTCAAGGCTGAGTTGGATAGATATTTGGAATCTAGGGGAATCAAGGGATATGGGGATCGCCAGGAAAGTGGAGTTGAGGTTGAAGATCAGCCATGATCTTATTGAATGGCGGAGCAGACTTGAAGGGCCATATGGCCTAATCCTGCTCCTAATTCTTATGTTCTTATTAAAAGTAAAATCAAACATTAATTTGTCGTGGAAGGCATGACTGATGATACAATGGAGTTATTGTTCAGGTAATCATTTCTTCTTGCATCCATCTGTTTACATATAAGATAAAAGGAGTGATTTTCCTCACAGCCTCTACGATGGTGTGATTCTCTTAGGGCGGGAATTCCGCCCGCCACAGGGCTGATTTCCTGGGATCAGGCTCATTTGAATATTTTCATTGGAATTACAAAGGGTTGGCAGTCTCTGGGGAGACGGGAAACAAATTCTACAAGCCTTGGGAGACTGCAGCTACGTAACTTCGGGCAGAGGAAGTGTATTGACAGCACTGTGATTGACTACATTCCCTGGGAGCCCAAGAATTTAAACCACTCCTCCGCATGCCATAGTAACGCTATTGTTATGTAATGATGTGTGTATCGTCCT